>NW_020454661.1:1753442-1803442 GCF_003342845.1 Nothoprocta perdicaria | reverse complement strand
CTAGCTCAGGTCGAGGTGTGGACCCCAGGAGGACACTTCAGTGTGTCAAGAACATTTGAAAATGGGGCAAAAGGGGGACCGTTCAASAGCTTATGCTCTTGATGCTTTTGATTAAATGATTCCACTAAAGGTAAGATAAGTATGGGCAGTTTTCCATGCCCCTTTTGCCAGCCTCTGTAACTGGACTTAATAACAGCACAGGAAAAGTTACTTTGTAGAAGTGTTATAAAATWTTAGCAGTAATGAAGTGCCAGTGCTATTTTTGGATTGAGTAATAGTAGTAGGGCAGCTGTTTTAGGAGATGGGATCCTCTCTTTTCAGAACTCAAGCAAATACTTCTGCTGTGCTACCGTACTTATATACCAAGTTGGAAACCTGTCTGAGGATTTCTTTAGTTACCTTGTTTTGTGGCTCTTATTATCTGTAAAGCATTTTGTTTCTCGTTAATATGTACAGAAAACAAAAATGTTCATGTTTAGACTGCTTCCTTCTTTAGCCCGAGCTAGCTAATTCTAGTTCATGTGTTTCAAAATCCTATGGAGATGAACTTCCACGCTACATTACAGCTTAATTTGCCTCAAAATGCTGCACATATCAAAAGTATTTGACAGYATCCTTCTCTGGAGTTTAAAGTTCTTTCCAAACGTTTATTGGGTGTGTATGTGTATGTGTGTGTCTGTGTGTTTAACAGCATAGATTTCAGATGTCTGAATAGACGGTTGTCCCAACTTTAAAATTAACTACATGGAAGCACTAGTACACAGGGTCAAAAGGAAAGTCTGTAGAAAAAACTTGGAATTCAACCTGTGAAAAGCGCCAGACCATGCAATAGTTTAATACAGAGGCTAAGGTATGGGATCTTTTTTTCTTTTCATTTGACCATTGAATTACTTTCGCTCTCTCTGAACTTAATTTCGTGTTTCTTGTGCCAATGACAGTTGAAGCCTCAGAGTTGTCAGGGCTGTGTGTCCCAAAATTGGGTCTAGTGCTAGCCCAGTACTTGGTCCCCAACCTGTGTTTTTAATCACTGCTCTTTCTTAACTGATAACAAATTTACAGTCAGTGTCCATGGGGTATTGCTTCATCATTTCAGAGATTTCATGAAGCCAGAATGGATCTTGTGTATTTTGGAATTTTCGCTGTGTGAATACCCTGTGTCCTTTTGACTTTTCATTGCTTCTTAAGTCTAGTGTATTTTTCTACTCTAGCATCTATTAACTGCCTRTCTGTTTCATACCACTGTCTCTGCACCTAGAGAAACAGTAATAAATTAATGGTGGAGTCAGCTGCTCGTAGCTTTACATTTAGGTCCTCCCAGATTGCTTACCTGAAGTTGGATGGCAGTCTAAATATTCAGATATGACTAAATTTWAAAAAAAWTGCTAAAGATTAATGTCCTCTTTGTATTTGTTTTGACTTTTCTGGAGGGACAATTATTATTTCAGTTATTATTTTAGTATTTGGTAAATACTAAAATGGAGATTCTTCCTGAACAATGTTACTGAAATGCACATTTAAGAACTTTACAGTTCTTAAATGCATGCATGCTTGTGTTTCTATGTGTAAGAGGAGGCTCTATTTAGAAGTAGTTTATTTTCTGTAATCCAGTAAGTGTCTTTTGTGAGAACAGTACAAGTTTCATGTTAAATAGTTTTTTAAAAACTTAGTGTATAAGATGGATTTTACTGAAACAGGCAATATATTTTAATGCTTCTTTCAATCACCACCAAAACATTTTCTGACTCTGAATGCAATGCTTTATAAACTGTTTTCTGGAAGAGGGAAATGTGTTCTTCCAATATATGCACATACACACTTAAACTACAGTACTTGCACTGCCAAATTTCATTCTTAACTTATAGCAACGTAAATATTGCTCTTTTCACCCCGTCATTGTTTTATAATTATGTTAGCCTATGTAGTGCAAATACTTTTTCCAATAACAGTAAAAGAAATTTAGAAATAATAAAACTGTCAGTATTAACAGTGACTCTTGACAAGATTCATGTAAACCTTACTAAAAATGGAAAAAAAAGGTTCCCTCTTCGAAAAAAAAAAAGTGAATTTCATTCTTTTTCAGTCAGATTTATTTCTTGCAATAAATTTCATGATTTTTTTAAAGAAAGACAGTTGTTCTCCCTCATCACTTCTCTTTTTCTCTCTCCCTGCCAATCCTGAGACCAGAAATGGCCTTTTAAAATCAATTGAAAGAATCTGATCCTCACTATAAAGAGCTTTCAGTTCTTTTTATGGTTTAAAAATCAAGACTTTTTTTTCCCTATGTATTTAATACAAAAACTGGAGCACTGCTATTACTTACAAAGCTTAAAAGAAAGGCACGCTCCAGTGAATTCTATATAACACCCCAGTTCTTCTAGGCTTGGAAGTAATGGCAGTAGTCTGATTTTGTTTTAAATATATAAAAGGCCTCTGCTTCAAAGAAAGAAGAATTTTAATACTTGACTGGTTTCTAAATAGGCATTTTGAGCTTTAATGGGCTTAACATTCTTATTCCAAAGAAAGCTACTGAAATATAAAAGCTTTTAAATAATGTATGTATAAACAAATATATCAGTGAATTCAATTTATTTGGTGAAAGGGTTTGCAAAGGAATTACATGCAAATATTTTCTTTCATGGAAATATGAACATTCTGACCTGTGAGCCTACAAGATGCTAAATTCCAGTTGATGCGAGAGGACTTGTGGAATCAAGTACTTGGATGCAGCCTCTTAGGAGTGTGAAGTGACTGTGATACCCATTAGGTTTTGTGTCTTTAGCACYTCTCAGTGTTCTGTTAGGCTTGTAATTTAACATGTGCGTTGCATATGAGGTTTGCATTTTGAGCTGCTGTGAACTGATGCACTGATCTTTGATTTCCATTGTGCTGCCTGAACTTAGGTTAGGTTGGAATGTGACTGTAAATGCCTAGCACACCACCTCGAGACCTGAGCTTAGATGTCTGTAAAGTTCTGTCTGCCTCCGCTAAGAAATGTATCTGGGTAACTATAGCATGGCTTTTTAAACTAATTACATTTTCTTGACCTTAGAACTCAATTCTTTTGCTAAGCTGAATCCTATGGTTTGTGAAAATGTGAAAAAAGAAATATTCTTCACTGATTGAGTTAAAATGTACTGTTGCTGTTTCCTCAGTTTATGTAACACCTATCACACATGCACACACACATGTATGTGTTTCACAGTTTACTCCTCTGGATATATGGAATGATGTGCATGGCTAGAGAAATTTGCTTSCTTTCATTCATTTTCATAAACTCAAATACATCTGAAATTCTCCAGTCCTTCCTTTTATTTTATATTGCCAGAAATAGAAGTATTCACTTTATTATAGCAATGGTAAATTTCTATTTACTTTTTTTGCATTCAGAAGTACATCTGAATATAGCCGAAATGAAAAAGCTTTATGAGATGGTAAAAATTATTTGATAAAATAGTCTCTCCTTATATATATATATGTATATTTATATATTTTACAAGACGTTTTATAGGCTTTAAAGACTTCTGACTCTAAAGACAGCTCCCCAGGAATTATAAGAAGCCTAACATTAAGTTTTTCATAGCAGAAAATGTATTACTGATGATATATATATATATATATAATATATATAAAAAAGAATACTTAAAATCTTCAGAGATATAAAAGGAAAATGTTCAGAAAGATTTTTGTCTTCAGGACAAAAACTTTGCTAGATTGAAGATCTGCACCCATGCATAAAATCAGTCCTTTGAACATCTTGATGTCGATGGTATTGCTAAAAGCTCTTTCAGCACCTGGAATAGGTGTTAATGTTATTTTTTTCAAGGTATAATAAAATTAATTTGAAAGACAGTAGGTATTTTCAAAAAATTGTGCTCTGAAGATGTAGTAACTGCTGATTTCATCTGCGATGCTCAAAATTTGGCTATTTTGCCCTAATAACACAGAAAAACTAGTTAATAAAAACTGTGGCATAAGGAGACAAAACATGAACTGTAGAGAAAGGTTGATATTGTTTGGCTTTTAGAATATGCTGGATGAGCTGCTATTATCAGAGCTGTCAGAGATGAAACATGGATCCCATTCYGACAGGTATTTTACTAYGTGTGTCTATTTATAAACCAATTCAGAAATATCATAGATACTAGTATTTACTTTATTCAATGGCTTAAGTATGTTGAATAACTGTGTAGGTTATCTAGGGAATACTTATTTTTAATTAGTCATGCTCAAAAGGGCAAGATGAATTTGGRCTTGATATCTTCACAATTAAGGCCATGTTTTTTCAGGAGTATTTCAGTGGAGAAGCATTTTTGAACCCAGGCTTTCCTCATCTTTACATCGATGAAGTTGCACCAAGAAAAACACTTCAGTTGTTTCAGGATGAGAAAGGAGGATACAACCCAAGAACAGTAGCTGTCAAATAGTAAAGAAAAAATAGTGGCTACCAAAATGCATCTATCCTAGGAATTGGATTTCAATGTTAATAACATGCTGATAACACAGAAGAAAATAGTTAATAAAAATTATGGAACTTAGGGAACAAGCAAGCAAAATATGAAAGAGAGGTTGATGTTGTTTGACTTATAGAATTATATGCGGGATGAGCTCCTATGGTCACACAAAACAGATGCTTACTTCATATAATGTTTTAGTTTTTTTTTTCCCCATCACACTTTTTTATTTTTTTTCCAAATGGACCATTTAGAATTCAGTTTCTGGAGTTTAAGCAGTCTGCTTTCTCTACTAAAGCATGAATAATATGCCTAAGTATTGCTAATTCAGCATTGAAAAAKAAATTACACTTTAAGCCAAACAATTAACCCATGACTTCAAAATGCTGCTATGTTTCAATGAATGTTGCAAGCAGAAATAATGAAGCTGCCCCTTCTGCTGCCCTCATCTTAAAATCTATGAAATTTTCACAAGATTGAGTAATATTAAATCAAGCTGTTGCTGCCTTAAAACTCCATCCAGCAACTCATCATAAAAATAGCCTTATTCCAGCTTCTCAAATTATTCTATTGTAGCTGTTCCTTGGGATATTCCCGCAGAAGTTGTACTAAGCACTCCGGTTGGCAAACGTGTGTCAAAAGCAATAAGCTATATCCTGAGGGATTTAAACCAGAATCCAAAATGACTTGTTCAGAATCTGGTGCTTATCTTGGATCTTCATGCCATTGAGAACTTTTGAGTACTTTCAGATATTAAACTACAGCATAGTTCGAATCTCTCATCTAGAATGTTAGGGCTAAAAGAGAAGCAATTTTTTTCCTACAGTTTTCTTATAAATCAGTCTATCTCATGACCTCAAATATCATAAGGCTATCAGTACTCACTGGAGCATATCAGAAAAAGGAGAGTAAATTCTCCTTCTAGAGTGAATTCTGTATTAAAGGTGTAAGGTGGAGGGCGGTGCTAAATAATATAACTGATACTCAGTTCAGTGTCTACAGGAACATGATATTTCTCTGCTGCATAAGCTTTGTAAAAATGCTGTAATATTTGGCATTAAGAATTGAAATCCAGCCCAATGAATTAAGAACAGAACACAGATAAATCTGTGTACATGACAAGAGCAAACCATGTTCTTGTATTGCTATAGTTTCACCAAAAAAAAAAAAAAGAAAAAAGAAAAAAAAGAAAAAGAAAAGAATGTGTCCAATTAACAAAATGCTGGGGCCTTACAGAGACTTTTTTTTATTTTAAGACACTGTTCACTTTAGTGTAACTAGAGCAAAATTTTTTACATCTGAGGATTCATCATCCAACAACAAACRTAAGACATTCTTGTAACAAATTTTGTACAACAGGGATCCTGCTGTGGAACATCTGAGTGTGCAGCATCTAAAGACTAGGTCAGGACAACCTGCATGATTTTTGACACTAAATTCACTTTCTGAATTTCTAAGACAGCTAATGCAAACCAATTAGTGTCTTAACATTTAAAGATGCTCACCTGTAGTTTAGTCTCTGTAATCTCTGTATCATCTCCCTCCCCTGAAATTGTTTTTCCAACCATGGTTTATTTTATGCAGAACAGAAYGTGTGAGCAGGATGTCTACTATTGCTGTTCACGAAGTTACTTAAAATATCTGAAATTAAAAGAAATTCCACTGCATGCTTGTGGGGAGGAACAGGTCACCTGAGCAACAGGTGATGAAACCAAGGAGGAGGTCTGTGTAGAGTGCTAAATGTTGAAATTAACATCTAAATAAAGTTGAATATCCCCCAAATGAYTTTTTTTTTTATTTTATACCAGGACCATAGTAGAATGTTTTCACCGAGTTGTGGCTAGGATATGACTTGCAGTAACAAATTTTTTATATCAAAATTACCAGGAGAATTCTGAAATACCTTTAAAGTATGCTGCTGGTTTAAAAAAAGTAAAAATCTGTGACTCTGTGTTTGCTTTTTGTTTGTTTTTAAGAAGAATATAATAGTTAAAAGTAATTCTTTCTAGCAGAGAYCAGAAGCCACTATCTGGAAGCTAGTGCTTCAGTGTGTTTGTCAGATTTTTCATTTGGATTTTGTGAGTGGACTGGCAGCAGTGGAGATTCTTATGCTTATACATCAATATATGTACGATACAGATATTTTGGTTTCATAGACGCTTCTCATCGTAGCCTGCAAGTTCTGAGTTATGTATTCATGTTATGTTCTTGCTGCCGTACTGCTATAGCATTTATTATTTCTGAAGTACATCAGGACTTGAAACTGTGTTGGGAAGAGTATACACTAAAGCAAGAAATAATGAGTAACTTCAGATTTATTTATTTTTCATGCCAGGACTAAGTCACGCTTGCATCTAGGAAAGCTCTTGGATTATTCTTTAGACTTTCTTCAAATTGAGGAAAATGCAATGTTTACCATAGATGTTTACCATAGATGTTTACCAAATGCGATGTTCACTTCCCTTCTGGATTGGGGGGAAAAAAATAGCCAAATTGCTCAACTGTGCCTGTATTAGGATTCCACTTGTTAATGAATTGCTGCTCATAAGCTTGCACAGCTTCAGGATGCTCTATCCATAAATGTAAAGCTATCATTTTTCCTGCGAAGACAGTCATACACTGCTCACTGTGGCTCACTCTTATAAGAGCAAGAGCAGAATCACCTAACACTGGCCTTTTTTCTTTTTTTTTTTCTTTTTTTTCTTTTTTTTTTTTTTCTTTAAGAACCAGGCCCTTAGCCCTCTTTTCACTTTACTTCCATTAGCAGCAAATCCCCCTTGTCCTTTTTAATTTTTAATTACCATTGTCTGTTCACCTTTGTTTTACCCATGACATCTTCAATTTAAACAGTATCAGAGAGGTTGATGTGAACAGTTTTCTTTTCAGCTTAAGTGACTGCAGCTCGTTTAGTTGTTAATTATGCAGGGAGGTTTGCATGGCTGCGGCTGGTAATTTGAATATGCTCCCAATGTCAGGTCTGTGTCTGGGCGGCTGAGCTTGTAAAGGGATTATGATGTATATATGGTTCATGGCTAAGAGGGCTAATGAAAGTACCTCATTTAATCAAACACAATTAATTAAATGAACTTATGATATTAACCCATCTTTCCGTGCATGTATAATTTATATTAATTGATCTCCTGCATTGAAATTGGCCAATCAGGTAGGCTGCTGACAGCCTAAGGAAGAAGGAAGTACCATTAGCATTAGTTTGATGCAAACCGTAATTGATGGGTCAGTGTGTTTTAGGGATGTAGCAAAAGCTTTGTTAATTGTCATAAGAAGTTCAAATTGATTGTGTCTGCATTAGTACATAAATTTAAATTGATTAATGTTTTGTTCTAAAATTAATGTCTATACGGCATGGGTGATACAATGCTTTATTTATTGGATTCATTAATGCAGTCTCGGGAAAAAATAGTGTTGAAGTTAGGTAAGGGCGAGGAGATCATTAAGGATGAGTTCAGTGGAGCCATGCGGGAGACGGCATTCCGACACGGAGCCCCAGCCCGGCTCCCAGAAAACAGTCACTGCAAAGCACTGGAGAGAGATCACAAAGGTGGGTATTTCATTAAAGGTCTTTTAAAGGCATTTGCAACACAGAGAAAACGGGGAGAAAAAGGCAAAATAAAACATAACAAGAAACAAACGAAAAAGTCATAAATACAGAGAATGCAGGGAAGAAACATGAAGAAAGCATAGAGCTGACTGATTGCCTTGCATTTTGTTGAATGTCCCAATAACCCAGATCAACACTGTCCAAAACACACTGCTTGTAAACGTGTTCCACGCGGGCGCTGCAGCTAGCTTGTGCTGTGTCTTCTGAGGAACAGGAAACTGAAATTACACCGCGGCAGGTTGGTTGCAGGATCGTTTTATCTGTCTCTCTTTTTTATTAGACAGTACAGGGAAATGCCGTATGTATTTTAGCATTTGACAGTCCCTGTGTCTTAATCAGTGTTTGCCTCGCACATGCTTGATTCTTGTCCATGCTACAGGACTTGGGATTTTGGCATGTTTTGTAGTGCAGGCAGTTAAAAATATTTTGCCCTCCTTGTACTTACTTACTGCACCACCTTATATTTCAGTTATTTCACTTTTGACATGACGATTTAAAGGAACAAAGAAGAATAGGAGATCCACTGAGAAGTCACTTGAATTCATTTATAACCCCTCTTTTTTACCAAAGGAAACTTAACATCTGTTTCTTATAAACTGATTTAAATAGAAAATGTGTAATGCATCCTTTTACCAAATGGTTCTTTCTTTTATTGGAGGAATAAAGCAGTTTGACTGTTCTGCTTTTTACTACAGTGCATTCATGCTCTTAGAAATGGGACATCTCCATTTTCACGAGGAAACATTCTGAACTTCACACAGTAGAGAGAAGATTATATATCTTTCTTTGCTGTCTCACTAAAGTATGGTACACAATGTATTATTTACAGACGGTTCCCCGAATGTGTGACATATTCAAATATCACTCCATGTGGTGGCACTAGCGAGTAGCAAACATCATAATTGGTTCCTGGAGCACAAGCCTTGCTTTTAACTTTTTGAGATTGTGTTAATGGGTGCCTTGCACTTGTTTTCTATTGCCAGATTTTAAGGATAGCTATTGAAAGCTAAGTCATATTGTTCTGAGGCAATAGTGATGAAGTGATGAGTTTTGTCATGTGCAGCAATGTTGGTAATACTTTTGAAGTTTGGGCAAATTAACTTCTTATTACTTGTTTAAATTATGTTTACTGTTCCTCTTTTATTTGCCAGCTTTAGAACTGTAGCGTATACTACATAAATAAAGATGTACGTGCAGACACAGCTCTCATATTTCAGGTGGGAAAAAATGGTGCTGTAAATTTTCATGTTGTTTACACTATTGTCTGAACTCCTCCACAGTATTACTGTTAATTACTACTGAAAGGAGTGTGCTCGTCAGAGTGCTGCTTTCTGGGCAGAATGGGTTGTCCTTTGCAAAGATTTTACACTAATAATGTAAGAATATTTGACTGAGAGCCAGCATCAAGTGGAAAAGACCTGTGCTGTGCAGAAAAAGCACGGCTCTCCTTTGCGCTTTAAGAGTAAAGGAAATGGAAAATAAAATGGAGAAAATGTATTGCTTAAATAACAGGAAAAACTGAAACTGATATCTGTGCTGCCACATGATGCACCAGACAAGAAAATCACTGACTCGAGGCATATCTTGGGAATCACTATTTTAAATTAAGATGCTTTCTGTCATTTTTCCAAAGTCAGAAATGTAAAAAGAAAAAAAAAAAGAAAGTATGTGTACTGGTTGTGTGTGTGAGAGAGAGTGGGAAGGGGCTATTGGCTTTGGAGCAATAATGTTGCTCTAGCTCAGCAGCCTTCTGAATGGGTCACAGATGTTCTGAGAGTGGAAATTAACATAATTTTTTAAAAACCACTTAACTATAAGCAGAATGCCGTGTCACTTGGAGTATTTATTCTGTTAATTATGTTGTGGTTTAGGTTGCAGCCAGAGCTGTGCTCTTTGCTAACGATAGTGTGATGTGGACTAAAGTGTGAGAGGTACAAGGGTAGATTATTGCCAGCCTTTTGAAGCACTTGTGAATGTAGATATTCAACTATCCAGGATAGTTGAATAGCTACTAACAAACAAGTTGGAAAACGATACAGAAAGAAGAATATTAAATAAGTAGAGAGCTTGTCATGGCTTTGTAAGGTCTTGTTATCAGGTCTGATTGTTTCTCTGTTGTTGAGTGGGGAGAAGATGCATACTCAGTTCATAATGAAAAAGAACTTTTACGGGTGACTGTTCTGTCTGTGGCAATTCAGCCCAGTGTGACTTATCTTCTTTCTCGTAATTATTATAGAACTATATGAATTTGGCTGTCCATCTTCACCTTCAGTTGAACAATTCTGCCATCAGTAGGTGTCACTGCAGCCAATCAGAATTAACCAGATATAGCAGAAAGACAAAAGTTCACTTAACCTTAAAAAGAAAATGATTCMAAAAAGTGAGCAAGCACTGCCTCCCCAGCATACAGTAAAGCGTATCCCAGAATCTGGAGGCTTAAATATAGGAAATAAATTGATTTAGTTTTACTAAAATGGTTGGCCACTTATTGGAAGGGGAAAAAAAATCCCAAAAGGGATGGGAGAGTATCAAAAATACTTATTTTAGAAAAATCAAGAAAAGAAACAGTTAATTTAGAAATTAAAGAGATTTTATGCAAAGTTTTGTTCACTCACAGCTTAAATTTTAAAATAAAATGACATCAGACAATATTTTTTAGTCTTTTATCTGATTAAGAATACAGTTCGTGATTGTAGTCATAAAAAGTGCTAGAGATACCGGCAATAAATAGGTATAAGTAGAGTAGTATTAGCTCTTAATATAATTACTCATAGGGCAAAAGAGCCTAAATTTTCATGGCCTAAAAGCTTAAATTTATTAAATTTATCTAAGCTCTGAAATATTTCATCATATTAAATAAGAAAAAAAAAGAAAATATTTTAAAAAATCAATAAAATAATATCTCTTCCAAAAGAATTATAACTGGTTTCACATTCTAAAAAGAAAAGAGAATCAAAAAGAAAGGGGTCTAGTTACATAAAATGTCAATTTAAAATATTTTTCCAATACTTTTAAAAATTATTTCCAGTCTTAGCTTTAAAATCTACAATATAAAATGTTTCTCCAGTATTGCATATTATCATTTTATATTTCCACAAATATCAGCCCATGTTTTAATTTATCTTTTTTTTTTTCTTTCTCATTATAATTTCAGTAGCATAAATGCCATATGAAAACATCTGGGCTAAATTGCAAAAGGAAAATAAAAATGAGTGGTGTCCTGAAGTTTCAGTAATTTATAGGAATGAGTTCTAAAATAATATAAGACTACCTTTGGTTTGGTTATTTCTAGTCATACATTTTAAAAGTTAGTCCATGCCTAGACAACTACCATCATTTTCTGAAGCATGTTGTTATTACTTAGTTTATACAGTAGTCGTTTATTATTGCAGAGAATATAAAATTACATTTTACTGTTTTAGTATTGATTGTCCAGTCAGTTTACAAGAAATTTACAAAAAATTCCAGATATTCTCACTTTAAAAACACAAAACAGGATGAGAAAGGCAGAAATAAGTGAAATCTGATCCCATAATACAGTATTTATTTGTATGATCATTTACTTTTGATGGAGGGATGTATTAATACAGTTAGGCAGAGAAAGCCTAGATTGCTTGACAGAGGCACAGGACCAAAGGGAAGGCTGGAAAACCTGACTTAGTTAGAATAGTCTGTTTGGGAGAATGGAAATGAAGGTGTTACACTAGAATCTGATGTTCTATAATATGAAAAAAGAAGAGTCTTAGGTAGCCTTATGTAATAAGATTTAATTAGGTAAACCATTGACAATAGATAAACAAAAATAATTTGTGTCTCTAAATATCTCATCCTCCTTTAAGGACTCTGCCATTCTCCARTCTGGTCAGTGGTTCAGCAGCTCTGCTTTACTTGAGAAGGAATAGCTTATCATCAAGTATTTTCATATCAGCAGTTATTTATCATAGTGACTAATTTAAGCTGTGGTATTTTTAGTAAATATGTATGTGCGCGTGTACGTGAACATACACTTCAAATATAAATTCCRTGTGAATTATATACACCAAAATCTAATACCTGCACAATATCTGTGAATCACTGAATAACTGATAATAATGTGCCCATGCATACTTGTGGGGAAATGAGTTTTAATATTGTATACGGCAATTCTTTGCCAAAAAAAAAAAAAAAAAAGATCACCAGTCGCCCTGGACACGTGAATGTTGCTCTTTGTCATTTAAGGAATCCTTTAGGGCTAATGTGCATGTGCATATTAACGCTCTGGTGTGGCAGGGGGGAATACCCCGCTTCCATCGTTTCCTTCCTTACGCTCATTTCGGTGCCAACACCGTCGGCTGCCTCCTGTGCTGCTGTGGCTCCCGTGCTGCAACAAGCGGCTGAAGTTTGTCTGTATTAATGTTCCCTGCTATCATACCTGAAGCAAAAGAGAAAGTGAGATGAAAGAGATTAGTTCCATGGCTAAAAATTGGTTATCTGCAGCGTTTCATGAAATTTGCCCTGAAGGGAAACTTTCTGGATAGTTTTCTTGTTACTTGACACAATTCAGTCAGAATCATATTTGTTCCTTTGTCATGTTACTTTAGCATGGTGCGCTGAGTAAAGGGAACAGGTGCCCCCTTGTATTGATCAGCTATCGTGGCAGGGARCTATTATTAGATTTTGAAGGGGAAAGGGAAGGGTTGAGAAATGAAGAGGAGAAAGTGGGACAGGTTATTGATGATGGTAATAACTGTGCTCACTGGTCTCCAAACACCGAAGCTGTAAAGTTGACCAGATGAGGAGATCAGTATAGATATGTTGAAGGGAAAAGACAACATGAAGAAGTATGGAGCATAGCTTCTTACCTGGCAGAGTTATTAAAGTTTATTGAAGGAAGATGAACTGTTTCAATATGTTAAACACTTGAGGCTGTTAAGAGAGAGTTGCTGTCACAGACAGGAGCATTGCTTAGGAGGTTTGCTCTTCCCTTCCTTTTTTCCATCTTTCCTTCTTGTCATTTTTTAAATGAGTTTGTTTCAGTTCATGTGTAGCTGTATGCTACATAGCTATCCAGAAATTAAAAAAGAAATAGAAAAGGATGATGGCTTACTTTGAACAGGAACTATGAGGGATTATCACTGACATCTGACTTCACTTTGTAAATCAAGCAAAAGCTTAGGATTATCCGCTTTTAATRCAAGAATGTTCATGTAAGAATATATTACACATATATATCATATCAGCATATCATCAAATTCATCTGTTTGGTAGGATTTTTCCTCAGAAGGAGCTTTTTGTCATAGGCAAGCTTATGTCATATTTTGGGAGCCAAGTGTGCTTGCTGTGTAATGAGATGTTCTAGCCAGCAGAGATTCAAAATAGACCCTACATGATTCAGAATATGGTACTTTTACCCAAACACTGACTCTAGTATAATTAATTTGGTGGTAATAAAAGGCAAAAATGTAATTCTGCATTCTGCTTGATAGTAAGAAGTGCACTAAATTAAGAGACAGTGAACTCTCAACAGTAAATTTTGCTTGAGGGTTAAACTCTCTGTTCTACTGAAAGGTCACCACATGATTCAATGTTTTTAATCCTTCCAGAGTGTAATGACATTTTAGGGGTTGTTTGCAAACATATATCAGAGCTGTCTATACAAAATCACATTTGATTTCAATGCATGGAGAAGGGATGTTTCCTCCATTGTGTATAAAGCATGTGTTAATTTAAATTCTGTCATTGGAATTTGTTTTACATATATTCTGGAACAGAATATAAATTGAGACTGCTGAGAGGTATATAGTTTCACTGCAGATAGAAAATAATTGTTACATCACTGAATTTCCCACCATGGCCAACTAAGTCTTCCTTCTTAAGCAAGTCCTTTTAATTTTACTGGGAATTATATGACATAAATTTAGGAGGGGGAAAAAAAAGAAAACTTTCTATGAGTTTGTCATGTGAAGGTGCACATATTTAAGACAATCTCTGTGCAAAGGGAAAGAGAACCTGACTGGCTGTGAGTGTATCTGTGTATCTACTGTGCAGAATGAACTTCATGGAGCATGCCCCAACCTGCCTCCTGGGGGCCTTGCTCTTCAGGTAACTTGATCAGTAGATTTTAGTGCAGACTTTGGAAACAATATTGTCATATTAGCAGGGCACTGCATCTAACCTAATAAATCCTGCATTTCAGCAGAGCTAATTATTGGGCGTAATACCCCGTCAGTGGGGTATGCTTCTGATTTGAAAAGTAATGCTGCAACCATTGAGTAATGCACTTTTTTTTTTTTTTTTTTTTTTTTTTTGATGGCCCAGCCATGGTTAGCCTTCTGCAAAAAATAAATAAATAAATAAATAAATAAATAAATAATAAAATTCTTTTAAAACAGACAGAGATGAGATTTTATCAATAAGTGCAAATACTTGAGAGGAAAATTGTAAAGAGGATGGGGCCAAACTCTTCTCGGTGACAGGGGCAATGGGTATGAATTAAAACACAGGAAGTTCCATCTCTATATGAGGAAGAACTTCTTTCCTGTGAGGGTGAGTGACAGAGTCCTGGCACAGGCTGCCCAGGGAGGCTGTGGAGTCTCCTTCTCTGGAGATAACACTCGCCTGGATGCCGCCCTGTGCCCCGTGCTCTGGGTGTCCCTGCTGGAGCAGGGGGTTGGACTAGACGATCTCTAAGGGTCTCTTCCAAACTCAACCATTCTCTGAGATTCTGTGAAATTATTTGTTTACTTAAAAGGGGGTTTTGACATTGGAAGATTGCTTGTAAATTGTGTCAAATTCACCAACAAGCTACAACTAGAAATGATTTTTAATGGAGAGGGTAATGCTAGATTTGTTCAACTGACAGAAGACTTTTTCTTATTCCCTTGTTCCATGTACCAGGCCATTAATTAAGGCAACCACCCAAAAAGCAGCACTTCTTTCACTTCTCCAATTTGTCCTTCKTGTGTCCCTCTAACACTCAGGGAACTGTTATATCCAGCAAGCTGAATCACTATTCTCCCGTGTCAGATTTTATGCAAACTGGACATTTTTGATAGAAGTGAGAGGGCTTTTTCTTGGAAAACACTTTTTATCTTGATGCAACAAGAGCTTGTTGTAGCTTTTGACATGGAAAGGAGCTCCTTGCATGTCATGAGTACATTAACTGGTGCAGCAATGCATGGATGCAGTTTAGTAAGGGAAGCAGTGGCCCAGAATATTGTCAGATTTCTTAACAGGAGCTTATCTGCAAAACAAAATGGGGACCGCTGGCTTAGGGGTTAGGACAGTCTTTTAGAGAGTAGGAGAACTAAGATCCTGCCCATTTTTTGTTTCATGATAGAGGTTTCATAGCAGCAGACAGTGGCAGTAGTGAGAAGGTTTTGCTGGGAAACAAGAAAGATCTTTTCCAGGCAATGTTTCAGTTTATGTGAAATAGAGTAGCTACCATAGGAAGAATGAAAGTATCTCACCCCAGAGTACCCTATCATTTCTTTGTCATGTRAGTGGAGCAGAAGTTCCCTTAACAGAGGAAATATATGAACCTGCCTCTCCACATTTTGGATTAGTGCTCCCATTGACTGTTAAATGAAAGGAAGTGAGGAAGGCCTCCAATTATCCCTGTCTACAATGCACATACTTTGCCTCATCCTCTTAGGAGATAGCCCTCCATTTCTTCTGCATTTATTACTTGTGTACTTGTGCCTGGAAAGGAACCTATAATTTCAGGGTTAAAAAAAAAAGGCAAACAAAAAATTGTAATCTTTGGTTTTGTAGCAAAATCTTATGTGGGGCAAATTCAGATTTTTCTCATGGGMAGAGGAGAAAAGCAGCTGAAGTAGCTGAATGAAAAATCAGGTGGTATACAATCCTACTTCACATGCATAAAAGCTTTTATCAGGAAAAATCTTAATCAGAGATGCCAAGAACAACAACAACAAAATCATTCCTCAATCCAAATTTGAATTTAATTTCAGACTTTTCTATTTTGCTTTCTGTACTTCTCTTTAAGAAATGGAGCAAATTGAGAAAAGCATATTGTGCCAAATTCCTATTGCAGTKTAGTGAGAGACTGTGCCTGAGGAAAGACTGGTCTTGTGTTCCTTGCCTTGATTTCATGGTGTTGCATGTGATGATGTGGTAAGGATAGCCAGACAATTTACTTTGTGGCTCCATAATAAAGGAAGCAATGATATACTATTGTTCCTTTTTCATGTAGTGATGCATAGAGCTAAGTTGCAATTAAGTGCACAGTTAACTAGGTGATGCTTATTTATGTACTCTGTCTTGTCTTTTCCTTCAAAAAGGCCAATTGTAAACTGATGTGCAGGAAATAAAATATAGAGGATTGTACATCTTTATATGTGGAGCTCATGTAGCCATAGACCTGTATTTTCCAGTCATTGCTGAGTGCGAACGAAAAGGTGGAGAGGGTTATGGAGGTGCTGGCGTATGTGCGACACATAGAGGAGTTGGGGGAACTTAATGAGCTAGAGATTTGATTTCTGAAGTTTTAGTCACTGAATTCCTATAGGCTTTGCAGTGTACAGAGCTTAAATTATGATATCAGAACTCTGTTTCTCACATATGGAGCTTTTCATCTCGCATCTCTCTCTGTCCCTTAGATCACCATGGAAAATGAAATGAATACTCCTGCTGTGCCTATTTATGGAAGGTGTCCCAAAGTGACAAAGCACTAATGACTAAATGGAGCATTCAGTGAAGGAACAATGATTCATGCACACAGAGAGGAAACAGATTCTCTTAGACCTATTGACAATACCATGCTAGCTAAAATCTCTTAAAGGAAAACCTACAAGCTCATTGTTAATACTGGTATGACTGAATGGAGTTTCTAGATTCCAATTCACAGCAGTCAAAAATCATTGCATTGGTTTTGCCTCCTACCAAGGAGAGAGTGCTTAGAAGAAAAGTTAGAAAAGTTTCATTTTCTTATTGCCACTGCATAATTTATATATTTTGTAGGAGTATGTAAAACGTTTTGCACAGCACATCTTTTTTTTTTTTTCTTTACATCACACCAAACAGATGCTAATTATGTATAATCTGTCTTCTTCCTTCCATTTCTTTCTCTCTCCTCACTCATGAGTAAGGTGTTTTAGACTTTTCCTCTTCTATAAATTGCTGACATTTTCATAGGCTCTCAGAGACTTCTYGTGAAACAACTTGCATTATTTTGATCAGGTACTGCTTCCTTCATGTTTTTATTCTTATTTTCAGGTTTTCTGAGTTGTATTTTCTTTTCATCTCTATTTGTCATACAAATGTGACTCACTCTTTAATCATGCTGAAAGAAAACAGTGGCTGTACTGCTCACTGATGCAAAAAAAGGAYGATTTCCACAGTGGAGAAATATATCATTTCCTGTGTAGTAAAGCTGCACATCTAAACCACTGTTGGTTTGGCAATTATGCCCTGAGCTCTGACCAGCCTGTGAATGGGCATCATGCCATTTGAACAGTAGGGCAAAATTACAGGCAGCCAAAAATCTGGCTCAAACATGTTTCTTGAGGGGAACAAACCCAGCTAAAAATACTCCTATTTATCTGAACTCCATTTATACACATGCTGATTTACCATTAAAAATGACATAAGAGATAACTCTGTTTCTTAAGCTGAAAGATCAGAAGAGCCACAGAGAGAGGAGAGTAGTGCTAACTTCTCTGATAAAAAGTGTCTTGAGATGCGCATTGATAAGGTGAACATTTGGATAACATGCTCTGGTTTTGTGCTTCCTTTGGAAGAGAAGGCTTGCAGTCCCCAAAGGAATGATAAAAGAGGATAATGGATATACTAACCATAGTGCCCCAYGAAGAGATGGGCACCATCTATTTGCTTCTGGACTAGTGGCAAGACAAGTGAACCTTACGAACCAAGTGAGAAATGAATAACTTCTACCTTAACTTTTTCTTGTTTTAACCGAACTTATTGTATATTTCATTATTCTATTCTCCTCTCCTTTCTTTAGATTATTTCTTATCTTTTTGCCTGTTTTTTTTTTCTTTCTTTTTTTTTTTTTTTGCGGGGGGAGAGAGGGAGGAAGGGAGGGATGCTCGGTAATTACACACACTAGCTGCAGGAAAACTAACTGAGTAACAGATTCTTCAGGATACATACCTATGTCCATTTCCCAAACTCAGTAACCTGATTTACAAACTTGGGAAACCCCCGTAGAGGAAGTTTGTTAATAAGAATTTACATGCAGCAGGTAGCTAGATCCTACATGAAGAGCAGGGTCTACTGTGATAAATCATATGTAAGCTCAGGCCTTTTCCAATCAGATATTTACAGATGAGATGGTGGGACTCTCTAGCAAGTGACTCTGACTGACTCATGCTTTTCATCAGTATTGTGAGAAAAACATTATGTGGCATCTGTCTATTGCATTATTAGTGTTTTGCTCTGGCTTTCTTTTATAGCACTTACTGTATGTGGATGCTCTATTAATCTTTCTATATGAGCAGTTTCTCTGTTTAATTAAATTGGGCCCAATGAGGCAATGCATGGTCCTCTGATAAGCTCATTCATCTTTATTTGATTCTTTGCTGACAGGTTAGTTGCCCTATGACATAGGTTAAGTCATTGAGTGGCCATTACCTCCTCGTTTACTCTCTCATGTTACTCCTAACCACCTTCCTGAAGTCAAATCCAGATGATTTGTGCCAATTTCATGGGGGCACAAACTGGAACATCCGATAACTTTCTACATGGCTGACTTTATACAATCTTGCTTGCACATCTCAAGCTGCCGTGTCTGTCAAAACACAATTTTTCCCCTCCTCCTTATGGGCTTTGATAGAGCTATGAGTACTAGAGGTCTCAATTATAAAATGTCATGACACCGCCGCACAATTTTTTACAGTAATTTCACAGTGTCACTTTGTGATTATTTCAGGATGGCTTTGAACCATGACTGAAATGAATTGTGGCCCTTAGTGTATTGGGTGATACAAATTGTGAGCTGGTGTGACAGAGAAGCAGGCGTTGTTAGGAATAAAGTCTATATGAAAAGAGGGAAGCATGTATTTTTCATAAAGTCACACTACAAATAGCAAGTAAGAAGAGGAGGGTAGGAGAGGGGAAATAGAAGAAAAGATAATTATTCACTGTATTCACTGTACACAAAAAGAGGCTGTGCACCTTTAGTTCAAATTATCTCAGCTCCAGATTTTTTTCTGACTCTAGCAGCACAAGCAATCCTGTTCTGGAATTTCACAATGAACCTTCTCAAACTGTGCTCTGAGGTTGAGAAAAATGGCCTATATCTTAAAAAAAAAAAAAATCCTTTAAACATCAAATGCTTTAAAAATACGTAGTGAAGAATTAGATAAACACCTTATCAAACAAATGWTGGTCTTGGCAAGCAATCCTGATACTTTATAATACTGCTTTGAGTGGTTTTAAAGCACTGTTGTTCATACAGAATGAGTGAGTAGGGAGACCTTTACAGATCTCTTTATTCCCTACCTGTTTAAAACAGCAACGGGGAGCAAGCTGCTTCTTACAGACTAAGGCTTACGAGGGAGATAGAAAGAAAAAAAAAACCCTCTGTTAAAAGTATTAAATTAAAAGTATAAAATAAATTTGGTTTATTTTGAGACATGAAACAATTTCTAAAGTCTCTATGTGTCTTTTAGTCTTTTAAAGCCTGGAGTAGGCAGCTCACCATAGTAATGAGGGAAATTCAGGAGGGATACTCTAAGCAGACTGAATTCAAGTCAGTCTGAAAACCTGGTGACAGTAAGACTTGCTAGCAGTTTGCTTTGTTTACTCAAATATTAAGGAGGACATAGGGTAAACTAAAATAAAGTTTAAGACTTACTACATTTACAGTTTTCTTGTTCTCTATCCCTTTCCTTCTCTCTCTTTTTCCATTTCTGAAGGCTCTCTCATTCTGATGACTCACCTTAACTTTTTTTGTCTAATTTATGTAAGGATTTTCTTGCTTCATGTTTTTGAGAAATATTACACCAAGTAAAACAAAAACAAACCAAAAAGGTTGATTGTATAAATGATATGTACTGTAAGGAACAAGGTTGACAGCGAATGTTAAATGACATTAAAAAAAAAAAAAAAAAAGCTTTCATCTCCTCTCACCTCCCACAGTGCTTGTTTAATGTAAAGTACAAGTCACTTGTTGCCAGCAAAAATGGTTGTTCCATTTAGATGGTTTGCTGTGCACTTTCACCCAGCACCGATAACATTACTTTATATTGCAGATTCAAGCATTTTTTATTGTTACATAGAACAAGGATAACCTTCTTGCAACTAAAACTCCTGTGCAATCTTACAAGAAAACTCAATTAATCAATTAGAATTCTTTACTCAAATTACAGCAGAATTATGTGGCTCTGTTGCTGAGAACCATTGGAACTCGTGGTGCATTACATCAATTAAGAATGCTTAATTTCCAAATGGCACAAATGAACAAAGTATGAGTCATGGTGAACGTTTACTCCTTAAAAGCCATCAGTGCTAATGGTTTTGTAACCTTTGTAAATTTAATATGAGGTTCATTTATACAGCAGTGAAACCCACGTCAGGGCAGTATAATATTACTGCTCATATGCACACAGCTTTATGCAGCCACACACTTAATTGCATAAATAATAAAGATAGGTTTTGAGGTAGGCATCTGCTTACACTACTTTTTGTGCACAGATATGATCACAGCACACTATCGCACTCTAGGAAGTGCACTTAAGGCAATCAATAAGTAATGATTCATAACATTCTTTTGCCTCAGTGAAGTTATGATAAGCAAAGATTAGGCCAAGAAAGCAGAACATTTTTAGTGCCTTTTGAAGGATATCTTACATATTGCAGAGTATTCCAGTTACCTTTTTGGAGTTTGAAGTCTAACTTTTTCCACATTTAAAAGGGGTTGCCTCATATTCAGATATCGCTGATTTCTCTGAGAGCAAATATTTTCATGACAGAATACTTAATAATCTTCMTATGAATTATCAAATGCTAAACTGTTACGTTGTGCTGATTGTCATGAATTTGTTGAATAAATACACTGCCTGACAAAGATATTATTTGTAAAACAAAATAAGTGTTTTTGTGAATATTGGCAATTGCTTTCAGTCATAAGCAGCACCAGAAAAACTATGCCACACTTAAAAGTTCTCACCTGAAGACTCTTGTGAGTTGGTTTAACAGTAGTGGTAAAAAGTGTGATTTTCTCTTCTGTCTTTCCTCCCTCAAAGAGTGATTTTTTTCTATCACTCCCCCAAATAGTGATTTTCAACTATTGTCCCTGCTTTTTTGGAGAAGAGATGGGGATAATAAACCCAGGAAAAAGAGTGTATAGATTTGTTTTCTTTTTCATCGAATCTTCAATGGGATTGGTGACCACCTTAGGCATCTCCAAGGGGTCACCAAAAACATTATCAGTAGTGAGGTAATGAAAGTGTGAGGGGCGCAAGGAGTCTCTTTCTAGCTGATTTCTCAAGGACTGAGAATTGACCATGGAACCTCCTCTAGAAAGAGAAAGCCCTTCTCTCAGTGAGGGTATTGGAATCCAGATTAAGTATTGTCAGATGATTCCTAGTGAGATTTCTTCCCTACATCATTCTTTAGGTACTAGAGAAAGGAAAAAATCAATTTCATGACTTTTATGCTTACAAAGTTCAGTCTTGCATATATTTTTAATACCAAACCAAAATGACCCTGCAAAACATAATGTCTGTTAATGTTTTAAATACTGCAAATTTATGTGTTAATGCAGTAAATACTGCAAATTATGCAGTATTTAAAACCTTGAATCGTCTAGATTTGTTTTGAGCACAGTGATATAACATGAAGAAAAAAGAAGAAGAAAGGAAAAACAACCACACACAACATACAGTGGTTCCCACTGCTGTGGATAGTACAGAATATGAGTGTGGTCCATACTAGGGAAATGTGAACATGAGGCAGGTTGCATGTAATATAAATGCAACTATCATTAATTTCAGTGAATTTAGGCAAGTATTATAACAAATCTGAGATACAGAGTCTGACACTTCTTAAATCCATGCCAACATTTTTTTGGACTTTTTCAAAATGTAGCCTCATTCTATGATGATTTCAGGTCAAGTGAGAAATATCCCTCAAGGTACTTTTCCAGTTTATATACAAATAAAACAAAATTAAAATTGTTAACATCAATTCTCAGGAAATTAGAATATTTATTATGTAATATATTTTAAAAGAAGCAACCAATCATTAAATGTGTTAATTAGATTAAATAATTAGTCTTAGTTAACTAATTCAATATTCATGTGAAATTAAATTTCATAGAAATTATAATCTGGCAATGAATTAACATATTAAGATTAAGAACCATTACCTGTCCCTTCAAGGCTAAATCTTTTTAATAAAGAATTTTTTCAGGGAAGGAATAAGAGTTGCTTTTTATTGATGTGCCATTTTTAGGAAAAAAAGGAATTGTAAACCAACTAAATGTTTCATTTCTTTATGTGTTTTAAAGATATTTTCATATACGTTTCTATGCAATRTCTTTAAATGTGATGAAAAGAGGTATCAAAATGTGAATGAAATATGAGTGGTGGGGATTTTGTTGTTGTTTTCAGAAGCTAACAACTCATACTCAAAATAATTTAGGTTCAGTTTTTCTTTCCAAAATTCCATAAAAATAGTAGTATTTGAGAGTTAAATGTGTCTTCAGAAATCTTTCTGATTATTAAAAAGGTAAAAGAYGATATCACCAGATGCTTAATGTAACTCTGTCATAACCATACCTTTCCTTATCTCACATCATTTCAGTTTATTAATCATAGTATATAATTGGTTTCTTGGAAAATTATATGGTGATTCTTGTGCATYGATTAACATCTGTAGTATGACTGTATGACTCTGATGTGATACTCTACTGTCTCTCTAGCATTCTCTGTGGTAGTATATCCRCTCTATACAACAGAATGCTTGGATACTAAAGAAGACTTTTCTTGGCTTGGCCAATAGCCTGAGATGTATTTTACCCTTTGTATTACACATACAAGAAGAGTGCTGTTACACTATTTACCTTAACTATTGGTACTGCCTTATTGACAGTGCTCACTGCTATATTAGGGGGAAACARGTTTTAATCATTGATTTGCAAGTTTTTGTACCAATTTGCAGTATCTGGAGAGTCTGATATAGTGTATTATAATGTTTTTCCATAAGAATGGGAGATGGAAAAATCTGTAGCTGAATGTCAACTTTAGTTTTCATTTTATTCTGTTTTTAAAATCTACTCTTTCTTTCCAAATATGTTTAGTTTGCAAGTTTTTGTTAACTTYAGTGCTACAAGTAGGTTTTCAGGTACCTAGAAAGTTAGGTATGTTGAAACATACAAAATTCACAGAGAAGAAGATTTTCAAATGTTAGTCATATCTCTTTGTAAATTAAAACAGTAAATTTTGATATGCTTAATCGTTTATTTTTATTTGTGAAACTTTGATAATAAAAAATTACATTGATATGACATTGGAGGACTCTGAGAATTAATAATATTTCATACTATACTTGAAAATATAGCTTCATTTCACATATTTTTAACTAACGTGTAAAACAGGAGGCTACTAAATTTAAAAGATTTTTTTTTTTTTTTTTAGGAAATTATGAACAAAACCAGGTTTGGATTTGTCCCTCTCCATCTCAATTGTAAGCCCATTATTTTTTCTTATTTYTTTCTTACCAGCCATAGGCCTACTTTCTTAAAGTTGTATGTATATTTTTATATATGCAAGATATTGCAGATTTTTTTATGTTTTGTCTATTCTAGTTCRGTGCTCTTCTACATTTTCTTTGTACTCTCCAAAACTTTGGTGTAATTTGAATGCCCATGTTAGATGGATGGCATTCATTGAGAGATGATCATAGTATCTAGAAAGTGCCTGATTACCCATTGAACATCAATATTCTTCTTTAAAAAGTATTGACATGTCATTAATTGTGAATGTGATTCTTGTGCCATGCTCCTAGAAGTAATATATTTGAATTCCAAGTGCCAAACAACTTCTTAAATTGTTTGTGTGGAAAATATTGAGCACACTAGAGARAAAAAAAGCTTGAACTAGATTACCTTTCTGTAAATCTGGTGTTACTCTCTTAAATAAAATGGTGTTATTTAMGCAGTATCTCTAGAAACAGAAACTGATCTGTACTTTTGTCTGAGCAGGCAGAAAAGTAAAGTCAAGCCTCAAATTTGTATCCATATTTGTTTTTTTCATTGTTTGTGCTCACAGAAATCCCTAATCTGAGCTATTTATTCTTAACATGAAATGATTAGCAAATATCCATTCAAGGTACAGCCTTGAAAAAGAGCTCAGACTTGCATTAAAGTACAAAGATGAGTGCACAAAGAGACATGTTTCCTCTTCTGCAGTTGCCCTGTATGTTTTGTTCTCCTCCAAATGTCTTACAATTGAAATAGCAAATTAAGTTATGCCGTCAGTGTTAGCCCTACCTCTACGAAGTAATCCATGTGGATTCCATATGGTGGCAAGCTTACCCTGCGGAAAGGGAATGGCTACRGGGCAGCATGCGAACTATGCTTCAAAGAGATGGCAAATAAACAAAATCCCCACGACTTGCMACGGAGGTGATGCACAGCTGCTCCCAAATAAAAATTCACAGAATCCTCAAGGTTGGAAGGGACCTTTAGAGATCATCTAGTCCAACCTCCCTGCACACGTAGGGTCTCCTAGAGCATGTGGCATAGAAGTGCATCCAAGTTGTGCTTTAAAGTACCATTTAATCCATGAGAAGAATAAATAAATGCCTCAGACTAAGAAAAGGAGTAAGAAATATGATAGGGATCTGAAATGCTTTGGTATTTTTGACTGATGGACGATGCTTTCTTTAAAAAAGCAGAATATTCTAGCCTTAGCCTTCTAGCATTTAGAACATGCTTTTAGGAAGCATGTACTAAGGCATACAGAATACAGCAGGGGAAGAAAATGAGAACTTTGAACAGACCAGGTAGTTAAGCTTTCCAGACTTGTATAGTGTGTGCATAATCCAATTGACGTAAAGTGAGCTATGTGCAAACCATGGGAAGAAAATAACTGTGGAAATGAATTATGCTTCAGAATTATCTGCATACTGCTTTGTGTACTCTACCTCAACTTCTTTAAAGGAGGGGTGCAAGTGAGAAAAGATATAGCATGAAGAAGAAGATATAGCACGAAAAGATATAGCATGAAGAAGAATAGCACGAAGAATAGCACACAATGCATACTATATTCCTTCATGTCTTCATGTATTGATGATATAGTGCAGTGAGAGTAAAGAGAGCACTGTCCAAATACATAGTCCTCTGGCTTTTGTTACTAACAGCAAATTATGTGTGGAATCTGTTTGAATCCTGTTCTSATTGCTCTATACAGATGAGGAAAAGTGTGACATAAGAGGCACAGAAAGCTAATTTACATTTATCTTTTAAATTTTGTTTATTTATCATGAAATTCCAATAAATACCAAGAATATTTCTATTTTAATCAAACATTTAAAACCTTTACACGATTCTAGAAAATGTTCAGTTCACCCCTTCCCCCAAGTATTTATCGGTAGATTACCTCAAACTTGTGACTAAATCTTGAGAATTGTTTTGACAATGCAGAGTATCTCTAATTGTCCTGTAAAGAGAACATGGGGACTGTGCCAACAACCCCTTGTTTTCCACTTCACTAGTATCCTGTGTCACACTCATTCATTATCTAAGTAGTAGCTGTAACAATAGCAGCCTTTCTARGCAATTACATTGTTGTAGGTCACAAAAGATATCTACAAGGGAACTCAGAGTTGTCACTTTTTAAAAAATCTACATCATTCTCTTCTCCAAAATAAGATTTGTTGTTATGCTGCAYCTATTTTCTGTTTCTGTGGAAAAAAAAGACTTGACTTTAACTAGAAGAACATTCATCTAACGACTGAAAAGCCATGAAGTACTAAACARTATTTTGGATTTTTTTTTGTAACCTGTAAATTGCTTTCTGCTTTTAGTAGAAAGCTTATTACTGGGTGAATAGTAAGGTAGACTGAAGTATTTATTTTATATATTAAATTGTTCATGTATTAGAGGAGGATTTCATCACAGCATTCAAAGAAATATGATGCAACTATCTTGAATAAACAGTTGAGATTTTATCAAAATATTTGATTCTAGTAATACATGGTTGTTAGTCTTCTGCACAAGGGACAAAAATTACAAATGTGAATGAACATATTGGCAGCCTGCCACCATGGTACAATAACACAGTGTAGCTGCTGCAGTTCTTTTATATCCTAGCAGGAAATCAGTGTTTGTTATGTGGTGGATGGCATTTAAATGTGCACAAGTGGTTCATGGGGTATCAGTTGAAATAAATATTCAATCACAGGTAGGAGAAAGCCTTTAGAGCATTATACTACCTAAAGGAAGAAAAATTAAGTCAGCGTAGAGTTATCAAGATAAGGATAGTAAGAAAAGTGTGCTTTACTAGGTAGTCATCAATAAGCAAATTAAATGATTCCCTTATGAGCACAGTTTTATTCCCATTTTCTACTGAAATCTTAAATTCCATTAGTATGCAGTAAGGTCTTCAAAGTAAAATGTGCTTGGCTTAGCTTGCTATTGAACTCTGAAACTGCCCTACTCATCTGTGTCCACACTTAAAAGTCTGAAGGATTTTGAAACTTGAGTCCTGAGTGCCAGAGCTCTGGTACTTGCTGGAGGCACTCAAAAYGAGGATCTTGGCCCTCATATAGCAACATGTGTCTTGTGAAAAAAAGGGAGCCAAGATTAGCGGCTTAGGCAGGAATATCTCCTGATCATGCTTTTTTTTTTAAGTGAAAGTGAGGTCATAATTTTTGTTGCAGTATTCAGCAGGCATAAGCTCTGCCAACTGAAGATTCTCCTCTTTTTGTTCCCAACTAGTCATTYCTGCATCCTGCTGCCTACCACATTCCCTTTTTCATAGAGCACAGATGTTTTGTCCCAGTCTAGGGAACAGAACTAGTGAACTGATATGATTAAAACTTACTATTTTTTGACCATATTAATTCTCAACCAAATATTCTTTTGCTGTGAATGGCTTCTTGAGGCTGATATTAAATAGCKAGGTTGAAATGAAATGGGATAATTCTTTTGTTATTGTCAAGTTCTTAGTATTGCCTGCTTCTTAATATATTGAGTCCTTTTTTGTTGCTAGCTTGAAATATTCTGTAATATTCTTTTAAAAGTTTTTCGTCATACTGGTCTGCTACTGTCAATGGTATGTTTTCGGAGAAAGTTCTCTGTATTAGCTCTAATTCTATAAATTAGTTTTGCAGCTTTATTTTGATGATAAAAAGATGCTAATCTGCTCTTCATTCTTGCTTTTGCAAAGTTAGTCCCATAAAAGTAAAGAGAATTAAGAGCTGCCTGTTTTATTTAAGTAACTACTGTAACCATAAGATGATAACATGAAGCTCTAAACAATTTAAATGTTGCAACACAGTAAGTCATGCTTCGGGAAAAATTATTATTATTATTATTATTATTGTTATTGTTATTATTATTATTATTATTATTATGGTTGGAAAGACATTGAGAAAAAGCTGACTTGCTTATGATCTTAAATACCAAGAGAGATTATTCTTCTTCCACTGACAACATTGCTGGCCAGTGTCACAGCAAGTTTCCAGTGGAAAACAACTGAGTTTAACATACCATGTCTAAAGGATGTTATCATGTTGTACTAAATAACATTAATAGCAGTTACTTGTCTCCTTTTCTGCTGAACATTGCCTAAAAGTTTGCAGAACTGTAACTTGAACACAGTGTTTATACAGATTATGGAAAAAAAAAAACTTGAAAGACAAAATTCTGGTACAAATTAAAACCCAGTTTAGCTTTACATATATTTTGAAAGTGGGAGGTATTTGAAGTTAAATGTTGGAACACATCCACTTTGAACATATTCATGTTAACATTTTTATCTCATGTGGAGTTGGAATACCAGAGGCATTTGTGATTGGATTTAAATATTTTGTTTTAAAATGCAGGCGCCCTGAGTCAGGAAGGGGATAGAGACGAAGAGGTACCTGGTGACTCTTGGCTTTTTTGGCAAACTGCRTCTTGACAGAAGCACCTTGGGTAAAACAAAAGGGTTGAAGTTTGAGCTGAATCTCCTGGCTGGTAGGCAGTCTGGTCTAGGGCTGAAGTGATGTATGAAAACCGCTTGTTTATATAGTAAGATTGCCCTTGAGAGTGKTTTTTTTCATCCACTCACTTAAGTAGCACTTTAGAGATATAAATATGTGAAGACATTATAAACAGCAACTATGCACTGAAGCATCCTACTCCCTWGGCTCAAGTATTTTGCATGCAAATGTGAAGGAAGAGAATGAATTTTTCCTCATRCTGGCTTGACTATGAAACCAGTTTGCTTTGCAGCAGAAAGTGCAGAAAAAGAGCAATACGTAGATAATTTCTTCTAGCCTGTTATCATTTAGGTCCTTTCTATTCTGGAGAGTTAACTTTTTACATCTTTGCAGAGTTGATGTTTTCTCAGTCAGCAATAAAYGTTCTAGATCAGGAAACCTCAGGATTTAGTTTCAAATTTCCAGCTACACTGACTGCTTTAGGCAAGGTAAATTCTCTTATTCTGGGGTGCATAGATTTAATAAAGTTTGTGTTTTATTATATGTAAACATTTTCATTGTCTGTGAAACTGGATTCAGTTTTCAACTAGTGGGAAAGACTGATTAGAAAATGGATTTTCATCCTGCAGAAAGCGAGCAAACAAAAAAAGCTGAAAGCATAATTTCTAATGGGACTATTTTGGGAAAGCTTAAACAGCATAATTTGGCTTTCTGACTTTACAGCTAGCGGATGGACTGCCTGGTCCTCCAGTTTCCTTGGAAACTCGCACCCTGGTCACCTCAGATCCAGGCAAACCGGTAGATGGAGGATTCAAAGGGAAGGAGATCCTGCAGCTAGGGAGGTCACCTAGGACCTCCACTTCTCCATTCCTGCTGCAGGAAGATGCAGCATCAGGAACATCAGCCAACTGTGGCAACGGAGACTTGTCCTCTCCTGTTGCTTACTGAAAGCTCTGGCACAACTATGCGGTTTCACAGGAACATTTTCTATATGCAGTACCGTCAAGGATAGCTTCTTCTAAAGCAAATTAAACAGGTGATTGCCTCTTTTGGGCACTGTGGAATAATTCCATATAGTCTACATTTCTGAAAAAGGTAGCTTGTTTCTTGTGATTTTTTTTCATCTAAGATCTTTTAAGAAAATTATAAAAATGGAAGCATTCAGGATTAGTGGATGCATTTGGAAAATTGGGTAAAATGTTGCTTGTAATCAAAGTCTGAAAATTTGTTACCCAAAAGAAAAAAAGAGGAAAATAAAARTAGTTAATTTATATATCTTAAATAAGAGCAAGTATTAGGGATTTATATATTAATTATGTTTAAATTTTAGAATGTTTCTATAACAAGGATATGCAATAGCTATAAATACAAATCATTCACTCTTGTTTACCTAGATAATCAGGTCCTAGACAGATAATTTCATTCTCCAAAGGTAAATACAGATTTCTGTTACATAGGGATTTTCTCAAGGGGACATGCATTACTCAGAGCAGAGAGAAAATAATAGAATTGTTTAAGAGTTAGGGGATTGAATGTACATAAGAGCAAAAAAATCTTTCTCATTGGTCTATTACAGTACATTCAGACTCTTAGAAAATCACAACTATTGACATATTTAGAAGACAGAAGATCTGTATGGAAAAAAACTGCTCCAATTATTGGCTACCTTGTAATTAGAAGAAAGCAAAATCAAAATATTCGTTCATAGGCAGTGACTGAATACAGAACTGGATGTGCTGAAAATATTGCTTTCATACATTCTGGAGCTGTAAAATAGTAAATTTATTGTTAGCATGTGATTTATACTTAGAAGGAAGACTTAAGGTTTTGCCTTACAAAAAATCACCTGTTGATATTTCTTCATTTTATAGCGTAAAGAAAATACATGGGATATTTGGTTTGATATATGAAGGATATATATATATATATATATATAAATCTAATGAAACAATTTTTCCTACTGTTGTATATTAGTGTTATTACAGTTTGCCAATAGGCAGTTTACGGTAAATTTACAGGTTGAAACTGGAGAAGATCCTGTAGTTTAACAAATAATATGCAAAAGAGAACTTCTAGAGTTAGCAGTTCAAGATCTTCACTGGTCATAGCTTCAAAAGGGAGTTGAGTGGGACAAACAATAGAAGGCGAGTGCAGTGTTGTACTCTTTTCCCAGAAAATAAATAATGATGGATTAACTTAGACTATTACTTAGACTCTTGGCATTTGTTATATGTGCTGAGTATGTAGCAAAGAAAGAGCATACCACTTGTAGATGAGGAAATGAGAGGGAAACTCACTGAAAACTACAGCCTCTCTGTTTTCTGCCCAGGGCTGAACAAACACTTTCTGATGTCCTCGTCTCTGATTGTAATTCTTGCTCTTGGTGAAGGCTACTTTGTAAACAGAGGAGGACATGTGGTGTTTTGCAGGTTTGTCTGTTGGAGTGGTCTTTGCCTGCCATGAGGAGTAAAACCTCATGAGTTAAACAGGAGTTAAACCTGTGTAAAGTGATTTAGAATAAGGGTGGTATTTTTTTATTTTTCTGGATGCCTAATGGTACGGAAATATTTGCTGGTGCTGGTGCTGAAATACAKATATATTTTGGACTTCTTTTTAGAATTAGAGCACACAATGAGCACATCCTGCCTACACTTCATTCATCTTCAATGAATGCAAAATGGTTTACAGTGTTTAGTCTTACTATATCTTACATAGCCTTACTGTGCTATTTTGCCTTAGGTTTGAGCCTGTTCTCACATGGGAGGTTTGTCCAGCAGAAAATGGAAAATTGGTGGGTTTATACCTCCRCAAAGCAACACGCTAATGCCTTAAATTCCAAGTACAGTTTGAATCTTGGAGAAGTAAATGGCTACAGTTGTCTTGTGCGTGGAAATAAAGCCCTTAAAGTTTGGAAGGTTGAGCCACATATTCACACAAGCACAATTCAACAGTTCACTTAACATATTTKTTAGCCTGCTCTCCTTTCCACCAGTGTTACTGTAGTCTTTAAACACTGTGACAGAAGTATACTTCCACTTCACTTAATGGATTTATCAAATACCTTATTTCATGCTTTCTGCTTTTGATTTATGAATTTTGATCCTAGAGACAAGGACCCTGTGAGTATTGATTGTGGGAAATGTCAGCCTAACAGAAGTTAATTTCACTTGTACATGTGGAAGTCTCTGATTCTCTGACAGCGCTGTCTGCTGAGAACCAGCTGTCAGGCAGCCCGAGTGACACAGTGCCGTCACCACRGGGCGCCCGGCCACCCCACGCACCGCGCTTACCCCCCATGAGAGAGCCAGGCGGCGTGCACGCATGCACGTGCGCACATCCTGCATTCCGGCACCCAGAGGMTGCCTGGGAGCCACCCAGTGGCACCAGTTCAGGGGTCAGGGAGGGAGGTGGGAGCTGTTAAGCAGGGGGTGCATCTCTGCCCGCGGCACTTTCCCCCCTCGACGGCGGCAGGGCCTCTGACGGGATAATGGAATGTCATCCTGCCAGCTCCGCGGCTGTTAGGGACAGTTTGCTTATTGATTGGATTCTTCTTTTTTTTTTTTTTTAATAAATTATATATATATATTTTTTTTTCATAGTGAAGACAAAGTATTAKTTATACAGCGGGGACACTTGAGCACTGTAAAGTAAACATGCAGGTTTTGCTCCTAATATTTCTTTGGTTACATTTGAGATGTGGTTAAAAACTTAAGACTTCTTGGGGTGCATTTATTTTGACTGCATGTGTTAGACCACATAAAAGCAAAATGATGTGCTAAAAATAGATTATAAAATAACAGTAAATGATATCAAATCTTGCTTCCTCACTAGGAAACAAGAAATTTTGAATATGCATCYAGCCACACTGGTAGTGAAAAGATTCACACTGGTTTAAGCTGAAGTGGGCTGAGCTCTTCTGTTAGTTCCATAATTAGCCTTTCTCTTGGTACTTTTTACTGGCCAAGAGGGAGAAATACCAGAGGAAATCAAAAGCATGCTGTTTGTTAATTTTTGTCTGGTCTTTAAAATCAAATTATGTGTATATAAAATAGAATAGGATAAAATGTTAGATCACAGGAAATGGTAATCATCCTGAAATTAAGCAATCTAATCCAAGAAATTCAGAGTTAAAGTTTCAATTAGAACTAGCTATGCTGTAAAGCATAGTCAGCTAACTACAGGCACTGTTACAGTCTTATGTTTGAGCGCTATGAGAGTAACAGATGATAATCTGTTTTTTTTCTCAGAAATATATCTTTAGTTTGAAAACATAATCATCAAGCTGTCTTAGTTTAGCACCAGGTTAGTTCACTTTAGAAAATTCAAGAGATTTTGATAAATAAAAATGCATGAGGATGTTGAGAGAAAAATACCAAAATGAGATTTTACCACTTTAACTTCACTTTTTAAAGAGCAAAGCAGCCAGAAAGTAGGCTAACTAATATAAAGTCCTACTAAACAGGTACTGTGCAAGCTTGTAGTGATAATAGTCCAGAAAATGAGYCTTGAAAGTTCTCCATGTTCTCATGATCATGGAGGAAGGCAGAGGGCTTGGGGGCTTCTCTCCTTTATCATGATACTTGAAAATGGAGTACTGTCAGATTATGTACTGTCAGTAATCAAATTCTAAATTAGAATAAGAAAAATAAGCCTTTTTTTTTTTTTTTTCTCTATTAGGCAGTTAGAAGAAAATAAGATTTTCCTGGAATACTGGTCAACTCATGGCCAAAGATTTTACACATGGGGAATACATGCAGTTTTCCTTTTCTTGAAACTATGTCAAATTTATTCACACATAAACCAATAAACCATTGTGGTTGAACAAAGACTTTCTTTTGTTTGGCTAGTAACTTCAGAACTAAAGTAACTAAACTCAGTCTGAAAAGGGATGTTTTACAGCAGGCAAATTCTGATCAGAAGATGCAGGTTCAACACAGCTGTATGGGGTACAGTGACATATAAACCTGTTTGAAGAACTGTATTCACAGCGCCTGTGAACAGAAACAGCAACTCTTGGGAAAATATTGCATCAAGACATAGCTAAAATAAAATTGTTGTATGTATATTACATATGTATATACATGCATAGGTGTGTATATATTCACATACATGCTGATGCATAAACACCCTCAGTATGCCGGGACTGTAAACATAATTGCAAAGAGTTTTTGAGTTTGGGATTGATTTTTTTGGCTCCATGATGAAGTCCAGTTTCCTGCAACATTGCTTGTTCAAATCTCACCTTTATAGCTGTCCTCAAGATGCTGACATTTTGCCAGGTTCCCCTGTCAAACTAATTCRTCAAACACAGAAGCCACCCCTGGTTAAAAAGGAAAGCAAAATCATTTTCTTATTTTTGTGGTTATGTGCATGACATATTAATAACTGAAGAGACAGAGGCTGCATTTGATTTAAGAACATTTTTTTGCTGTAAAATTTTCTGAGTCATATGAAACCTGGCAGTGTTTAGAAAGATTTTTGTGTACAATTTCAAATTATATTGTTWTGTTACCCTTTAAGAACAGTTTTACAAAATGGTAATCTTTGCTTTATGCAAGAAAAAATGCAAGCTAAAACTTAAATCTATTATATAAATATACAAAATCGGCTTCTTTGAAGCATCACAAAAATTATATGAAATCATACTTCATATGCAGATCATGCAGAAATTGTGTGTTTTTATGACTTTATCTCAAAATTTATTCATAAAACTGAATTCATATAACATGTCAAAACCTGTATAGTATTTTTGAATTAAGGAACAAAGAATTAATGATGTTTTACTGCATTGAACTTTTGATCCATACTGTATTTAGCATTCCTATAAAAAATATATATATATTGAAAAGAGAAGCTAGTTTCTTTAAAAAAACGGTACATGCAATTTCTATATCTAGGAGGATGGAGTGTATTGAGTCTATAACAGATTATACAAATTATATTATATGCAGAGAATAAAGTTTCATTATACTATCAGGCAGACTGATGAAAGCAACATTGGTGATACCTTTTTTAAAAGYTTTCAAAATTAGTATTATTATTAGCAAATAAGTAGCACATCGGGGATGTGTGACAGTGAGATGTTATCTAAAAACTTTGGTACTAGTGAGGAGTGTCTGGTGAAATCCACATTACTAGCATGTTATCTGAAAATCTTAGAGCCAGTCTAAGGAAATCTATATGACACAATTTACTACCTTCTTCAYTCTTTTCTGTGGAAACAAATGTGTCTATCAATTTGTATAAGTCATTTCACAGAAAATAATATTTTAAAATGATGTTAATAACAGTGTTATTTAAGAGATATATTTTTCCTTTTTTTATCTGAAAGGATATAAGGATTATAAATCTATCATAAAAGCACTTGAGGTTTAAAATTTAGTTCAATAGGTCTAAAACAAATTTGTAATGTCATGAATATTAAATCTAGCAATTTTGGATTTACTACAATAGCCTCAAAKTAGAGACCCAACATGCTACAGCTGCAAGTCTGCCTATGCAGAGATATTGGAATTATTTTGCTGTAATGCCCTCCAATTCATTTTACTTTTTCTAATTGTCCCAAATCTCAACAGTTTCAGGTTTATGCCTGTACTGAAATGTATTCGCTTCCATTTTTTCTCCTCTTTCTAAATGTAGTTGTTTTCTAAAAATTTGCAGAACAATATTGAAACTTAGATACCACTTAATATCTGACTATATCTCTGCTAAAAACAAAAACCAACCAACCATACAAACAGAGTTAAAAAACAAGCATTTCAAAATGCAGTTTATTCCAAATAGAGACATTTTATTCTGCTTGGAATATGACACTTGAACATAGATTTGAAAAGAGCAGAGTTTAAAATAATGTGTTTGTTTTTAAAACTTTCCAAATAAATGTTTGTATTTTAATTGTTAGATTTTATTTTTTTCCAAGTCCAATGGAATTGGAAGAATTATCAGCCCAAAGTCTTGATCATTCACTCCCTGATAGGCAAACTACTCTCTAAATGCCAGCCAAGAAAAAAAAATATAAAGTTAAATGGCAGTATCTTATTCATTCTTTCTTATTATTTGATTATTTTTTGAAGGACTAAGCCTAAAAGTTTGACTTTCGGTAGAAATATACYGAAAAGTTTGTTCAGAGAAAGATTTCAAAATCTTTCTAAATTCAGTATCTCCTAATGTGCTTAGTTGCCACAGGCAGCTGTGATAAACCAGAATGGCAGTTTAGCAGAACACTACTCAAGTTTTGTATTCTTTCTTGTAAAATTAAAAAAAAAAAAATAATTTCCTTGTTTTAACACTCATAGGTAATGCACACCTCTAAGATTCATTCTTGTTAGCACCAGATATGCGCAAAACATCCTCTATTTTTAAACTTTACCGAAACTTTTATTTTTTTTTAATCTTGATGTTCCTTGTGTATGTGATCTTTTATGTAAATATATATATGTGTGTGTGTGGGGGGGGGCTGTATACAAGGCAAACCGAGGTCATGCATCTCTCTGGTCTGCYGTACATGAAATGCGGTGTTTGGGTTATTTCCCTGGGTTTGATTAGCAGGCCCTGGCAGAAGAGTCACGGTAATGCACCGGGTCAGAACACAATGCGGTGATGTTTGCACAGCTCTAGTGTCCTCCTCCGTCTTTCCTAAACGCTTACATGGTGGATATGGTTAACAAGCCCCACCAGCTGGCATATCTGTGCAGACATAATTGCACATGAATGGTGCGGGGAGAGGGGAGTGAGGGAAGAAATAAAACGGATAACAAGCAAAGGGAAAAAGTAGCACTGTAAACAAGCAGCATATTTTTTTCCCCTCCACAGAGCAAGCTTTTGTGGCTGGAGGCGGTATCTGTGTGCAGCCTGACTTCTAATCCATATCGCAAACAGCTTCCAGATGCCTGAATCCCCACCACTATTCTGGCATCTCTACCCTTCACAGATGCCTCTCTATGAGGGGGGTCTATAAGTAAAATTGGGTGTATTTTACTAATCATTCATTTCCAATCTTCCTGAAGGGGAACTTTTATTAATAAACTCTTTTCATCTGTCTCTTTGATTAGGAAGGAGATAATCGCTTAGTCATGTGAAAGGGGGCAAAAAAAAAAGACTGCTGGGGGGTCGCCTTTTTTAACATGTGCTCGAGTGGAAGGAAACAAATAAAAAACGCAGAACAATGCGAGGACTAAATGGTTCCAGTTGAGCTTGAGCAGCAGAGTGGGGCTTGAATAGAAAGCTCGGCGGGCGGATTGGCCTCGGCAGGCAAGCAGAACTAATTCCTCTGATCCCGGCTACTTGGCTGGCAGCAGGCACGTCAGCTGGACCCGCTCGCCCTGCCTGGCAGGTGGGCGCCGGGGCAGAGGGCGGCCGGGAGCCCACGGGGTGACCCCGCACAGGATGCGTGGCCACCGCAGCCGTCCTGCAGGCAGGGCAATGAAATGCTGTTTTTTTGCCCCGCCATGGCTCGTTCCGAGTGCATCTCCCCTCTTTATACATCTATGTCGTGGATTTGGTCAGGGTGCAATGGACAATTTTTAAGYGTTTAACACTGTATTTGGATAGACTGCTGAATTCAGGCCATCAGCTGATCTAAACCAGCTCAGTGTCAATGAGTCACCTGCAGCTAAAAAGACTGGCCTTGATAGAGCATCTTACACATACACGTTTTGGTCATGAAATTTTATTAATCTGATTCAATCAACAAAAGTCTGACTCTCAGGTTTCAGTTAAAATCAGATTTCTTTCTGCTTTCCATTCCTATTTCTTACTAACCTGGCTACCAATTGATATACATTTTTGAAAACAAGTCTGTATGTTTTTATCTGTGTTAAATCTCGCCCAAAATAAGTTGTCTATTTTTAAAATGYTGCTAAAGCTGACTTTTTGTCCCCTGCTATTCAAGTAAATTTAAAGAAATGCAGATGTTTGCAGCAGTGACGTCGCCTCAACAAGATATCTAAAAAAACCCACACAATTTTATGGAATTCTTTGAAAGTTAAATATATGCTTAGATCATTTTCTGATTTTGTCTCTCAGACTACAGCACTGTAGATCTGATTTTCTTAACATTTTTTTGCCTCCCAAACATAAAAGTAATTGTGGAGTTATGGCCTTAGTATGTATTGCCCTGTAACATTGACTTTAGCTTTTCCATTCTCTATCACTATACAAGTTAGTAACTCTAGTTGAAAGAATAGCTGCACTGTTTTAAGTTCATGCTGACTTGAGAAAGTTATTGACCACTTCAGCRTATCATACAAAGAAAACTGAATGCTTTCATTGTTAAAAGTTTTTTTGTGGATAATACAGAGGAATTATAAACATTTTTGTAATCTCTAACTTTTTATGACTTCCAAAGTGTCTCTTTTTCTTATGGGGACAAATACTAAGTGTTTTTACAGAGAGAAACTTGGCAGTTCACCAACATGGACACTTGCATAAAACATACAGTAAGGTCACTTGTCTAACTCCAGCATCTTTTTGCTGGTCTGTTAACTGCTGTCTGGATAAAGGCCTATTTTAACCAGAATTTCTACTTTGAAGCTTAGAATCATTTTACAGGGAAAAAGTGTCAAAACAAATCTGTGAAAATTCCTAGCCAAATCTAGTAAGTGTTTTAAATATCAGGAGAAATAATACATTTTCCCATAGATGAAAGGGAAATGTGTGCCAGAGTTTAAAATAATCAGTGTTTTTGATTATTTTTTCATCAAAAGTTTAACAACATTTTTCTGTTTTCTCAAATTTTTGACTTTAGGAGCCAATATATAGGAAAGACTGCAATTTACAATTTCTAAAGAAAACGCATTTCTAGCAATCATGGCCAGAGACAAAAAGCAAAATCTAAACGTTCAGGCAGTAAAAGAGTTTCTAAAACGTTAGGTTTGTTTGTTTGCTTTTAATTTTACAGTTCTTCTGCTTCTCTTCTGGAGGCTGAATCACAGGTTTCCAATAGCTCAGATTAAGATTGAGATCATTAATGATGCAGTTATTCATAGATGCAGCAGGTGGCAAAAAGTAGCCTCCAACTCTCATGCTTTTGGCACTGCAATTCTGGGAGGAGAGTCAGTGCATGGAGAGTCCTCAGATGGAGCCTCACACAGCTCATCCCTCCCGAGGGCCACCTCAAACCCTTGTTGGGGGCCCTGGAGAGGCAGGTTCAGAGATGGKCAATCTCTGTCAGAAACCTAGCCGCCAAAGCCCAATAGTCAGCATTGAGCTGTGTAAGGACCCCTCCTATGGTTTTCCATGCACAGATCATCCATGGATATTCTAGTAGTCTAGAGCTAGTAGGGAGAGCTATGGATTTTCAGGGACTGGATGCAAGCACCTTGCTGCTGCTCATGACACGCGAGCTGGGAAGGGGTAGAAAGCACTAGAACCACAACAATACTGGGATAGGGTTTCTTACTGCAATTTTGTGCAGGGACTGGCTTTTAAAACCCTTAATGTTCAAACTTCARTAAGGGTATTTGGCCTCATGCTCACTTTCTAATTCAATTCGGATTATTTTTGATTCAGTCTATATCTGTGTGCAAATGCTAGTTTGTGAATGTTTCAGCATTACTTGTGTTCTCTGGTAAGGAGCATAAAAGGCAAAATGGGTTTATTGAAACTCTCTTGTCTTCACAGTTCTCACATCTTCAAAATCACAGGGTTTGATGTTAGCCTTGTTTCTTCAGCTTAGGTTAAAAAAAAAAAAAAAAAGGTCCAGCTTCTTCTTGCATAGTAGGAAAGAGCTGATCATCTGTTCAAAGGAGACTAATGTGTTATGTAACTTGCTGCCAGTGAACTGAGGCTCAGGTATGTGTGATATGGACACATCAGAGCTCCTGGTCTGAGTTAGTAATGGTTTTGATGCACGAAATGGGATGCAGGTCAATAGAGGATGAGGCCTGCAGTGCACAGGGAATACTGCTAATTGTATAACTTTATGCTAATTTAGATAGTATTGCACTTTTAGAGTGTTCACAGTATGGCATATGGAGAAGATCCTGTTTTTTTCCTCCATTTCCTCTGGCACACTATCGCACATGAAGTACCTACACAAAAGAAACTGCTCTGTTACAGGATTCTTGACAGGATTGTGACAAATTCTCTTGAGTTGGAGAAAACTTCCCTAGAAAAAAATGTGCCTGTAGCCCAAAACAGAAAGTATATCCAAACTACAGAGCAGGTTGTATCAAAAAAACAAACTCCCCCCCCCCAAAAAAAAATCCCAGTTGACAACTCAGTGTAATGAAAGAAAAAAAAAAAAAAGACTATCCTGAAAATACCAGTGCTATTTCCTTGCTAGTACACAGGCAGTCATTTTCATTGTTTTTTATTTTACTGAGCATGTATATTCCCTTGTTTAGGAAAAAGGTCCTGGTTGATTTTTATGTAGACTGAAAAGGTCTTTGGGCATATTTTTACCTTACTGCTTCTTCCTTTGTTTGGAAAAAAAAAAAAAAAAAAAAGAGCTCTCAATCAGAAGGCAAGAGATTAATGTAGATTGCAGCATGGGGGCTGGCCCATTCAGTTAAATTCTCTGTTGGTAATAGGTATACCAGATCATGAAAAATAACAGGTTGTTTCTTTGCTTCTGAAGTTTCCTCCTTTCAGGTCTTTCTGAGAACAAAAGGGGACTCTTTAAAGAGTGGTTTGAGATTTGACTATAATAAAAAGTTTTGAAAGTATACTGAATATACAAAAACAATTAAGCCTGTTACAGTACATAGTGACTCACTGGCATTGTTTTCTGCTTATGCAAAAGCTTTAGTAGAACAGTTGGTTTTTGGAGTTGTGCTGAATAACATATATGCTAGTTTTATGCCTACCTTTAGTACATCCATAAAAACCCACAGCTTTATATACAGAGTAGTTAAATGAATACAGTGGCTGATTTTCAAAATCAAATCACCAGGTTTCCTTAATATTTACAGCTTACCTTAACACATAAGCAAGTGAGGGCCATCGTGGTTTGCATCCACTCACTCTAAACAGATTCATTTTAAATAAGTATTTCAGATTTACTGTGTTGCTCAGCCAAGTCTGTTAGAGGTTATGTTAATGCTCTCTTTCTGTATTCAGCCAGTGTGGAAAAGACTTTCCACCCTACCCCTCTCTTAGATTAAGCATAGTTGTGATATTTGATTAACTCCCACTCTCCTTTTGGTTAAGCTTACTCCTGTTATTTCAGGGAGTTTGATTATTGTATTTACAGTTTCCCTCTTGCTAAACTCAGCAGTAAAGCTAAATTATGTGGCAAATCATACCATAACTAGGAAACACATTTTTTTTTTTTTAAACATAGGCCTGCAACTGTAATTTTTCCTTTAAAGGCTACCCATCCCAGACTTTCAGCTACCATAACATGGCTAAAGGCTTTTTTTTTTCTTTTCTTTTCTTACCCCCCCCTCATTTTTTATTTTTATCTGATAGCTGTTAACCTCTCAAAACATCTTGCAAAATCAGTGGTTAACTCAAATTATACCTCATACAAACATAAAAAGTTCATAAACCCCAAAATTACATTGTTTGGCCCAGTCCAGCTAGGGATTCCCTGAATTAGGACCATAACCCAGGACCTGTTGACACTCAAGTCTCTGTCTCTACTTACTCCATCAGACCATACTGCCTTCTGACTAAAGATGTTTCTCAATTAGATGTAAATTATACGGTTTTATATATTATGTTTAATTAAAGAATGAGCAAATAGTTGAGACAACTGGCAAGATGGTTATTTTGTACCATCTCAGGCWCAGCTACAGCTACAAAAGGGGCATGCAATCAGCAGTTGTCTTTAAAAAGAGCAGTTAGAATAAAATGATTAGTTTAATCAATTTAGACCTATTTTCTTAAACAAATGGAACTCCTAGTATAGCTCACATTGTTCAATCTAGAAGAAGACTATATGACTGAAAAAGGAGACATTTTTAAAAGGSTATTCCTTAGTCTTAACAGGATAATACTGCTTTATTGCATATAATTAACTTTTTCTTTTTTCATATCTAAGAAAAAAGTACATAAATTACTTAAGGCTTAGGAATTTTCTGGTACAGGTGGTATTCTCTTAAAAATGAGCCCCATAAAAACTAGGATGTAAAGATTTGTCTAGATAGGAAAGTGTTAAAGATTTTTTTTTTGTCATTTCTGATTTGCTTATAGTTTATTAAGTATTTAAGGAACTGTTTAGAACATACACTGGGGTAGTAGTTGGGTTGTACAATCAGCTTAGCAAAAGACACACAAAACTATATCCTCTAGATAAGAATAGTATTGTGCATGTTTGTCATACATCAGTTTTTCACAGTGCATAAACAGTCAAACCAGCACTGTGAGTGACTCAGGGAGTTGAAACGTGTTTCTGGAATTTGTTGAATTGCACACTATAATCACTTAAGCTGCTTCAGGTCAGTTAAGATTTTCTAGTGCATAAATACATATACAATAAACTCTTTCCAAGGCATGTTTAAAGCAATAGTGTATGTGTGATAGGTCCTGTGCAATTCCTGTGAAGTCTACCCTTTACTTTTTAAAATCATATCTGTATGTAGTTTGTTTAAGTAAAGATGTAGTAACCAGATTGTAAAGATCTTCCATAAATCCCACTGAAAGTGGTAAGGATCATTCCACTGAAGCTTACAAAATTTAATTTAGGCTAAGTGAGCTGTAAGCTTATATACATATTTTAAAATTAAGTTAATTTTTCTAATTGTTCACTGATTTCTTTTATTGTAATGTAAAACTTGCCAGTGCTAATATACTTCAACTCTAATGCATGCAAAACACTTCAGCTGTTCTTGTTTAATTGAATTAGTTGCCTGATACTTTAGCAAGCTATTAATTTCAAGTTCTTTGAATTTTGTATGAACCATTATATCATACTCTTAATCAACAAGATGTATACTCTTATCAGTGTGCTTTACATTATGGTAGGAGACATCGATTAAGATGTTCTTAATGGATTATCGGATATTATCTTCTGTGCAATTTGTAGAGAATTAAGTTAATAATTTTCCGATCTGAGATCCCAGAAAATTTGATTTTCTCTAATAAGRTATGATTTATAATCAGAGTAGACAAATGATTAGTTTTCTGTAGGATCTGAGGATTAAATTTCTGACTGCGATTCAGACATATAGATTTAAAAGAATACAGATAAGAAATAAATCAGATGTTTATAGAAACTGTGGCATTCTGAATCAATAGAAACTTAATAATTTCAAATACCTCTTATGCTAAAAAGCTTTTGAGACAGCATTAGCCAGCACACTTCTTAAGACAGTGGAAGACAAGCCTGGCCAACTACAGCTTAAATATTTCAAAGCTCTATTGCTCTAGTAAAGCATGCTATATAATGTACTAAAATATAAGGATTATGCAACTTCATTTCAGATAAAACGTTAATTTTATTCATTGGATTCTTGTTATTTAAAGAAGATTTTATCTTCTCCTACTTAGCTTTAGAGTTAGTCATGAACTGTCATCTAAATTTCTTACTTTTAGGGATGATAGATGTTGTTGCATGTACTTGTAAAGTCTAGTTAGCCACAAGTTAAAGAAGAAGAGTTTAGATCTCAGGATTAACCCTGGTGAAAAATGACATCAAGCCTGCAATTTTGCTTCTACTTTATGTAAATTTGCTTCTATGTTACTCTGAAATGAAATGTCCCATGTACCTGAAACACCCAGTTGCTACACTTCATGCCAGATACCTCTCTTTCAAATCTGGGTTTATTCAGTGAGTATTCATTTTATACTAAGCCCTGTATGTTCTATTGTAAAGTACATTCCTATTTATACTTTAATGTAATACAGCACCTATTATTAAAATGTCACTATCAGTCAAAACAGCGATTGTCTTTAGTTACAGCAGGCAAATTATGTGCCCCATTTTTACTCATGACTCAAGATAATTGCTGAAGGAAAGAAGCRATCATGCTTTAAAGAATGAGGTGGGCATGCTGCCGGTTGAGTTGGGGCAGCTATTTTGAAACAGTATGTTGACTATAGCGGTGCAAAATATTGAATTGGTTAGATTTCTCAGAAAGGGTGAATTAATCTAATTTGCCTAATTATTTAATGGTAAATATACTGTACTCTTTCCATATAGTAATGGAAAAATCTGTTTTGATCAGGTTTACATATGTATCCTTACTCTGTTAGTTCATGTTTGCATTACAGCCTAATGCTAAAAAAGAAAAAAAAAATGTCTTTSGAAAGTGTGATTACTCCAAACAATTGATTCAGTTCTAAACATCTGAAATAGTATACAAAACGACAGCTGCATTTGGGTAAATACATCAAATATACAGAAATGTATAAAACTTAATCACATCATTTATAGTGAGGCTGTTAAGCTGCAAATTGCATTGGAGAACAAGTTAAAAATAAGAGAGTCACCTTAACAGTCTGCCCATACCGCTCCTTGACATTAGTCTGAAACTAATTCTGCATCAGCGTGAAATGAATTGGATTTGGTTCATAACCAGGACTTGAATATTATTTAGTTCTTACCAGGGCTACATACAGATCTGTGGAAGTGTCAGTCATAAATCATGTTTCTTAATGGAGTTGCTAGGAAGAGAGAAATTCTTGTTATATGGCTGAGAGAAAGAACCGTAGCTTAGTCAGCTTGGTAAGTGAGACACGTACTGCGTTTCCAACAAATGCTATTGATAATTATCATACAAAAAGTTTTACAAAATTTACCAGAAAGTCCCTAATTATATTTTCTATTTAGGGAGAAAAAAAAAAAATGTTGTTTAACTTTGATACAGAGTCTCCGTAAGTTCTCAAGGTTCCCTGAAGCTTTTAGGGATTCTTACTGATCTATTAGGTAGAAAACACAGGCAGCTTGTATTTTTTAGATATTTCTGTCTGCGGATGTACAGTCCCATTAATGGAGAAATGCTGGAAAAGGACCCCCAGAGCAATAATAGGAATGCTAAAAACTTGAGAGGCACTCTCTGTAGTTACTGAATTGTCTATCTTGGACCTGAACTTAAAGCCTCTGAAAGAACAAGCACTTTTGAGACAGACTTTGATTTTCCCGAGTCCTCTTGTTGTTAGTTGGTTAACAGATCAGTGTGCAAAAACAGGGAAAATATCCAGACCCTGGAGATATTTCTAATGGATAAGTTATTCAGATGAAAGCAATTTTGCTCTTGGGAACAGACTAAAGAACAAATCAAAACAAAGAAAAAAATCCAGGGGAATTGCTTCAGTTCCCGGGAGATAATCCTTTCCCAAGTATGTTTGCAAAATAAAGTGAAGTAGTATAGTCATCTTACAGATTTTCAAAGAATCTGAACTGAGTTTGTTTCAAGATTCCACTTCTTATCTTGAATAAGGGTATGGCACAGCTATCTTAAAGACAAGCTCTGTTCACTCTCTCCTCACCCAGGAGTATCCAGATGAGATCTAAGAAGACAAGAAAAACAAAGGATGAAGTATTAATACTAGTTCTGTTTTACTGATAAAAACTGAAAACAACTGATACGCAAAGACTGAATTCTTTGACCACACAGACTGTTACTGGAAGACCTCAGCTCCCAAATACTATAAGCTTTATTCAGGTGCTTGAGGAGCAGAGTCACAACTGTTTCTGTGGCCCTAAGTGGATGAAGAAGACCCTAACAGCTCACAAGCATGGTGAGCTTCTTTCGTTGTGACATACTAAAAACATASTCTAAATCGGTGTTGTCCAACCACATTTTTTTGTACCTCTGATTCATGAACTCTGAATCTATCAATTAATGTAAGTCTTGATGAGTGTAGAGGAGGATTTTCTCAATAGAGAGATCATCTCTGTTAAATTACTTATGACTAGAATTCAGTGCAAACTGAAGTTTAGATAGCATTAATACATGATGAAAAGACCTTTACTCAAAAGCYATGACCCCTCAAATTTCCTTTATGAATTACATATGTACATAGTTCAAGGGTAAACTCTTGATTGCTACAGATGGTAGATGATGTTGGCTTTGCAGGCAATTGCCTCCTTGTTTGGATGCTAAACCTGACATGGGTAATGGGTGATGCCTAAGATCATTGGAGTTTTGCCATTAGCTTGGTAGGGCTAATAGCTAACTCAAAGTTTGGGTTGTGAATTACTGAATTGAAGCAGAACATCAAAGATCTCTAAGTAGTCATTTGTGTTTCCTCTGCCTAAGGCTGACCCTTGCCAATTTGGCTGCATTTTGAAATAACACCAAACTCCAGTGCAGTAGCATTGTCTAACAGTTGGATCCACAGCAAACCACACTTCGCTGAACATTAGTGATGCATTAGAGATTATAATTAGTTTGTGTGGTAATTTTCRTACCCATTGTAGAGCCTCAGCCATTTTGAGCATTGTCACTGAAACTGTGAAATAGCACAAGTCTGTCTGGCAGTAGACACTGGAGAAAAAAAAAACAACAAAAAAAAATCCCAACAAAAGCTGCAAACAAAACCAGTGCACATTATGCAGAAATTGCCTTGGCATGCAGGTCATTGGTGATTTCATTTGTAAGTAATGTTTTGATTGTCACAGATTATATGTTGCTCTCATCCCCCTGACATTTGTTGTACAGCGGGATTGATTTTTGTGCTCCAGTATGAAAAGGTCACTTTGATCAATGCAGTGTAATTGGCACTAAATTAGGATCATATCAGGTTATTTTGCTATTTAATGATGAAATATTAAAGAATAGCATGGGAAGATTGCAGGCACTAAAGTGCACTTTAAACCTGCTGTAATGATGTTTTATTTTGTGGGAAAAATGGAGAGAAAAGCAACTAAAGTGCAGAAAATGACTGTGATATATTGGAAGAGTGGCCTGGAATTATATATTTTCACTTGAAATAGACTGAAAGCCCCAGACACAAAACACCAAGCCCAGCAGTCAGTCCTGAATCTGTTATACACAGAGAGTCCTTCTTTAGAAGTTTTAATGATGATTGTGCTTATTATGTAGTAGTTGCAAGTGTTAAGTCTTTACAATCTGTATATAATGACTGGCCAAAAGTAGATGGCTGAAGTTAYGCACTTAGGCCATGAATCAGGGCCACACTTGAGATCTATTTAGATACCATTAAACTCAAAAGCAAATAAGTAGGCACACGTTTAATCTACACCTGTATCAGAATAARCACAGAAAGTAATTCTCAAAGCAGCATGTTACAAATATGTTGAGATTATTCAGCAATACTGAGCTCCAGAACCTCTTGGTCTTAAAACTCTTCCATAGTTGTTTTATTTTTGCTGCTTTTTATTGAATCTCAAAGTTGTTTATTTCATTCCTCTCTCCCTTTTAAGAAAATTCAGTATTACACTTTTGGTATTTGTAGAAAAATATCTTCAGTGTGGAGACAAGGTTAACATCTTAACCTTTTAAGTTGGTACTCCAACTAGGTAATGTACGTAAGGAGAACAAAGCACCAATGAGATTTCCTTCAACACTGGCTGCCTTTAAAGAGTAATCTTTTGATTAAGCTTTTCTAAAGAGTGAATGCCAATATTCTTGGGCATGATGGTGAAACTCTCCTAAGGTGAGAATTAGATATCTACATTTGTGTTTAGGCACCAGGTTTGAAATAACTTAAATGGAACTCTGAATGCTCAGATTCCAGGAAAAGAGAAGAGAAAGACACAGCCTCACACAAGTTGTTAAATCAATTCTCACTGAATTCAAGAGGATTTTTTAAAAGTATAATCAGTAGACAATGGTCTAGGTTTCTGTGGGTCATCCATTACTCATCCATTTAAAAGAAATGGATATAATCTTTAAAGCAGTGGTAAAGTTTGCATCTATTCATTAGTACATGGGTTTATGAGTACATGGGTTTATGAGTCCCACAAGCTCAGATGCTTCCTATTTAATGAGGATATATTTAGAACATGGTTTTTGTCAATATTTTTTCAGACTTTGCATCTAAAGTAATGATAAGCATCATAAGCGGTGTTAATAGTGTGTGTTATTTTCTCCACTGTAAATACATGCACTCTCCAATTATTCCAAAATGTTGCTGAACAAGAGCAAGCAGCATAAGATTATACTTTTAAATGCAGCTAATGTTGCAAGAAATTTGTTTGAAGCTCTCTTGCCATTAAGTATATTATCTAGCTGCAGCATGAACTTCAAAATGACTAGGATATTAACCTTGTAGGTACCATAGAAATATTATTCTAAACTTATTGATAATATAATACAGTAAAATGGAACTAATGTAACCCCAGAGTGGCTTGCCTTAATTTATTTGGTAGACAGTGTTTGGTTTAATCAGTGCTTTAAACTTTTCTCCCTTTTTCTTTATATTTTATTTCATTTGAGCTACTGGGCACAATTTGGGTCTGGCTTAAAATGAACCTCATAAGAGTTATTAAGAGAAGATCCACTGAAAAAAAAGAACACTTACTGGAATTGAAAGACATTATATGTGAGTGATACAGTCAGAAAAAAATATTGTTTATTTACCCCTGAAAGGATAGAAAAGACTGTATTCACAATCAAGAGAAAATGATAGAAAAGCATGTTGAGGGATTATGGGAGTTTACAGAGGAAGAAAGGTGTAAGGAGGGGACACATTAGACTTTTTTTTTGTAATTTTATTTTTTTTTAATCTATTTTATTAATAGCTGGGGCAGCKTGGGCATATCTTACCATCAAGGCTGTAATATGTACTGATGTGTATCATACTATATGTAATTTTCCATTGATAAATAAGAATATATTGCCAAACAATGAAATAGAATACAAAAGAGAGAAACTAGAGATGTAAATTGTTCTATTTTCAGTACCTTTTTTTTTCATATATCTTTTCAGTATCTTTCTAATTTATTTTTCTTAGGGAATAAAAAACAAAAATAAAAGGGTACATCTTTAAAAATAAGTACACAGATTAGTGAGGAGTCCCTTTTGTTGCTCCAATGAAAATGAAAAATGATTGATTTTGAAYGGCTAAATTTATGTGAAGATGGAGGCATTCTGAGTGATTTCTCAAAGTTCTATCCGTCTTTTAAAAACTATTGTTTCAATAAGAATATCATATTGGTTAAAAGCATGTTAACATAAAAACAGTTTGTATAAAAAATGTCATGGAAACTCTTAGCAGGGTTTCTAAAACAACTCTCTGAAATTGACACCTGATGTTATTTGTAGTCTTCATGTTATTTATTTGTTAAGAAGTGCACATGAATTCTATGAAATGATTTTAGGAGTTGAATGAGCAGATTTTTCATAGGCTTTATGACACTGCACTTTAAATACATAGTGGAGTTTTTCACATTTAAATTTGATACCAGCATAGAAGTCATTTATTATTAAAATCAGATATATACTTTTATAACATAATAAAATTATATTAGTGCTTTAAAAAACAAAAGAGTTCAGTTCTGGGATATTTGGTCAAACTGCAATGAGTTTTCATTTGCTTTATGTTAGATATCTTAAATTCTTAGATTAAGGATAATTTTACTTAAATAACACATTTAAAACTTGTGATTTCAAATTTTTCATGTATAAATATCAAACACAGTAAAAGAGAAACAGGAATAAAATTTGGGAAGTAGAAATTTAAAAAATATGAACTTCAAGAGCAGTGTATCTATAGCTATATCACTATAGCTCTAGCTATATTGCTTTTTGTTTCCATGTTAGATGCTCTGTTCTTAATAAAAAAATCCTCTCGATATTGATAATAAATGTTTTTCTAGCCTAGCTCTTACATTCCTCTATTCAGATAAAAAATATTTTCACTACTTTATACAATTCTATCCAAAGTTGCTAGTATTACTGATGATTCCATTTTTTTTTAGCCCAAAGCGTGGACTATTTGTACCTCCTTGCACTTTACAGATCAGCATGTTCATCTGTTCCTGTCATATATTTGTTAGGAGAACTTGTAACATCTCAGAAATTGCTTGCATTTCTGTCAGGAGTCAGGCCTGAAAGTCTGAAAATCCCCTTGGAAAATGTGTATGAATATTTTTCCTTTTTATATTTCTCCCTCTTTTGCRCCTCTGGGTGCTGAGAGCTCTCCCTGTTTGCTGCAGCTGCTATTTTATTCTTTTCCAGTGCAGTTATTTTTACTGTGTCCGTAACGCCGAGGCATCGACACACTCCCACCTGCGCCCACGGAATCTTCGGAAGGACCCCGTAATTTACAGTAATTTACGTATGGCTCTTTGGTCCCATTTGCTTCGCTGAGGCGCACTGCCTGGCCTGAGCTATGAGGCATGATGTCATTTCTCCCGCGCTGGTTAGCACTTATGCAGTGAGTTGTTAAATGGGTCAGTGGGTGAGCAGCAAGGAGAGGCGGCTGTGCAGACATCTATCAAAGCCCTGGGAAGAGCTGCCGGACTTGCTCCCCTCCACCCCGCACAGCAGCCGGCGGGGAAACAGCCCCAAGCCCCTGTGCATAGCCAAGATAGTAGCCACAAGCCTTGCAGGCAAGTCCCCCATCCTGCATTTCCTCCTCACGCTTGTTTCAAGAGAAGCTCTGTGGCCTCAGGAGCCCCTCCTGCAGCAGGGACCCTCAGCCTGTCACACTGGTGAGCAGCAGTGTGGGTTTTGGCCAGGCATTGCGTGGTGGCAGAGGAGGAAACGGGCTACGAGGATGCTCAGGGGCCTGGAACATCTGCCCTATGAGCAAAGGCTGAGAGAGCTGGGCCTGTTCAGCCTGGAGAAGAGGAGGCTGAGGGGGGACCTGATCAGTGTCTATAAATACCTCAAGGGAGGCAGTGAGGAGGAGGGGGTGGCCTCTTTTCAGTGGTGGCCAGAGATAGGATTAGAGGAAACAGCCACAAGCTGAGGCACCAAAAGTTCCCCAGGAACTAGAGAAAACATTTCTTGACAGTG
>NW_020454661.1:1739205-1753057 GCF_003342845.1 Nothoprocta perdicaria | reverse complement strand
CAGTTCCCCTTGGATTATGATTTCCTTGGATTATGGTTAGAAATCAGAGAAAGGACCTCTTTGACCTGAGGCTCTTTTATTGCTGTTGTGGATAGAAAAAAAATATCATTCTATCCATAAATGTTTTTAGAGTCATTTTAAAATTAGGTTTATTTCTTTATCCATTTCTGCTCACTAAAGACTGACGCAGACACATTAAAAAAAAAAAAAAAAAAAGGGAAAGGAAGAAAGCTTTTTTTGCAGTCGTCATTCTTCTGTTTCAGTATGTTTTACTGAGGGTATACATATACTCTTCAGAGCAGTTGCCTCTCCCTAGGTCCATTCCTCAGTAGGTCAGTTTGTAAGGAAAAGCTTAAATCTCCAATAAAAGAATACTTCAAAAATACCACTTTCATTCTTGATATGGGATCTACTCTCATAGATAAAATGAAAGGCTCTAACTCCATCTAATGTTCAAAATGCTGAGCACTCAGCATCTGTGTAGTGTACTTGAAAAATATGACAGCTTTCCTCAGAAACAAGTATTATTCTCATTACCATTATGGTTACACAACTTAAAAATCACATGAAAAACACTCATGGTATGATGCAATGTAATATAATGAAGCATGTAACGGTGATAACTACGTTTTTGTTTTTGCTTTCTTTTTTATTCTTAATGTTGTTTTAATGCACCAGCAATATCAAATTCTTTGTAATGAATCAGCTCATTTCAGCAAGTTCAAGAAGAAAAGATGCAGGTTTTTGTAAAATCACAGTAAAATCAGCAGTGATGAAACAATGTTAACACTTGTTGTAACTGACATTTTCAGCTTCTTCTTAGCATTTCATCTGCTTTCATAAAAAATTAGTACTCACTAAGAGTGTTATAAATACCGCATGTGTAACATATTGCACTTAATTTGAATGTAAGCATGATGACTGAGTTACCATGCATCTCTGGCAAATACTGCGCCAGCAGCTGCTGCCTGTGTGTCTGTGGATAGAGTCCGTACCTGTAAACGGACACGCATGGACACACGCAGAGGTTTTGTCTTTAGAGCATATCTTCCTGTATTCAAATCCAAATTTGAAAATCTATGAACCACGACAATATTAACTCCCAGTTTCCTTGACCCCTCATAAAACAAAAGAAGAAGGAGTGTTTGGCTAAAAGGATTCTAATGATGCCTTTGGACTCTTATGTTCACGTAATGACTGGTAGAAAGATTTATATGCCCTGTATAGGTATAATTAGACACCCACAAACCCATTGACCCTGCTGAGGTGAAGAGCTCTCCTGCTTTTTGTTTCAGCAGATGAATCAATACTTGCACGTTTTACCACTGTGGAGTGAAACTGAGGAAATGAAAATCTGGTAATTTTGCTCCCAGTGCAGTCTAGACAGAGGAGAGCAGTTTTAGTCTTTGACAGGAAGATCTATTTCCAGTTTCTCAAAAGGCTAGTGTCAATTTTGAAACTTCTCTTATTATTGATTTTCAGTTTTGTTAAAAAGGATGTTTTATTAGAAATATTAGTCCCAGTTACAAAGTAAGCTTGTGTCTGTTTCACAGATTGAGGAAATCAAGGTCTATTTTCGGTCTGAATCACAGAATATTTCTGTCTGATGACTTCTGTAGCAAAAAATGCGCTCTGAAGAAGTTAATTTCATTTTCTCTTACAAATCTACATAAGTCAGAAGAGTAGGGACTGCTGTAGATTTATCTAAGAAAGGTAGTGAATAAGTAGAAAATACATTGCCAAAAGGTCCTATAGGATAAATACAGTTTGGCAGCATTATCATGCAATATTATCCTTATTTAAAATATATTGCTTTTAGAACTTTTTTAAGGAACAATCTATTTCATCCCAGATGTTAAAAAAAAAAAAGAAAATTAAATAGAAATATTTTAGAGTGGACCTTAAACCACAAGGTGATGTTACTAAATTGCAAAGTAAATAATATCACTTGAGAAATTATGCTTAACCCAAAAAATAATAAATCTTAAGCATCACAGCCTGCAATTTAGGAGGAAATTGGCAAAACTGATCACATTAACTGTTTATTTAGTGTGGAATACGGTACAAGTGCTGTATGATGTCTTATAGATGACTAATTGCTACATTTTTCTCTTGATTTTGCATGAAGATCTAAAAAGAGTTCACTGATTTTGATGCTCTGTCACTTGTTTTTGATCTATAGTATCATGCAGTGATACATCATGTGCTGTTGTTACTACAGAGTTTCGTAATGTAGTAAAAATACATACAAGAGATCTAAGTAAAATTTCAGCAGAATCAAAAATCCTCCGGACCCCTTAAAGAYAAAATAGAAGTCTTTTTATATGTACAGACTAAGCAGCTTAGGATTAGAATAGCACAGATGGTTCAAGTATTAACTAGAAATTACTTTTTGCACACATACAAAAATGTGTTCRTAAGTAAGCTACTATGGAAATAAATAAACCACTTTTCTAATTTATTATAATAACATGAACCAATTCTAGGGGTTCATCACGTGCCTTGCTTTAATGTTCTACCTAGGGGAAGGAGAAAGTGTGGTAGAGTATTTGGATATATAATAATTTCTGAAATCTCTGAATTACTATATTAGTATTACGTTTGGTTCACTATTTGGCTATGCTTATTCCCTTTTCCAAAACAGTTCACACTGGAAATAATCTCTATTTTTGTTTGCATTTGTTTGTGCCTTTAACGGGTTCCTGAGAGAGTCACAGCTTTGGAGGAGGTAGAAATTCATATTAAATATGCATATCAGGAGAAATGCATTTTCTTTTTACAGCTAGGTTTCCCGTAATAGAATATTACTGAAGCAAAGTAAGCTTCAGCATTTTCAGTCCCTGYTCCCACAGGGTTGGTGAAGGTAAAAGTCTGTTTTACCAAATCAATCAAAAGAAAGTATTAAAAAAAATATATATATACAACTCTCTTCATCATTCAGCCGAAATGGAACTTCAGCCGAAATGGAACCAATATGATCTCTACAGAGATCATATTGGTATTTGCATGTGCTCTTCAAAAAAAGTACTAGTATAGTACARGCTGCTGTGAATTTTGTTAATTCAAAAGGTGAAATTCATCTACTTTWATCATATGTATTTATTTACCTAATATGCTATATTTTCACACATATTCTTGTGGTTAAAAACAAAAGGTATTATTCAATTTCAGAGGATGAGTGCCTTTTTCTGTACAAATAAACRTGTGATTAGTTAAAAGTATTTAGAAAATTATGAGAACATGATATTAAGCACACTGGTACTTAACCAGTATGCATTTTAAATATGTTTGAGATACACTTTTAGAAGGGCTGGTTTATACCTGAACTACATACTAAGTATGCTGGGTAGTAGCAAATTASTCATCAGTTATTTGTTGAGAATTTTTTAAGCTCCTTCATGGCAATTCAGTAAAACTACTGTTTTTTTTTTCATTTATGTAAATTAAAAATACCATAGATTATCTCTACTAGTAAAGAAATGTGCTAGCATTCTCTCTGCCATCTGCTTGTGGTCATTCAAGATAGATACTTCTGAATAGGTAATTTGAAATCCAAATTCTCTCTCTCTTTTTTTTTTTTTTCTGTGCATTTTGTATGTTGCTTTGAAAGCAGCACTTTGTGAACAGCAATCAAACACAAGGAAGAAGGTTTTCCATTTTCCCAGAATAAACATGACTTGTGCTCAATATTTAACATATTTTATAATACAGTTAGTTCTCTTTCAAGTTCAATACTGTTAAGTATTATTAGGTAGAGAACGGCATTACAATACACAGTCATCTCTTTCTCATACATGTGTAAATATTGAGAAAAACCTTTTATATACATATATATTTATTGTTAAATAAAGCCTCTCTATATAAAGTCTTATATATAAAGTCTATATATAGAGAGAGGCTTTGGTATTGATATATGTGTATATATATATACACATATATGTATATATATATACATACATATMTGTGTGTGTRTATATATATATCAAGATGCTTATTTATTAGATGGAAGCTAGTTCAAAATTTGTGACCTTCACCCACWTATTTCCCTATATTTAAGGGGCAAAACATGTTGTGCTGTGTAAGAAGTGACATTTTAATGGAGATCGAGGAAAAGAGCAGGGAAAGCAGAAGCGATGTGCCTGTGAGAGGAGAGAAGCCCTAAGTGAGGTGTGCGGCCCAGCAAGAGGCCAGAGGGACCCAATCCTGCTGCTGACCTGGCTCCTGGCTCTGGAATCTGCAGCTCTTTCAAAGCAAAACAGAACCAGGGCCAGTGAGTAACTCCTCTTTCCTCCCTGCAAACTCGTCAGAGGACTGTGTGGTGTCACCTGCCTGTGCAGTTTTCTTTAGGAAAGAGCAATGCAGGGCAGCAAAACCAGAATAAAAACTGATATCTTCTTAGCAGCAGTTGCTACAGTCTGACCCCTACTGAGACCAATTAGTTAATCCTGATTTCTGCACTTGAAGTGCAAAGCCTGTCCTCTCTCCAGCCTCATACAGGAAGGTTTTAGCCAATATCAGTGTCTTTGCAATTAATGCACCTCTTCTTCCCTATCTTCTTTTTTAAAAAAAGAAAGAACAAGAGTAGAAAAAAAAATTGTATATTTCTCACTCCTTATAATAACTTACATGAAAGATTAAACAGTATTTTTGTATTTTCAGAAAGAGGCCTAACACCTGATATTTTTAAGTGTTCTTTGAAAATAAATCATGGTCTAATCCATATTTTCAGGGAGGCAGTGCCTGTTTCTGTTATTATAGTAAGTGCATATCCKAAGATTTCTTCTAATCTTGGTTGACATTTCTTTGTTCCACGGAAAATGAAGCAAAATGGGGGTCCTGGATTAAAGTGAAGGTAACAAAGATGCAGCMAATATAAGCAATAGCAGAATCTTGCCTAAATTTGCTAATATGTTTTACACAAACATGTAAATTCACACACATGGAAGTTTAGATGACAATTCCTATTCTCAAATGTTTATTTTCAAAATGTTGTCCCTCAACAGCGTCTAWGTGAGCCCACATGCATGATCTTAGCACTTCAGGAAAAGGTTTTGCAGGTCGTGGTTATCGTCCCATAAGATCATATTCTTTAAAACTGATCCAGTCATGACATAATTCAAGGGTTGGACTGTCTTGTAAATAATATAACCATATGTTGATTATATAATTGAACATAACTCATTATGGCTCTTGATGGACGATGGAGTGAACTTTAAAAATCCTTAATTATGTAATTATACAGTAGTCCATAACTGCAAATAAATGAGTAAATAAATTAGAGGAAATTTTTAAAAGTCTGTGCTGTGTAAGAAATGGCATAAGAGGGGAAGAAATATGTAGAAGTAATATTAATGGCTACAGTGGAATTCAGCAGCAGCTGGGGAATTCAGTCTAAGAATGCTGGATGGTACCAAGCTCCCACTGCTCTGCCTGTTGGCAGAGGGGGTCTTGAGGATGGTGCTTATGCTGGGTATGTGCCATGTTACCATATAGCTGGTGGAGCGCAAATCCTCAACCCTCCCTCACTCTAGCATCCTTTGGGGGAAAATTTCTGATCTGAGAAGGAGACTGGGGGAAGGCAGACATTCTGAGAGGGATTTCATGATTGCTTAGAAAAAAAAAAAAGAAAATTTTGTAAAAAAAAAAAGAAGAGAGAAGAGAAGAGAAGAGAAGAGAAGAGAAGAGAANNNNAGAAGAGAAGAGAAGAGAAGAGAAGAGAAGAGAAGAGAAGAGAAGAGAAGAGAAGAGAAGAGAAGAGAAGAGAAGAGAAGAGAAGAGAAGAGAAGGTACTCTTCTTATTTTGAAGAGCACCCTTTAACACTGATTTTTCTAAAAAGGTTCATACCTGTCTTTGAATGTACCCTTTTCCTAAACATTTTCATCAGTCTTCCAAACCAATGTAGCATTGAGCTTTTGTACTAGGTGTAGTAGTAAAACTGATTCCTCACTCTCTTTGTTATGAAGCAATCTAGTAGCACTTGTCTTCATATTCTCAGCTTCTGTTTTGCACATCTTTGTGTTCAGCTGATGCACACCTTTCAGATAAACTGAGTAGAAATTCCCACTGTAAAGCTGAGAAGACCAAAAGGGATCCTTTTCTAGAGCCAGAGGTTTATCTTCTTTCTTTAATCTTTTTTTTTTTTTTTTTTCTTAACTGTTCCTCTACATGGATGGACTTTGTAGTTTAGTGCGTGAATGGCTTGTGATAAAAGATTCATATTCATAACTACATTATGCATTTGCCTGTATGTAAGCCTATATTCTTCATTAGAAAGGACTACAGCAGGTTGCAGCCCACCACAGATTATCCAGAATTTGGCTCTATTGTGGATTTGAGTTTATAAACAATGTTTTAATTTGATTTCTAGGCACAGCAGAAGGCATTGCTCTGGGGTGAAAGAATGGATTTCAAATACAGTCARAATGTTGTGCAAACAAAAACAAGTTTAATGTCCTATAAGTGATCGATCAATTAGATTAATAAATACTTTTTTTTTTTCAGTAAAGTGGATAAAAACTTCAATTGGAGAAGATTATATCTTAAAACTACAGTGCAGAAACAGCAGGAGGACAGGAGCAGGTTAGTTCAATAGAGAATCATTAATAAATCATTCTTCTGTATACATAAAGGAACCTGGGGAATTGAGGCCTAAAAATTTCTTTTTCTTGATCTAATAATAATTTAAACAAAATTCTTCTGCTTCTGAGAAATCTCAGAGAAGCCTGGAGTTTACAGATGAGATTTTCATTGTCTGAAGAATACAAGTATTGTGATTATTTTAACTTCTCTTGGGCTTCTTTTCCTCTCAAAAATGATTGTTTCTGATAGACATTTTGGAAATTTGGTGTCCTCCTCAATGCTGATTTYATGAGAGACAGCTGCAATTAGGTCGTTTGATTTTTTTGAAAGCTCATGGCTTTCTGTTCTTTATGTAAAATGAATGGTACCCTCCAGTCTAATTATGGCATATATCTTTCACCTTTTTTTCCTAAGTAGATTTTGAAGTGTCTTACTGTTTGGCATAAGATAATGAYGCTGAACTTGGCTAAAATCCACGTGATTTGTTCAATCGCATCTACTTGATTTATAATTTTATATTTATTTGTATGGTGTCAGAGGCATCAATCATAGATCAAGTCTGTATGGTGCTAAAGGAACGGTGTGCTCCTGAAGGACAGTCATCAAAACAGATCCTTTTATTCTTATGCAGCAGAGTGAGAAATGTCAGTTTTATCTGCAAGAGAAAAAATTGTGCCAGGTTAGCTTTCGTGAATTAAGTTTCTGTGACAGGAACTGCTGCTGATTTCCTCCACATTTCTCACCAGGACCCATTCCTTAATTTCCATCAGCTTGTTTATTTATCTTTTGGCGGATTTTTTCTAAGTATTGAACTGAAAATATTACTATAACAAAACAAACCAAAAAAACAGAAATTGCTAATCCCAGTTTAGGATAACTTTTGATGCTACTGTCAAGAAAGCTCGACTGTGAGAAAATGCCACTGTATCWATAATCAGTGTTGGTATGTTGGTATTGACAGGCATGTTTAAATCCATTAGCCTTTAAAAAAATGACAGTGAGCTGAAACTAATACATTGTGGTGGAAATATATTGTATTCTTTCTTAAAATAGAGGCATTTTCTGTGCCATAGGGATATCTGCCTGAACACTTGTTAGTCTCTGCATACTTCATACAGGCTAGCCCACTTGTATGATTTTCCAAACAGTAAATAAAACGGCTTCCTTTTCAGTTAAATCAGCAATAAATAGTATATGCAYGCACACACTTTGGGGGCAAGCACTTAGGCACTTCTTTATGAGTCAACCTTTTGTTATTATTCTCACTGAGTATTCTAGTCTCTTTACCACTGTAGCAAAATACTTTTGCGGTATTCTTCATTTGAGAAATATGAGAGGAAATCATGAAATTCACAGTCGTTTTCAGAAGGAAAAATGAATCTATAGTAACATGGGTTCAGATGAGAAGAATGGAAAAATGTATCCTATAATAATATGCTTTATCTTTTGATTTTTTTTCTGTAAAAACTTAGTTTCTTTGTTTAAGACTTTAAAAAAAAAAAAAAAAAAAGCTCATATTTTTCATTTCGTTTTTTTGTACAACCTGGACAAACAATAAACAATCTGCAGTCCCTGCCACCTTTTTAATTATGAAAACATCTCAGCTATGTTATCAATCCATTTTCCTGTCATCTTTCCTATTTCATTTCTACCTTAGTACTTCTCTCACTACTACCATTAGGGTACTCTTAAATGTTAGAAGGAAGTATCTATCACTCCTTCCTCTCCAGTAGAGGTAGTACATATGCATAATAAAATTTTGATGAAAGCTGAGGCCAGCAGATGGGTTCTTTCTGGAGTCTGGAAAGCCTGAGTTTATAATGATTATTTTTCTTTTACATTAAGTAGTGTTGATTTACGTACTGCAGGTTGTAAATTGTTTGAAAGTTTGGTCTTTTTGTGTTTGTAAAGATTGTTTGAAAGTTTGGTCTGTTTGTGTTTGTAAAGATTGTTTGAAAGTTTGGTCTTCTAATGAAGTCTTTTCTTGTTGTTCAGTAGCATGTTTATGCTGTCAAAGATGCTGTCAAAAGAAGAAATGTGATTACCTGTTTAGCTTGCCAGTTTAATGTAGAACTGCAAAAATGACAGAGACCTTGAAATATATTTTATGGTTGTTAATACAATCGAAGAATTCTAGAATAATATGTTCCTAACCATTCCTTGATTAGAAGGTAATCCAAATCTGTATGTCCCACCAGCAGAAACYTCTGGGGGATTTGGTGATGATTTTATTCCCACATATAAAAGGTTCTGATGRCTTTAACCACTGAGCAATAGATAGTTTTACTTAATGTTTTGGAAGAGGCATTTTTTTGCCTGAACTTGCTTATTCCTACCTTCAAACTGGAGATTTGCTTGCCTTCCAGTGATTTAGATAACAGGAAAGAAAGAGAAGCTTCTGTTACAGGAGGTATCTCRGTTACATGAACTCAAAAATGCATGGTCTTGCCCATGCTTGATACCTTGGTATTGCCTTCAAAGTTTTCCTGTATGGACACTATACACAGCTCTCAGAAGACTGAGCAGAGTGATGAAGCTGCTTACAGCAGCAAAGTTGATGTTGTAGATGAGGACTGAGTGACTGCAAGTGGCCCTCCATATGGGCAAAAAATGTGATCTTGATGCTAAAATTAACATGTTCCTATAGAGTTTAAAAGAACATGCCCCAGCTCGCTATACATTAGGAGCAGGTACTCTGTGTCATCACTGTGTCTATGCCTAGCTTAACAAAGGTACAACAGTGAATGTCAGCAGTTTAGGTCACAGTTAATGCTGATTTATTTGATTTATTTATATTTGGTCTCTTTCCTGTTCTGAAAAGATGAATTTTGATGTAGAAAATGCTTTGTATTTTTAGTGCTTGAAATACCCTTAATGTTATCTTACAAAGGTATATAACAATAAATTATGAATGGATAGAAGATGGAATTCGGATTGTGTGCCAGAAAATAAAATATCCATATAAGTACCAACTGAAGAAGATTTAGATGCACAAGACAGAATGTAAGCAAATGCATCATATTCTTTAATATTACTGATACATAGCAGTTGCTGATAAGAAGCCAACATTAAGACACAGCTGATATATTAATGTTATAGCTGAAGTATAGATCTGAGTCAGGCTGTAGCAAGTTTAGCTCCATGATAAAATAGCTGTTGCTGGTCCTTGACAAATGGTTACTTCTAGCATCTCCTTCTATTTGTCATTCAAAGCAAAATGTTATTTTGCTTCAGGAACTAGGTTTACAGTAATGTTATTTGCTTCAGGAACTAGGTTTACAGTAAAATATCAGGAAAAAATCTGAATGAGAATGAAGACGTATTAATTGAGACAAGATTTTTCAAATCGAATCTATTATGGTTGTGTTCGCTGGCCTTATAAATATCACTGCCCTTAAACAGATAAATATAGGATATAGATCTGAAATTAAGTTGGCATGATCAAAGGAAAGACCAAAGGCCTCACTTTATTTCATAATTCTTAGTTAGCAGAGAATGATATCTGCAGTGTGAGAGAGAAAAAATATTGCTAGATAAATGTTTTCTTGGCTTATACTACCTATCAACAGCTAGCCCTTTTATTTCCACAGCCCTGATAATCACCTGTAATTTTCTCTCTTTTCTCCTTATTCCAGAAGATTTTGGAAAATCTTTAGAGAATTAAGGCAGAAGCAAAAAATATCAAGTAAGGATGCTTTCCTAGAGATAAATGAGTGTTTGTGTGCACATATATACATATATATATAAACACACATATATCTGAAAAAATCTTTTAATATATTTATTTTACTGGTAACATAGGGTAGGGGAATGCGGAAATATTTTGTGAATGCAATCCATAGAGTTTTGAATGGCAAATCCCAGTAGAGTAAATATGAATTGTGTAAGTAAATGGGTTCTCATAGAGGGTGTAGTTAAGAAAAAGGAAAAATTAGACTGAATTTCAGGGAATTTCAGGGTAGAGCATCTAATGGGACAATCTAAAATCATTTGGATAAAACTTTATGGTTTTACAGTTGGAAAAAGCATTGGCAAGGAGAACATATTTGTATCTTATGAATTTTCTTCAGAAAATATCTTCTATTGAAAATCGTCTTATCAGTATCCATGACATGAGGAAATTTTGCTGTGTAAAAATAGTCTGAAATAAACCCTTCTCTAATCTATGTTACAGTCTTCTGATGACCCCCACTTCTCATTCCTTCTGTGTTGAAAATATATAATGCAGAAAACCAAGTTAAGCAGGTCTATCTCACCCTCAATGTCTAACAGTTGTGTTCAACTTTTTTTGGTTAACAGCAAGAGAATTTCATCTAGAATGTATTCTGAAGATTTTATCAAATAACTTCCATATATAGACTGTGTATAGAATGGTGAAATCTTGCATATCAGACATTTTATTAGCCTTTACAAAAGAAATGAAATGACTTAAAATGTTTGGAGAGATAAATTAATTAAAATATACCTTCATCACTTTAGGAGAAGGAGTACAAGGCAGAAAAAAATCAAAGAAATATTTCCAGACAAATATAGAATTGTAGGCTCTTTATTCCTTGTACCAAAAAGCATTGCAAATGGTTTAATGATGATTTTCTTTTAGTAAGGTATTATGTTTTCTGATCCACAGAAACAGTGTAAGGAGACTTTACACTGTTTATGTAGTATCTTCCTCTTCTAATCTAGCAGAAATCTGAAGAAGCAGGTAGGGCACTCTCTAGAAATCAATTTGTAATCTTTAGGAATCAAACTCTCGTGCTAGGAAATAGCTCTACATACTTTTTATTTTCTCAGATACTTTTAGTAATTTTTTTTTACTTTAGTAAAAAAAAGTTTCTAATGATGCATTAAGCAGTGCTGTAATAAAATTTCTCTTTTTTTGAGTTTCTGAAAAAGTTTTTCATGATGACATTCCACTTCCAAATCTGACATTAAAGCTAAACATCCTGGAAATGTTCTTTGCAAATATGCCACTTTCACAGAACAACTTTGTGTATGCTGTAATTCAGAACAGTTTAGTGTATGTCACGATAAAGATGAGTAACTGTTGTCTAAAGCTATTCTTGTATTATGGTYTTGTGCAGGAGAGAATATCTTCTTAAAATGCATTCTAAAATGAAACTTCTGTTCTCTTTTTATTTGCAATTTTACTTTTTTTAATCTGTAAACTGACTTTGTTAAACGGAGTCTGGAAATGCAAGGTGGCATTAAATAGTCTTTGATATTCAATACGAACACGGACTTGCCCAACTCTGGAAACTTTGGAAAAAATCTTTAATGAACTGAAGTTGAACGTTTTGGGAAAGCCCTGAAATTACTAAGAATAATGCTTTCAATACATGGCATTCAAAAAGCAAACGATACAATGCTAAGCATGGCTTTTGAATATGATTCACATGGTTGGATTACATGTGGTTTGTAGTTAATTGCAAATGATTCATGATCTTAAGTTTTCAAATCAGAAAGAAATGCAGACAGATGATTCATATTTTTTATGGTGAGCAGTAATTTGTACCTAATGACTAGTAAAGTGAAATTACCAAGTGTGCTCAACTGAATTTCCTGAATACATCAGTGGGAGTTTTATAATTTTACAGTCAGCATGATATATTCAGAATCAGTTAAAAAAGTGACATTTGTTTCAAATTAGGTTTATAAATAAAATTAGAACTGAATTGGCAGTATTTTCATTTTAATCTCTTTTACTCAGGGGTATATAATTTGGCTTTTATGTCTCTTTACATTAATTAGAAATAGCAATTGCAGGCACAAGATTAAAACCACCATTACATGTCAGCCTCCATGAGCAAAGAGGGCATTGTCTGAATGGAAAATTAACTATTCTTTCAGTTGAAGAAAAGAAAATAAAACAAAAAAAAAGGAAAAAAAAATCCTTAACCACTTTTCTTTCATCTTTCCTGTGGATCAAGACAGAATTTCACTCCTGAAGGAGATCAGTCTGAACCATTTAATAAGCCTATACATTGTAAGCATTTGGAAATTTGCTTCATATTTACTTCCTGCCTCATCTCTCCAATTGCATTTATAGTACGGGGGTGCATCACAGGATCCTTTACCACCAGAATACCTCCCTCAGCAGGGAAGGCTGCCCTTGTCTTGGTGCCATGCTTTCCTTTTGGGAAGGGAAGGTGCCTTGGGGCTGGTGTGCATCACGCTGTGCCACATGAATTGTAACATGGCCCAGGAGCATGTGTGGACTTGGAAACTGGGAACCAGTGCCAGGTTCCTTCGTACAAACCTTTACTATTGGGTAAATGCCTCTGTATTGGAATTTCTGCCTTTAGCCTCCCACAGCTCTCCTGCCCTAAGAAGAAACATTGGACTATAATTTTTTTCTCTTTCAGTCTCATTTTGTGAGCAGGTCTCATTTGAGGGCTGCCATGATAATTCCTCATTGTGCTCTATCCAAATCACTGGGTTCAAGACAAGACTCTATGCACTCCTGGCAGTGTGCATCGATCCCTGCTGCGCGTTAAGCCCAGCAGATAGGGCTGGAATCCCAGCTGGATCTCTCTCAGTGGGATGCAGCCCAAACCCTACAGGACCACTGGCCAAACCTGGGGGCACACTGCAGCTCTTGCCTCCCACTAGGTCTAGGTCCAGCTTCTATACGCAATGATGCATGCAGTAACCAGGAGACTTTTCAAACCTGCGCTGCAGGTCTTATTTTGGCAAATAAAACATTTAAGGACACAAGAAGCATATTAGAAGATTCTACATCCATGTTAAACTTGCCAACACATCTGCAGTATCTGAGAGTGTTTTCGGGCAGGCCTTACTTTATCATTCAGCTTTGGCGAATGTCTTTCTCTGAGTTTGACCCTTTCTTTTTGTCATCTTCTTTTAATTTCCCAAATTCTCTTGAGCTCCTATTTTTGCTGGTTTGAAAGGAGTTTTGTAGGTTAACTGAACGTCAAAAGATCCTTAGAGTATGGAACACTGTATGGTACTGCCTTGTTATATAAGCTTGTGTATATAAATGCAACATGTTCAAGTGTTTATATATATATGCATACACATAAATAACCTTTCAGTAATGAGGTCTACATAAAAGATTCACACACAGTCAAAATTCAACGTGGTTTGCAAGCACACAACTATTGTCTCATTTTACTGTTACCCCTCAGTTCTGTGGACATCTGTGCATGTGCAGCTACAGTCTGACCGATGTTAAAAAATAGTCTAGTAAAAAGTTGTAAGATGCACTTTTATTTGCATAATTATTTCTTACAAAGTAGAGGCTGAGATTTTATT
>NW_020454661.1:1654205-1736705 GCF_003342845.1 Nothoprocta perdicaria | reverse complement strand
ATAACAGTTCTTAAAAACATTTCTTGTTACCATGTAATCATGTTTTACAAATTTAAATCTGTGGCTCTAATTTAGATGCAAACATAAGAGGCCTTTATTTTCTTTTTACTGTACTTCATTTTTGYCCAAAGAAAATGGTCCACAAAAGGAAACAAGCAAAAAAGAAAATGTATAAGCTGCTGGCTATTCATCTGCAATTTGTTAATGAGCAAGATAAAAATTTGTTTTTTATGAGGAGAGCCATTAACAAGCAAGAAATCACAAAGTATTACATTTTATTAAGATCTTTCTGTTGAGAATGAACCTGTTACCATAGCTGGCCCAGGGGTTCTTTACATTATATGTAAACACACATATACACATGCCCAAAAGAAAAACAAAAATTTTTATATAAAAAAACCCAGCAGTTCAGCTTTTATGATATATTTCTGAACATAAAGGATTAACCATTAATATGTATATTTAATAAAGAACTGATATAAGTTCTTTAAGAAGAATAAGTTCTTATAAGAATGACTTCTTTATTCTTCCAGTGGCCTCTCTAACTCAGAGGTTTTCTGTAAAAAGCAAATGGTGGTTATAGTGGGTAAGGATCTGCTATGTTAAGGATGCTGTACAGAAGTGCAAACTCTTGTTGAGTTTGGTTCTTTCATTTTTTATTTACTTTTTTGTGGAACACTTTATAGCGCCTTCATTGTAATATAGTTTACAGTCTACTTTTTTTCTTGAAGTATACGTATTGAAGTATTCTGTCCTAAAAGAATTACTTCTGTCCCRTTATGGATAAGGTGGATTTCGAAATAAAATATATATATATTTGTACAGTATTTTACTAGGCTTCAAATTATAAAATACAAAAGAAAAAATATTTCTCACTCAAAAATGCCCAAATGAAACACAACAGTGCTAAAAGAAAGTTGCAGTTGTTCATCTSCAAGCGTATAATGGTTAACTTCCTGGAAAAGCTCATCTCCAAAGTAGGTACAATGGTTGGGAAGAACTCAGCAATGTAAAAGTCTTGAATGCCGTGGATTTCTATCATGGTTAGTCACCTCTTATCTCACTGTTTCTGACACCTCCGCAAGTTGTTGGGTGGAAGTTAACAGATGTCTGCCCTTAGACCTCTAGTGATCACTTAGGGAATTTGGCTAGCTAGTCCTGTTTTAATTATGTTCTCTAGCTAAAACTTCAGAGTCAGTTCTTTTTGAGAGTAAGATGTTATTAGGATAATGCATTTTGACATTTGGAAAAACAGCAATTTTGCCTAAAATGGTTACATAGAGATGAATTTAATTGCAGTTCTCCACCCTTTTGGAAAATCCACTCCATTATGTGTTCACTCCTGCACCTAAAAAGYCAGTGGAGGAGGCTGGAAAAGCTCTGCGAATATATATGGTAGTATTTCTAGCACAAGTACTGAAGATTTCTGGGAAAAGGAAGTGCATTTGGGATCAGGCTGGCCTTTCAATCACAATCCTGTAAGGGGATCCTCAATTGCTTAAGCTGTGAAGCTGACAGGTRGAAACCTCAGATGAATTTGCCATGTGTATCATAGCAGCTTTGAGAGCTTCTTAATTTATGCTTTTAATTAATGTAGCCTCTTCGGTAGTCCATCATCCTCAAGGCATAAAAGCAGGTTAAAGTCACCTTCGCAGACTCTCTTAGGAGTATGAGATATATTGTGCCTTCTCAGGTGYAGAATCTTAGCTAGGATTTTTGAGCAGCACAAATGCTCCTATGGAAATGAAACCTGTCTTGAGTTATCTTCTCCAAATTCAAAGAATGTGCACCTTAGCTAATATTTTGTTATTACCTACATGTTAGTTCACAGTGTTCAGGTATGAAGCACAGAAGAACCACCAAGTTCTGCACAGACATTGTATTCTTTAGGTTGTATAGTTTAAAAATCCAAGGCTGTAGTATAGCAATTCTGTCTCTTGAGAGCGTTTCAGATTTGATTTGAAATCGTTTATCAAAGTATCTTTTCCTGAATGGCATTTTGTGTTAACAAGGTTTGAAGAACTACATCCTGAGGGTCATCTGTTGTATAAAGAGAGTACAGGATGGTACCGTACAGCCCACACTGTGTTCTTGTAAGGCACAAGGCTGTTCTATGTTTTTCTATTAAAAAAAACATTTGGATTTAGTACAAAAAAATCTGCTTGTACATCCCAGCTCCAGTTTCCAGGTTAGGAAGTAACAACAATGGTGTTCCCTACTCAGCTATCTCTGATGCCTTCAGTCGTTTTTTCCCATTTGTAGAGGGTACATCTGTAAAGTGGGAACCAGAACAAATGCCATCAGACATCTCAAGATTTCTGATCCCTGTTTAAGTTGTTGTTCACCTGAGATCTGTTAGTATAAACGTGAAGTAATTTGCAGAACAGTTTGTGCTTGCATTTCATATAAGCAGAATTTTTGCATTTCAACAGGAAAGATTACAAAAACATTGCTTTTAGGATCTTGAAATATTCTGATGGTCATATTTAGTTTCACCTTCCAAGAGCTTCCTTCATGTCCTGGTAAATCAYTTATGTTTTCTATACCTCAGTGTACATTTAATTTTTACTTTTATTTTTTGCTACTTGATGAAGGTGATAGTGAAAGATACTGTATTCTTTTCTAGCTGTGGGATCTGATTTGCAAAATGGTGCCTTCTAATGTTTCTTAGGAAATTTTCTGGTATTAAAATCTAAACAGTATTGTAAATTGCTTTCAGAGGTGTTACTGTTTTATACACAGAGGTTAGTTTARAGAGTACAAGATCTTTTTTTTTCCCATGCCTCAAAGAGAAACAAGGCTGTTTGGAAGGCTAGTTTTAGATCCTAGAGTTATGCATGATACCGTTATTCTGAAATACAAAAGGCTCTGCACTAACTTGGGTGGAGTTTCTCTGWTTTTTTGCTGTTGTAACTGAGAACAAATGTCTTCTGTCTCTGAAAGGAGGGGAAAAAGAGATAAGAGGTGGAGATGGCTGTAAATCAGCCCATTCCTGTGTTGGAAAATAAAGTAGTTCTAATTCTCAACAGTCTCTCATTAAAAATGACATGTCTCACTTTGTTACTAATTTGTTTAGGAGTGAAAATATGTGCAGCACTTTATAAAAACAGCRTGAGACACATCTCTTGCCTGTTTTCTCCTTCACCACGGAGGCCTACCATTGCCTCTACCATTGCATTGTTTTACTGCTGTGCTATAATGAAATAAGAACTGCTAGATCATGAAAGTGTACTTCCAAAAATATTATCAAAAGTGAAAAGCTCAGTTCCTTAATTGCACAAGTGTCCTCTTCTTTTTGACTTCTGACTTTTATTACAAATCTTAGTCAGACAGACTTTAAGGAGGCATCCATTTAAGAAGGACACAGTCAAATGAAATCATATAGTGCCTCATGTGAGCAGCTCTGTGATAACATAGCATTCTGGATAAAAGTTCTGTGCATTTAAGGTCTGTGTGTTTACACCCTACAGCAGCTAAATAATATCTGGTTTTGTTTAGTTTTGTTTTTGATTGGTTGGCTTTGTTTTTGGAAATACAGGTAATGCTATGAAAGAATTTATTATAGGACTCTTTATTGTGTGTGCCACACCGAGTGGCACTGAAATTGGAAAGTGCAGGTCTTTTGCAATCAAAACGATTGCAATTTAAGTATTTGTTGACAGAGAAAYGGGAATTCATCTGCTTTTACATTTGCTTATCTACTATAAAAATATGGGGGGATTGGAGTTTTTTAACTGCATCTTAGAAAAAAAATGACTTCTTGATTTATTTTTAAAAGATAACTTTAGTTTTTTGAGGAATTTCTCACATAGATGCTTTCTACTTTATTCCAAAGGAAAAAAAAAAAAAAAAGAGACTCAAAAGTATAGTACTTTAAAACATTCTCTGTGCAAAATACACCACAGACATACAGTGCTTTATATTATCAGTGAGGCTTTTTTGTGATTAATTCTTCTGTGTTTAAATTTGTTCACTGCCTGTGTTTCACTAACTCAAGGATAAGTAATGTTGCCTTTTTTTTTTTTTTTTTTTTTTTTTGCAAAAACAATATTAGGTAGTTAGTTTCTCATAAAAAAAAAAATATCCTTCTGTTCATTAAAAATTAGTTCTAGTAATATGTGAAAACTTGGCCAGAATTTCCTGTGAATTAGAAGAGTTCATGGAGCTGAAACAAAAGAAAAAAAAATCTGTAAGCTAAGGCATGGTTTTAACATTTACAGGCAAAAAGATTGTCCTTTTGCCTTCATGCAAAATACTAATGTAATGACAATCAAAAGATAATAGGTGTCTACGTGAAAAAAAGTTAGCCTATAATAGGCACTGGCATTTTTACAGTATGGTCATAGTGCCTAGTGCAAGCAGAAATATTTGTGACCCGTTTGGTAACAGCAAGTTCATTTACAGCTTAAAGTACTGTTGGCTGCATCTATCCTTAACTGTATTTAGCAGACTGACCAAAATCTTCTGTTGAAAAAAAAAATGATGAATAAATATTTAAGACTTTGTATCTGAGATATTATAAACAGTCTATTCATAATGCGATTGAGGGAATTTTTAAGGGAAATTTCCTTAAATATGCTAAATCTGTTACGGGCCTGACTAATATAATGAATTCTAGTCAGGTGGCATCCAGCTGCATCCTTGTCTAGTTTTCCCTTTCATAGATTATTCAGGTGGATGTTGGGCACTGACACTGGGAGCCGTAAAGACGGAAACGAAAAGAGGCTTCCCTTGCCTCTTACAGAGTTTTGTAAGACTATCTTGAGAGGAGTCTATTTAATAAGAGTAATAAAAAAGAGAGAAACTTGTCCGTAAAAGAGGAGATGTGGCTGTGCAAACTTTAACCATGCAAAGTGTCTGCTGAGAACTTCCACTGACTGCCGTAATTGGAGGCATCCCTATCATTTAGCCTATTTCACAAACAGATCCAGAGGAGACTCTTCATTGGAAGAATAAGCATACACCACTGCAGACACTCTGAAAGAAAGCAAACAAACAAACATGTAAAGCAACRAATCATCTGTAAAATAAGTAGAAGCCATTGCATAACATACAGGGAAAGTGAAAAATCTTGTGTGTTTAGTGATATAAACCTTCAAAATCTAATCCACATATATACCCCACATATTCTTGTCTCTACTCGCCTTCGGAAAAAAAAAAAAAGAAGAAAAAGAAAGCCTAAAGAGATTGGATTGGCAGGTTAATTTATGCATCSTTTATATATGTGTGTCCTTACATATGTGTGTATTTACAGTAGAAGTAATAGGAACTAGTGCTCTGGTGTATTACAATAAGGTCAAAAGTAGATGCAACCTAAGAAGGTATGATGAACATTTTACTGAGTAGTGATATCATATTTTATTATACATTATTAATCTGTAGCAAGGAATGGGCCTTTATTTTCAGTGAAGATAACTTCTCAAGTTGGTACTGGTTTTCTTCTTTCCCTCCACATTCATGCAGCATATCTTGACATTCACCAGCACATGCTCTGGAGATTTGATAGCTTACAGCTAATGTGTTAAACTGAAGACATGAGTTTTTTTGTAGCACCACCAATACAACCATTTGTACTGGCTGATGGAGAAGCAATACAGAATATATCCTTTGGTAAGCTCCACATATGTGCTTATCTGTATAAATCGATGCAGAAAGGTATCAGTCTCAATCTGTGTATCATGATTCAACTTAGAAAAGCTAAAGGACTGATAGTCACCTTAAATTGTCATAAAGAGAGTGAGTTGAATAGGTGCCGTTGAGAACAAGTAGCACTTTCTGCATAGGCAGCATCGTTCCTGCTCTGAAGGTCTCCCTGTTCTGGGTCAGAAGGTCTCCCTGCTACAGACGCCCATTTTCCAAACAGTCTGCGGTCTAGCTGATTTGGAAGTGGCCACAATCACGATTTAATCGTTGCCACTAGAGGGATCCCTGMAGCTGGGTCTGTCACACGTTCCTTCTCCTCCTAACTTGTCCCTAGCTTGGGGAGGAAGGACAGAGCAGTGGGTTCCTCACTATTGTGATCTCCTTTTCCATTTGTTAGATACCTCTGCTGAGCCTGATAATGTAATGTAAGTTATTAATTTTTCCCTGTAAGTTAGTTTAACAGTAATAGGGCTAAATTATATCTATTCATCAATTATTAATTCTTGATCTGTGCCTGTGGCACCAAAGATTCCCAACTAGAGTCCCGTCCAAGTCCTAGCTGTGATTACTTAATTTCTCAGGCCAGAAATAATTGCGTGCATTCTTGCTATAGCTTTGCTCCTGTCATTACTAAATTACCTGGTAATTATTTCAGTATATAAAAAAAATATCGCTTTGTGTATATGTAAGTTGTATGATAATTACTTTCTCAAATTTACACCCTCAGGAAAAAGCACTAGATAGCTCTTCAGATATGATGGAGAAAGATAATTGATAAACAGACAGTGATTAGCAAAGTTAATGTCTTTTCTTCCTGAGCTAGAGCACAAGATATATTTTTCCTTTTTCTGACTTCTTTCCATTGGAGTGCTCAATTTCACAAGATGTATTGTCGTATTTTTTTTTTTAATAATAGAAATAAAATTAATCAGAGAGGATGACAACATTGAAAAATTGCTAAAACTGTTTTGAGCCTTGTCAGGGAGCACTTCAGCTGTCACTGCTACAGTACTAACATTGGGTGGTAAGAGAAGAAAAGCCTCTACATTTCCTTGTTCAAAACTTCTTGCAGGTCAATAGTGACTGAAAATAATTACATTTGATTGCCGTCTCAGTCCAGTTCCTAGTGGACAAGTGTCCATGTCACAAAATCCACCATTGCAATTGGCAATAGTTGGCAGGCTCAGCAGAGAAGCCAGGGATTGAATGGGCATTGAAATTAAACTATTCTTCTGCCCCTAATTGTAGTCCTTTCAAGTCATAGTTGAGCAACATTGTTTGGGAAAAGTCGCACAGCCCTTGGCAGTACTGAACTTGTCCTGTGGATAAACATAGCATTTTTTGTCTCCAAAGTCTTAATCTATGACATTTCGTAGTCTTAAAATCACATCAAATGGTAGAAAAATGTTTTTTTCTCAGATATGATAATATTCATTATCTTCCAAAACATAAAATCAAAAAATTCATGTCTCATCTTAAAAAAAAAAAAAACCCAAAAAAAACCCAGAAGAAAGGTGAGGTTTTCTTTTTCTTTTTTTTCTTTTTTTTTTTTTTAATGAAACCAATATTATTATCTCTGATGCAGTTTGGTAGAAAAGTGGATTACCTTGCTTAAGTGGATTACCTTAATGTGAATCACCTTACTTAAATATGGCATTGTTGACCTAATTGATTTGATGAGACCCTTGTGATCAAGGGCATGGCTAGAGCTACAGAGCAAAATGTGAATCAGGGAATCATTGATTTCTCATGGATTTCAATAGGAACTTATGCTTATAACTTGCTGGATTGGTTTCTTGGATTTCTAATTGGAACTCGGCATTAAAAAAAATAGGTTGACTCTATGAATTTTAGCTTTCTCCTTCATAGAAGGAGTAATAGTTGTGGTTTTTTTTTGTTGTTGTTGTTGTTTTTTGTTTTTCCCAAAAGGAAGGATCTAAGTCAATAAAGTATGTCAACTTCCAGCATGCTTGACAACTGCCATAGTTTCTAGTCTTTTGAGGGGAAGATTGTTGGTTTTTCTTTGTACTGAAAGATAACAACTTTTAAAATAGGTCCTTCTGTGCCTTTCTTCTGCTGGCCTGTTTTTTTGTTTATTTGTACTTTTGTTTTAATGTAATTTCAAAGCTAGTAAACATGGGTACATTGAGAAATGTGGGTCATTATAGTGTGTATGGTTTTAAACTTTCAAAAGGTGGGAAGTGGAAGGCAATGCCTGTGATGCTGTGCCTTTCACTGTTAAACTAGTGCAGCTGTATTCCAGCTCCCAGTTCATATTAAAACATTCAGAATTGGAAATTGGTGTCAGCTTTAAGTCTTTTTTTTTTTTTTTTTTTTTTTTTTTTTTGCAAGCTTAGATCTGTGGGTGCTTGTTTAGCTCTTCTACTTATCCCTGCATTTTTTTTTTTTCTTTCAAATGTGTAGTCAAATAATCAGCTGTTTGGTGCTCTGGTGTGACTACACAGATGGAATTTGGCTACAAGATGCACATTAATGCACACAGATCTTGGGGAGACATAAAGGCTAAGTCTACACTATGAGACGAGGCTCTTGGCAGAAATGAATCCGTAAGTTTTCTGTGCTGCTGCTTTGTAGTAGTGCTGCGAAACTTTTCTTTGCAATATCTCTCTAAACTTTGCTAAGTACTAGTTTTAGTGATATATTTCCTACTCGCACCTGAAGGACTTAATTTCTTGCAGTTATATTACATTTGGTGAAGTAATTATATCAAAGCTCTGAAAGTTGGTCAGTGACCCCCTCCCCATGCGCCAAGCATGTATGTTATTGCTGTACCCCTGAGCAATAATAAGAATACAATCCTTGCTGCACTCTGTTACAATTTTAGGATTTTTTTTTGTATGTTTGTTTGTTTTTATTGGGTGGGTGAGAGCATTCATATTGTTCTAATGTCTTACTTGTTTATAACATACAATAATTAAATTTATAATCAGGAGCTTTTAATGATACATTAAGAAGTTTGCAAGTGACTTGTTAGTGGAACCAAATTCTAATTGAAAACAACTTTCTCAGTGTTTTTGTGGCATAGGAGCCTGAAGCAAACCACCAAATGAAAGCTAAAAAAAAGACCTCTTTGAAAATATTTGATTTGCTGATTCTTGTTAAAAATCTAAATGTAGATTCACTGACCATATGACCATTTGCTTAATGCATAGTCTGAAAAGAAAAGGTGTCTAAGGCAAATAATCAGAGAGAAGCGTAGCTAATAGTACAAGTGTTTAACAGTAGGAAATGCCTCCATGGGTCTTTAGATATTGCAGTTTACAGTGCCCCTAACTGTGGGATCACTTTTATCATTGAGTTAGATTCCATGCTGGAGACTTGGTCTAATCAACTGCAGTTCAGTGCCAAAGCCACCGTATGAGACCCAGTTTATCTACAAGAGCTCTGTCATGCTGGGCAGCTGGTCTGCTGCAGCCTGTCCGAGGGACTGAAGGTCCTTTTCCAAGAGTAGAGGTGGATGAGCCACAATTCTTCAGCCAAACCAACTATGGCAGTGTTTTCATCACTGAGGTCTTGAAGTTAAAATGCTAAGTATTAAAACACAAAGTATCATTCAGTGGTAGCTGAGTGTTAGCATCCCACCTGCTTTTCTGATACCTGTATTTGCTTTTCTTTTTTTGCTATTTGCCCCTTTGGATCACCACACACATTCACAGGAGATTATTAATTACTCCTGGAAGCACAGGGTCTTATGCTCGTGAGCACTGTAATTTTGTTTGTCTCCCCAGTGTTGCATTCTCTGAAATCACAAATACATATTATTAATCTTTAAAAAATAAGAAAAAAAAAAGAAAAAAGAAAAGGATTTTAAAGGATTTTCATGTCGGTGTAAAAGCCTGACAAAATTTTGAGAAAAATGAGAGGGAGCTGTAATCTGAAAAGAAATGCTTTTTAGCCCTGCTTCAGCTCTAGTATAGGAGTTTCCTTGACCTTTCCTGATGTAGATGGCTTTAGATAATTTTCATGCCCTTGAGCTGTCCCCACCATGGCTCAAAGTTTATGTCATSTGCTGGAAATAAGGCTTAAAAATAATTTAAAATTCAGAAACTGTGTCGTATTTCGAGGAGTACTAATTCTGAAGTTTAAAAACTCTGATAATTCTGTATTAGGAAGGTAGATATCTGAAGACTTCAGTAATAGAACAGAAATGTTCATACACAATTATATCCTTCTGAGGATGACTGTTGCTGAGTTATTGATCCATGTAGTGTAAGCTGATAGTATGCATATATATCGCATATATCTATTTTATATATATATATATATGATAGATTTGGGGAGATGGAGATATATATCATAAAATATTGTGGCAGAGGGGTGAGTGACACAATGCACTTCACTCATGTAAAAGAAACAGTACTAGATTTTACTGATAGGGACAATGTTTTCATGAGATTCTGTGGCAAGGTCGCTTATTATTTACTGCATGGACGTTCAAGATAATACATGAAATTATCAAGGACACCCTCCCAGTGAGTAACGAGATTCAGATTGGACCMCCTTGCTTTCCAAGCTCCTTCTGAGAGGAGTCTGGGTGCGACTGGATCCAATTCTAGTCCCAGACCTTGTCAATAGTTTATTACTAAGGGATTTTGTGCACAGTTACAAAGTAAAGTTTACAAGTCCAGAAAGAGAGCACGTTATAGTCACTTACCATGAATCTGTTGTGGCAAGGATCTCTCAATACTCCACAGAGCATCCTTGAGATGCATCCCTGCTCAAGAGGAGATTCTGGCATGCAGCATGCTCTTGGGCGGTCCCCATATTTATGGGATAAGATGTTTGACTTATAGTCATTCTTTCATTTCAGACAACTTTTGGCTGGTGTATGAACAGCTAGCCTTATCTTGCCATCAGGATTCAGCCATCAGGACTGTTATTGCTGGTTAGTGTCTGAGTGGGGGAAGGAATCAGGGAGGCACCCACCAGGACTGATAATGTCACTGGTGGTTAACACCTGAATAGGGCTATGTGTTGTCAGAGGCAGGTTGAGCTGGGAAAGGAGCATATCCATCACAGGTCAACAGGGCTATGTTTGGTATTTTTTGTATGTGAATGAGATAAACTTCAAGGTTTATGTTTTTCTGTCCTCTTTGCTCTGACAAATCAAAGAAATTAATTGTATAATACATCCATGCCTGCTTTTCTTTTGTGATGATACTTTCCGAATTGTCTGCATGCATCTTGAGCTCTAAAAAATCCATTAAGGCAGAATTCTGCCTTCTCAYAAAGTGATATTTTAGTGAAACTTCTCTGGGAGAAGAGATAAAGAAATTGCTAAAATTTAAACATGGAAATTAACAATTATTTTCTGATCTTTGGCAAGCAGTTATTGACATTATGTGCAATATTTCATTCACATACCCTGGATACCAAACGTTTATGATTTTTTCTAACACAAATACAGGAAGAACTGTTGTATCTGAGGGAATGTCATATACACTGCACTGCAACACAGAAAATTAGTGATTCTCTATATTTTCATGAAATTATTTCTGATAAATTTAATTTGTAAACTATAAACAGGTATACTATGCAGTCCAATGCCTTGGCTTTTATGTCTTTTTATCTATTTGTTGCTCTGAGCAGGAACACGTTAATAGTATTGCTTGTATTTGTACATTTATATCTGTAGTACTGTTCTTTGTTACTAATCTTAACTATTCAGTCAGGCATTCATTTACTCTTTGCAAAATATAATATTAAAGTGTCCTAAAATACAAAAACAAGTGGATGGAGATAAAGGTTATCTGTTGTCTGCATTCTTACTCTAAGAACTGCTGGCCAGATTAGCTAAAGAAACTAGAAACAAAAATGCCCATTGACCATGGATCGTTAATAACAATAAGTCATATAACTCCTTAAATATTCCTCATTTTTTTAATAACCTTAGTGGCAATGTTGTAAGTCAGTGCACTTTAAACTTGAAACATGTCATCCTTTTAAACAAAACAATGTTTTCCTCATCATAAAAAAGCCAGTTTTATTTGCATGTAGAATCATTTTGTGATGTATTACAAAAAGATTTTGAGATGTATTACAAATATATTAAATCTTTGAGAAAAAAATTTATATATATATACACATACATATATACATATATATACATGCATATATACATATGTGTGTGGGGGGGTGTATATATATATATATGTGGATAGTTCCATCCACTACTTTAGGATGTAGACCAGAACAACAGAGGAGCCATTTTCAGTCTTTGGAATGGTAATGGAACATATCCATGATGTAACTCTCAGAATTCAGGAATGAAAGATAAAACGCAGAGCACCCAATATTTTTGAGCAAGCAGTTTTTGGTTATAGTGCTGTTATTCCCAAGGTTGAAACAGTGAAATAGAGTATGTCAGGCAAACCCTTACTAAAGTGGAAAATGTTTCTGTTCTGATTATTCTTGTTATTCATTTATGTAACTTCACAAAGGATTTTGCTGAACAGAGTTTCATAGTTGATTTTCTTTGCAGGGCATCTTGTGTCAGAGAACTGAAAAGAACTTTTTCAGTGAGGCATTTTTAAGTGACTTACATAATTAGGAGAGAGTGTCGACAAACTTGAATTAGTGAAGAACAGTGGTAGGGAGTCTGTACTATACTTAATGTTACTAACACAGAGATCACATGGCATGACCAAGCTATATGGAACCCAAGGTATCCATACAATGGTCCTTTGTGTTCATTTTGAATACTTCACATCMTGAATACTGTCATGAAATTAGGAAGCTGTCTGAGGTTGTGAACATCAACTTTTCATTCAGCATCATTTACTCTGTAGCTTCCTTGATGGAGTTTCCACAGACTATGATGATTTGCTGCTCCACTGTGATGTTTATGGGCTCAATAAAGAAAAGGTTCTAAAAAGATTATGGGCACTGAAAAAGGAAATACAACCTTTTCTGCAGGAGCACAGAGCAAAAGAGGCTAAACATTTTTGGGATTTCTTGCCTGCCACAAACTGGTGATGATTCCCCATAGACATTCTTACTCATTTTATACCCTCAACAAAAGTCTTTAGGGCTTGAATAAAAATTTCAGATATATAACAAGCCATCTTCCCTTTTACACTAGAAGTTTGATCTTTTATGGCAAGATCTTGGAAGACAAAGACTGCCTTACTTCTTGGACTTTAAAGACCAGCAAGATATAGTTGTAGTTGTAACTGACTTTTAGGCCTAGCTTTCGCTAAAGCAATCGTTGAGCTAATGCAGACCTCCAATATTCCTTTATTCTGCATCTGAACTTTTCACAATTTTGTTCTAGTGTTAGTTGCAAGTAGAGAGAGAGATCAAGAGGAAGACTTAAAAACTTATCCTGGAGAGAGTAGTTTTTTTAGGGCAATTTGCAGATTTAATGGCAGTTTACTTTTGAATATTTGTATATTTTACTGAAAAAAATATTATCTTGCTTCTTGTGCCTGTTGACATATAATTAGTCAAAGAAGTTAYGGAAGACTAAGGCTAAATTATTCCTACACCATCACAATTTATATTAGTCAAGTTTCTTTCTACTGTCTTTGCAACTGTACTSTAATGAAAGAAGGAAACCACAAATTTGACCTTCATTTCCACACTGACTGTGAATGACTAGAAGAGGGAAAAGTGAACTGAAATATTGTTGATTCTTTCTGAGATAGACATCAACAGCACRTGTTTCTATAGTCGGTTTTCTTTATGCAGTCATATTTAAATTGATCAGATTATTCTTGCAAAGTGAGTGAACAAAAAGTAAAAACAAAATTGCCTGTGAAGCTACTCAGAGTCTTCAAGGCTGTGCTGTAATTTGAACTGCAAGCAGAGTGGCCTGAAGAGCATTTAGTCATCTTCATAAAATGTCACAGCTATGTTAAAGATTTTAAGTGCAAAGCATGCAGTGATTCCTAGAAGAAAGATGATGGGAGGAAGATAGTCCTCTCCCTGACTCCCCTCTGCTGTGTCATTGGCAACTGAATTGGAGGGAAATTATTCACTGTTAGACTAACATCTCTGAAATTTGGAGAAGGAAAGTTTCTTGAATCTTCCTCTGCAGTTTGCAGAGCTGTCATGCTTTTTCTTTTTACTTGTATCCAAAAACAAGACCACATGACACCCCTTCATCTTTCTGCACCAGCTTTCACATCCATGAGCAAAAAAAAAGTAGATATGCCTAAAAAAAGAGCTGTCAGAGCACTAGAGCTGAGCAACCGCCTGGCATTGTCATATCTCTTATTACTCAGTTCTGAAGACTTAAGAAACATAATTTCCCTCACAGTATCAATATGGTAGGGATGTTTCAGTGTAAGTTTTTTGACCCATTTGACAAAAATATATGAGAACTATGCTGATATCACTCACTTTTTTTTGACTATAGCGTATTAAGCATATTTCTTCAAGTTCTTTTAACTTATGTTTCTGAGTGATACTTTTGATCTTTTTTTCCCACTTGTTTTAATACTCAGTGATGATTTGTTATCATAATACTCCTGGAGTACCTTTCTTACCAAGTAGAGGACCTATATGTTTATGTGTGTAATGGTTATGAAAGTGTAAGGGCATTCATGTGTAAATGTTATGAAACAACTAATGTATTTTTAATGATTCTTTAAAAGGTTATCATTAACACATCAACCTGAAACCTTGACTCCATTTTTCCTTGCATTTTTATCATTATTATTGTTTTTTTAAGTCTTTATATGTATTTCCAGTATGGGAGATTGTGCTATACTGTCACTATACTTAATGTCACTATACTTGCCATATACCAAAGCAGTTGTCCTTTAGGAAAGTGCTGCATCATGACTTTGGATCATGCCTGAGTCATAAGAGCCAGGAAAATGTCAGACGTGTTATGTTCTTTCTCATGTTTGTTTAAACTTAAGGTTCAGYGCAGTCCTGTGTCAGCAGCTACAGAAGGATCCACTTAATTGGCATCCTAGAAACACGACAGRCACATTGTAAGTAGGATGATTGCTGGGAGCACATACCTAGCAGTTCGTGTCAATTATTCTGGGTAATGGGACATGAAGTTTGTTTAATTGTCACACCCAATGCTGTGGTGTATCTTCTCCAGGACTCTTCATAGGCTAATTTGTATATGCCTGTGGTTCAGCAAGTAGATAGCAACAGTGGAACTTGTGTTTGTGCCAGCTTGCTTGTTTTAACGTGTGCAGGATTGACCAATGAGCATTTGGTGGCAGCTTTTTGTGGGTGGAGTTCCTATGGAAACAAAAAAGGATGTTCTGCCTTTGCAGCTTGCTCATTCAGTTTGCATTAAGTTCAAGTGATTTAAACTTAAACTGTTAATAATATCAGCTACTATCACTAAATCTACTCACGGTAGATTAGATTATAGATGTGAACTGATACTTTTGAAATTTAATGTTATCATTATTTTGCAGTGTACAGCCATTCTTCTTACTGTATTCTTAGTGATTCCTTCTGATCATAAAATCAGTCAATTGTATTAATGTTTTACTCTGGAATATTACAGTCATTAACTCAATAGAAAAATGTATGTATCAAGAATTGGATATACATACTAGGTGTAGCAAATACTTAATGGTCATTTTTTTTTTTCCAGCATGACATCATATTCTAATAAATATGGTATTTATGGTATAATAATATGATATTCTGCTATCTTAATTTGAGATATTCAGAAGCATAAGATTTGAACCTAAGGATTTGATATGAAAGTGCACAAAATCTATCCCGTTGCCCAGTTCATAATTAAGCGAGCTAGAAGCAAGTTCTTTGTGTGTGTATTTGAAAAGAAAATCTGGGCATGTTGTAATAATTAGGAAAGGTAGAGATAAAGATTTTCTGCACTGTATTGCATATGCATCCCATCTCATTTTTATTGTTAGTGTTGAGACAGCATTTATTAATATTATTTTGAAATGATTTGTATCATGTTGTGGTAATCTAATCCTCCTTTGCTTCACAGATGTTTCTATTATATGGCTATAGATTGGTATACAGGCACTGTATTGATATAATACACAGGAATTTTTCGATTTTTTTTTTTTTAATCCAGGATAATACATTCATATAGTATTAGGAAAGGAATGGTTACTTACTTCTTTCTCTCGTTTATTTAAACTTGACAGATTGAAGGAGTATGTCAAGTTTGTTTTGTTTTGCCTTTTTTTTTTCCTCAGGAAGATTGAATATGAATGTAGCATGTAGATGGCATGTAATTTCAGTCCTTGCTTTGTTACTATACAGGTTTCATTACTTTTTCCCAGTGATGCCCTGAGATTTAACCACCCAAGGTTAGCTTTTGCTAGTAAGATGTGTATATATAGCGGTCTTGCTCAACGGTTAGAAAGCTTACYCCTTGCCTCATTCACTTCCTCTGTTATTGCTGCACCATATGTTCTTTACAAATCCAAATGGAAGAATCATATACAGTAAGTTTACCTGGGAACAACAACAGACTAAAGTGAAGTGCTTTATGCATTCACTTTTTGGCCACATTTCTCTTGCCATCTCATATCAGGACATTTTTTCTGCCTCTCTATTAAACCCATATAAAAAGTTATCTAACAATACAAATTAGGGTTATCCTTTTATTCTGAACATACACTTCATACACAGTTCACTGTGACTACTGGTGAAACAAGCTATGAAATGTGTGAAATTACAGTTGCTTCATCTCCCCTGATGTTTACACAGGCGAAAAGATTTTCCCACACTTGTGTGTATCTATGATTTAACTACAAATGACATTGTACCTCTCCAACATTAACCCCTTAATCTAGTACATTTCTACAAATAACCACCTGTAGTCAATTCTTTATTCATAAGCCTTATCTGTTGTTACAGTATATAATCTGTGAGAATGCCCTAATTTTTATCATTCTCTAAGCCTGTCATCATGGCTGAGACAAGGCTTATCCCTCTGAGCAGATGAGATTAGTCGATCATGTTGAAATCAGAAGAGGGATTATAATGCTTGTAATACAGTGAGTCAAATTAAATGCATTTTGTTTGTACATCAGAAGATCTTGTTGCTAAGGCTTTGGTGTCTTCTGCTGACTGTAATAAATTGCCAATAAAACATATGAAGGCTGAGGGTGGGCATGGGGATGAAAAGTCAAGCAAAAAGCAGAAACAAATCAAAGATATTTCTTTTGTTTATTCAGCCTGGTAAACTAGAGGCTTAACTGCTCTAATGTCACCATCATATTCTAAACAATGGGTTTTTCACCAAAGATGAACTCTGATCTAAACTGCTTGCTATCTGTTTTAATTTAACTTTGATCAACTACAAGAGCATCTCTAATTCTAATTAACTTCTTGCCTCTTCATATTTCTTTTTTTGTTCTCTTTAAAGCATTTCCTTTGTCCTGACTCTTTTGGCAGAATGCAGCATAAACACACATGCTATTTATGGGCTGCAGTCCATACGGAAAGACACTGAGAAAGATATATTAGAAACATGGCCATAAAATTATGAATCAGTGGGATAGGTAATTCTTTCTCCTACCCCAGCTGGTGCTCCTGTCATACCAGAATAGTAGAAATCAAGAGCTGTTTTTAGAGAAAGAAGCTACTTCCCATTAATAGCCCACTATTTTTTATTTGGATTCCTCTAGATAAACATTCAAAAGCTTGGATATTTATCTCAGCTTTCTCAGGATTATCTGAAATGCGTGAATCACGCAACTGAACTGGAAACATCAAGTGAATGAGATTATTCACGATATTTCAAGCACTTCTGGTTCCAAGACCCAGCTGCAAATTTGCAAGTGAAAAATATTATCAGAATCATCATGAAAAGCAAAGAATTAGTTGTGAATTGTGCTTCTGTTAGTAGTAGAGATAATAGTACTTTTTTTCCTTTTTTTCTTCCTTTTATTATCTTTTGTGTATAAGAGTGAACTCTATTCATAGAATTGATTACTAGGTAGAGACTGAGATGTGTAATTCAGTTCAAATGTTCCAATTTCAAAAAAGACAATTACTCTAGATATCATGAGAAAATTTTGTTGTGCTCGTAGTACTTTGAGACAGTAAATATAAACTTTTTTCCATAAACTGGAGGAAGCAATGTGTAAATTAAAGTGTCTGAGGCTTCTCCTAAGTTTAGCAGTCTTCATATTTTGGTAGATTCTGGAGGAATGCAATCCCCTGCATGCCTGTTGTAAACAAAGGCTCTTAATTATCTGAATCTCTTGGAGCCTATAATACAATCCTTGTGGAGCTGTATTAAATATGTGAGAGCTATGAGATTTCTGCATAAAGTAGCTTATAGGCAGCTTGGACCACACAGGTTTGCTTTCATCTGCAAGCTAGTTTCCATATGTGAGTTAGGCTGAGCTCTTGCCCTGCCACCAGCATAATCCTCCAGTTGGTGACCAAATTCATCCCTTCATGGTGTTGAGAGTTTATTGATAACTCAAAAGCAATAACAACGTCTGTGCCTGTTCATAGATGTTTCTTCCTCACATCTATTTGAGACTTTTTGAAAACTATCATGTTTTATATGTACAGGTAGAAGTGTGGAATCTTCTGCTAGCATGACTCTGTCATAGCTAGCGGATGTAAAAATATGGACCTTGACATTATTCTCCTATCTATTATTAAATATTTTGGCATATCTATCATTAAATAATATTTTAGGATCCTTCTTTGAAGCCTTGAGTAATTGCACCATATCATAGGTTTATTCCTTTAATGGGGCCTGTGTTTATTATGGTTTATTAGTATATTTTTCATTGTATTTTTTATTATTACATAATAAATTCTGAGTAAAGCACCTCACAACTGAATTGTCATGAAAAAGTGGTTTTGCAAGCCTTTCTGAAGCAGAGGAGTTTGACTTATACCAAAAAATTAAATTAACTGCAGCATTCCAAACACTCTGTATCATCTTCTGTGTGTTTTTAGACAATTTTGAAATCAGCATAAGTATTTCTTTAAATAGCTCAGAAGAGTCCTTCTTCTCTGGTGGGAATGATTTTAGCCCTGACTCCAAAAAAAAATGAGACAAGCACTTAATTTCAGAGATAGTGAATGAACTTGTAGACTTCACTGATTTTCTTTGTTTTAGCCTGAAAAGGTTACCCAGAGATTGATATGTGTTTCCTTCGTCTCCCCTCCTCAATATATTCATCTCCTACCCAGCAAATTGTTTTTCATTGTTGTCTGTATATATATGCTGTGCTCTTTCAAAGATGGTAAAAAAAATCCATCATTAACCTGCAGCAAGTTTACCAGCTTTGATGGTTCATTATTTTTTTTAGAAGTTTATACTTCTAAAAGTATAGACTTTTATATAAAAAGTATGCTATAAATTGCACAATAGATCAATCTTAAAAGATGGTTGAAAATAGATTTATATAAGTCCAGGCATTTATGCGAATGTAAAATAACCTGCAGATATTTTGCAGCTATGCCTGCAAAATATTTTAAGGAAATTTGATACTGTGTTGCAACATGCTAAATTTGGCAACAAAGAAGATTAGCAAATATTCTGGCATAAGCAAGATGATACAATACTCAAAGTATGGAGTAAAGCTTGCTGGAAGATCACAAATTGATAGAAGGCACAGAAACAGTAAGAAAGAGACATTTCCACTCCATGTGTTCTCTGGGTCCTGATTATGAAAAGACTGTGAGTCTTTTTGAGGAAGCAACACACTAGAGTCTAGTGGAATGACAAACAGTGAAAGAACATAAAAACCAAAAGCTGATAATCAGAGCTAAAAAAAAAAAAAAAAAAACAAGCAAACAAAAAAAAAAAAAAAAAAAAAACACAAGCAAACACAAACCCTCCTCTCCAAAATTTTTCCTTCCTCCTCCTCTTGTCTCAGAAAAATAAAGTAACAACACAAACAAGCAAACAAACAAACAAACAAACAAAAAAGACAGTAAGTTGCCTTTTATATCTTGTGTGTGTGTGTGTGTGTGTGTGTGTGTATGCAGTGACCTGCACACTTGACCTAAATAACAGACATTCCACGTGAACATCTTTGTCAAAATTCTTTCATGCCTTCAGCTTTATGACAGCTGCTGGTGTGATTCACATCCACTTTAAAATGTCATTCAAGGAGGTATCTAGAATTGGCTGTTATGCCCATCATATTCAGTGAACAGATGGCAAACTCCCTTTCCTCCCCTTCCTAGTCTCTTTGAAAAGGTTGGCTAGGGGAGCGTGTTGTTCCTTTGACCATCCAAGAAAATATTTTGGTGGGTCAAAGTAGCCTGTCTCCCTTTCTGGTCATGCCACCGCAAAGCAGTGTGCTGAGCGTCCCTCATCGCGCATGTCAAACGTGTGCAAGACGTCCGGGGCTGCAGAGCCTGGCACTGTTCCATCCTCTCCACATCTTTGCCTGCAGGAACTACAAGTCTCTCATGGCCTCAGGTGCTGCGCGGAAGGATGGATATCTGGCAGATGAATATCACCTAGTAATATCTGGGAAGAATTCCCTGGGCAAACAGGATGCAACCTAAGAGTCCCCTTCCTTCACATGGGATGCTTTCTGGCATRTGTGCGTCGACTGCACCCATGTCTCCTGGTCTGGATGAGTGAAACGGAAGTGCAGGCCTGCCAGACCTTTTTCACCTGTCTTTTATGTGGTGAGGAGCCCAAGTCACAAAGGTCCACTTCAAATCCAAATGTCAGTTTTATGGTTTKCAATACATAATTTTGGACTTAAGTTTTTCATGCCAATGCAAAATTAGTGTAATATTTAGTATTGACTAAATATGATTAAATAATTGACCAYTTGACTCAGGGTCATTGAGAGCTCTTTCCTTGTGTGGCTGGATCTGTGTGTCTTATGCAAGTGCAAAACATATGGAAGTGTTTTACTTGTTTCTGGAATTATTTCTTCAAGTGCCTTAGTCCACAAAGTGCATATTGTGYACAAGTGATCTTTCTAGCATCTGAAAAAAAAAAATTAATCACCATACAGAGAAGAGATTTTACTATGTTCCATGAGTAGCATAACATTGCTCTTTGCTACATGATTTGCAGTGATTTATTTTTCAGTGGTGGACAGTGATAGGTCTAGAGGAAATGGCTTCAAACTGAAGCATCGGAAGTTCCACAGGAACTTACGGAAGCATTTCTTCACTGTGAGGGTGACAAAGCACTGGAACAGGCTGCCCAGAGAGGTTGTGGAGTCTCCTTCTTTGGAGATCTTTAAAACCCGCTTGGACGCAGCCATGTGCCACGTGCTCTAGGTGACCCTGCGTGAGCAGGGGGGTTGGACTCGATGACCTCTGAGGTCCCTTCCAACCTCCAGCATTCTRTGATTCTATGATTCTATGATTTTTAGTACCGACTGCCATACCCAGTAGGTTTTAATGGAATTTTCATTATAGATATCAAGGGAAAACTGAACTGTGTACCCAAATACGGCCACTAAAGGGAAGTTTAAAAAGGGCTTTTGTAGCTCTATAGAGTAACAACACCCATTCTCTTCCTCAAACAGCCTCTCGGCTTCATACATAATCTTTTAGCTTTCTTAAAGAGGGAGATACCGATTAAGGAAAACCTTCAAAATTAAAGTGCAGTTTAGTGTCTTTCAAAAAAAAAAATCTTCTGAGAAGAAGGAAATGGGAATGAAAATAAATCAGTTTACAAATTGTCCTCGGTCTAGCATCACTCACTTCAACAACCACAGCTATGCTGAAGTATCTATCACTGTCATTTCTTTTAGCATGCATCCCTTTCAGTCCTGCTGTCAAGCCTCCAGTTTGCTGATGACATTTTCCCTTTGCAGTGATGGGCATTTTGAATATGCAGAAACAGCAGTAATAAAGTGTAGTATGGATTTCAAGGGGATTAGTCCAAAGCAGCTATCAATAATTTCTGATCTGACAGAAGTGATAATTGAGGTAAGCTGTATAACTTGAAAATTTCAGTTTGGTTAAAATCGCCCTATTAGCTGCTTAATAGTGTTATTAGTGAAATAAATTAGGCTAAGATCTTCCAAATAACCTTGGCACTGTGTGTATTAAGTATTCGCAATTCTATACCAMGTTCATTCTAATGGTACATTAGCAGCAGCAATGGCTGTCATATTGCATAATATTCTGAAAGTGCTTGCTTTTGGATGACAAATTGTATTACAGACTTGAAATAAAAGAGCATAACTCTGTTTTCAGATAAACAAATGACAACAAATCTGGTGGTAATTTATGATACAAATGGCTGAGAATCTCAGTGCTTTTTTTGGATATTTTCACTTAGAGTGATAATGGCACAGCCTCCTTTTAGCTTGTAATCTTGCCAAACTGCTTAATTCATCCTCTCCATATCAATCTGGTTTTTAATGCACAGAGCCCTAAATCAGTACATTTCAAGTTTAGGAGCAGATTTTGAGCATAGCCGCTTGCTGCTTCAAAGTACAACTATGAAAATGACCCTAGAGAATAGTAGTAATTTTTCAAATGGTCCTAAGACATGCTAAATCAGTGCCAAAATCTATTTTTATGGTTCTCTCAGCACCACGTGCTTGGTATCTAACAAGAGATGTGTTCAGCTCTGTAGTATAGGACCAGGCATCTTAATATTCTAAGAACGTAACACAAATGGAAACATCATTTAGTGTTTCCTAGTCCCTTAAAAAACCCTCCAGCATAATGAAGGGAGAAGGCTGGGATTATGGGAAAAGGAAGATTTTAATGCAAAGTATAAAGACAAAATAGAAAAAAAAAAACTTGTTGGAAAATGAAAGCTCATACCCAACATCTGTGTGCAGGCTGTACAGTGAGTAAGCATGCAAGCCCTCATTTCAAGTATATAAGGGATTTATTTACAGATAAAAGAAGRAAAATTATATTTTACATCTTAGTATCACATTCTATAGCCCTGTATAAAAATAAAAGCAACATATATTGTAAGTCTCTGTTTGTACATTCACATAACATGGTGAAGATGGCAGTATTTTTTTTTCTGCCTTACTTATGATGGCTACACAAGCACTTTGAATTTAAACTCAGTACTGTATGTAAAGTGAGGTGCGTGCTTTTACCGCTTGTCAAAACAATCCTGAAATCCCATTTTCCTTTAATAAAGTATAGTTTTGTCCTCCAGATGTATGCTTGAATAAGATGTCATAGTCTGTTTTTGTTCAGGATTGCACCCTGCTGATGTTCTTAGGCAGCAAGAAAATTACCTTATTGAAACATATTGCTGGTAGTGACTATAGTGCCAAATTTTGCATTGGTATTACACACATGACATATTCAGAGACCTTTGAGTAAGACCATGAATATCAAGTGATTGAAAAGATTATACAGGCTTTTTCTTTGGGTATAAAAGGTTGTGGTTCTGGATGAGTGTCTTTCAGATCAATATAATTATGTCATAAAAACATGAAACAAAATAGTTACTTTGCAGCCTTTCACACATGCCTGATTTCATACTGATTTTCTTCTGAGTAGAATTGTTTTTCTTACATTAGTTGCACAGTTGTTATTTTAGAGGAGTGGGGGTTGTTTTTAGAATTGTTGCATAATTGTAGGCCCACTGCTAGTGTGTGACTATCCAGAGGGCTAATATATGTTTTATAACACTTGCTTTTCCACTAGAAAGAAAGATGCATACGCTTAAACTACAGAACTAAAGATTAACATACAAATGCACACACACAATTTACATATATATGTGCCCAAATTCATATGTGTTTGTATGTACAAGGGAAAGAATGTTCTCTTTATGAATCATAAACAAACAGTTTAAGTGTGCATATGTTAGCACTGAAATGAAGTAGTATAGAGGTCTAGTTCACTTTGGCTAAAAATCCATGAATTTCTGGCTGTAGCAGGTGTTTGGAAGCTGTAAGCAATGTGGTAATATTAAAAATTCATGATATCTGGGTTAAAAGTGTTATTTGAATTTTGTATTTTCCCTTAGATAAATTTAGTTATGCATGCGCTAGTTTTGCGACCCTACAGAGTGATAACTCACTGCCAAAAATCATCAGAGGCAACAATTTGGCTGTCCTGGTTGGCAAGACACTGCCARCTTAGGAAGCAAAGTTATGATAGTAACTCCTGCTGGTCACTGGAGTGGCATCACAGAGAGAAAGCTATGATTAGAGAAAAGGAGAAGTTGGGGAAAAAAAATGAAAATAAAAACACAGCTAGTTTTCGGTAAAAGATGCATTGCAGGTTGGTTCCCATTAATGTTTAATATGCTCGAGGATCAAGCCAAGCAATCAAGAATGGCTCATTTTTCCGCTGGCTTCACTTCTTTTGAAAAGATTGATTTGAGCTCTTCACAAGCAATGATTCCTAATATTACAATAAAATTACTCCATAAAACACTCATCTAACCATCATAAAACACTCAGCATATACTTATTAACTGAGAGGTGGATGGCTATAATCCCACTTAGAGCTGCTCCAGAATTTTGAAAAGAGGGCTGAAATTGGATTAGCATTTACAAAGGAGCTCACTGGAGCTGTAGATCCCCTGAGCTAAGAAGGTGCTAGAAACTTGTTTGATATCTAAGCCCAAACTGTCATCTGAAAGATGTAATCTGGATCAGTCTCTGACAACTACTAGAGATGGGTTAGGTCACTATTATCCTACTGTCCTTCCAGTAGAAGCAGAGCATGCAGAACACCAAGAACAYTGGAGTATAGAACCTTGATCTGATGATAAATAGGAATATGTGAAATGAATTTCCATGATGTGTAGAATCCTGACGCAATGTCCCAGGAAATCTCTTTCACAGCCTTGTTGCTAACTAACTGTTATGCCACAAGACAAAGGATGAGCTTGACTTTGATTTCTTGATGAAAATTTTAGTACTGCCAACATCCTCAGTGGAACAGCTTTCAAGGTTTGCCCCTCTAAACAGTTGGCATTAATTCACATTGCAGTGTTGTAGTGTTTCAAACTCTATTCAAACCCTACGATTCTGAGCTATTGGAACAAGAAAACAGTTGCATTTGCTCATTCATTTTATAATACAAATGTCTTCAACACATTTAGTAGAGAAAATAACTAAGACTCAGATATAGGATGGAGAAAGAATTAGTTTTAGTTTAATAGGGGCTTTTCCAAAATTGTTAACTGGTTAGAAGCATAACTTCCTGTATGGTGTATCCTACATTGTATAAATCCGTCCATTCTCATGCTACTTAGTATTTTACTCTTATAAAGCACACAGCTTTACTGAATTACAATCTCTGTGCTGTTCTTGGACCTTTTTTGGGCTACATATTCTACCAGGCATCCTCTAGCTCAGTGAAAAAATACGTCCTTTGTGTCTGAACTCTGAAAAGGAAAAAGCGAAAGAGCGAGCACAGGAAAGGACTATCTGAAGAAAAGCAACAGCAAGAGAGAAGCAGCAGCACAACAGTAGAATAACTTAGTCAGAGCTTGGGCTCAAATCTGTCTTTCAGCAATGAAGTTTTTAAGTTTGAATAAATAGGAAAATGTTCAGGAGACTGCCTATGTCATCACATGGTGAAGTGGTAAAGGGCAAAATGAACTGATCACTTGGCTGCTCRTTTTCATGGGGATGGGATGACAATCTTGGGACATTTTAAAAGAAATTATCATTGGGGTTGTCATTTAGATATTCCTCCAAGATTGCGACATGACAAGGTTACCCTTCTGTAGCTCATTTCAGTTCCTGTGTAAGGTAGTAAGAAATGCTCATGTGTTTTACCCTAAATCCATCTCTTCTGAATTGCAGAAGCCAAAAAGCCCAGGCTCTAACTTGCAGAGCGGTGGTCCAAGGGTGAGGGAGACCGTTAGACCTCTCGACATTCTGTATAATGCAGACAGTAATGTTCCACCCAATACGAAACCAAGAACTCAAGTTCATGCTGAAATGCCAGTCCAGCACAGCACTGGCTTTTGCCTTTCTGGCATTTAGTCAGACTATAGCAGTCATTATAAGGTAACATGCAGTGTATGCAGCAGTGTACGCAGTGTACCCTGCATGTTACCTTATATACTTTACGTTTCTCTGATTTTAAGATGTAAGTGTCTTTGTTCCACTGATTCAAGCAAGATTTTAGCTAAGCATAACCAGCCCAGGCTCTAAATTTCACTCAATCTTTGTTCACCATTTTAATCTGAGCTCCTTCCTTCACTGTAGAATTGTCATCACACTTAAAACTTTATGATGGTCATTTATATTTGGTTATCCAGTGGATGGTATAGAGTAAAACAGAGCATCTTCACCACCTGTACCGGGGAAGTTGTCTTTTGGTGATAATGGCTCAAGTGCCCCGTAGGTTCCATGAAGCAGCATGGGCTGCACTACATGGTGGGCTAGTCCTTCATTTTGTGTCACTGTAATAGATTTTTTTTTGTCCTAGTTATCATTCTACCAAGCAACTCACAGAGGCAGATGTCTCTACTGTGCAATATTTGTGGTCAGCAAAAATTAATAATGCCATTAGATTTCCTACCAGTGTACTTCCCATACTGCTGTATGTTCAGTTCATTAAAAAGCATAACCTATCATGCTCCTTGCTTCTGTAGATGTGGAAATGATTACTTTAAATGTCTTCTGCCTTATAAAAGTGGATCACTCCACTGTATTTATTCCCTTGTAAATGTGTACCTCACTCTGTAATATCTACTCCTGTGCATTTATTATTCCATTATATTCATTTTATATAAATTTAAGTTCTTCCTCACTTCCTCCCCAGCGGAGAGATCAATGCAGTACATGACAATTTTATTACATCAGTGTATTCGTTTCCTTTACAAAAGTAAATCACTCCAATAGATTCTCTTCCCCACAAGAAAGTACCCATGGATCATTTCATTAGGTTAATGTCCTGCATTAACAAAAAGTGTATCATTTGACCCCCTCTATAGGTAAATGTCAAAATATTCTCCTTTACTATATATAAATATGGCATTTTATTCTTAGTCACTTTATACAGGTGGTAAAATCTTCCACGCAATGTATCGTACGCTTATTTGTTCATAGCAGAATACTCATTCTCCTGTGAGCTGCAGCTGCCTTTTACAGGACTTTGGACAAAAGCTACATGTGCATTCTGCAGATCCTCCCTCTCTTGCCCTCATTTTGCTGACTTTCCCTTCTACTTCTCTCCCCAGGTCTCCTTGGATGGTTTTGTTCATCTCACAGTTTTACTGGAAGTTAAATGAGGGCTGAGAGTGACAGCAGCGTTAGGGATCTGGACCTGAGAAATGGCCTTCCTGCTGCCTCTGAGCTGGCCAATCATTTTCTATTAAATTCAATGTCCTCTTTGCATGTGCTGGGTTGATGGCAATCCTTGCGAACAGAAGGACAAATGCCAGCCGTCCGTGCCCACCATGCTTCCCCACATCTGTGCTGCACTCATCCCTTTGCTATTACTCCTTAACATGCTCAGCAAAATGAGAAACAGAAGAAATCACATTATTCTACTTGAATTTTCTCATTTCTTCTTTTCCCCTCTGCCTTTTTCTCTAAACCTTCCTTAAAACAGATCATACCAAGAGAAGTTCACTGCTAAATACAGCTTCCTGCTATATAATTCTGTTTATCTGAGTATATAGATGAAATATATTTCACATCCTCTTCCATAAACACAGAACATTTCCTTACCTAAGGAAAGGTTGCAAGCCCTCAGCTTATCTCAAGCCAGAATTAGCTGATATAAAACCTGTACTTATTCCTGAGAGGAAAGAGAAAAAATTTAATCATTTCAACAAGCTTTAACAGCATCAAAAGAAAAAAAAAAAAAAAAAAAAAAAAAAAAAAAAAAAAAACAAAAGGATTAAAAAGCAAGCAGCCAAGCAAAAACATCAAAAACAAACATGCAAAGAAAAGAAAAATACTCCTTAAATGCCTCTCTGAGATTTATATAGCCTGGTCGGGATTAGCTTTTATCCTGAGTTTACTACATGGTCCCTTGTGTCTCCTTCCTGCTCTGTGAAAGGTCATAAGGCAGCATGATACCGTCTCTGCCATCTCCCTCTTCTTCAAGTTTAGGTCCAATGATTTCAGCATGTTTTAGAGACAAGTTGTTCTCAGTTTTCCAAAAATCTGAAAATTTGAGTGATCTTTTATATTACTTGTTCCTAGTAATCACCCAAAGACTGAAGTGAAAGCACAGCATATCTCTTCAGACAAAAATTGTTGTTTCTGAGGAATATGCTTATGAGGTATCACAGCTTATTTTACTTTTATTATTTAACTTCTGGAATGTTTTGCACTGATGTTGAACAACTTATATTGGAACTAGGAAGGTCATGTTCTGATCTGCTTCCTTCAATTCTTCTGCTTGTACCAAATAAACAGGCAGCGTGTGGGAAAACAGCAGCATACCCATCTCTTTATGCTTCTAGCAAGGTACTGGGCATATAAGAGGGTCCTAAGCAGCACTTGAAACCAGCTCTCTGCTTTGTTTCCATGACCATTTGAAACTGATTATTTTTTAAGTAGCTACCTCTCTTGCCGAGTAACCTCTGCCTCAGTTGTTCATGCTATGCAAAACAAGAAAGAAAGGGGAAAAAAAAAAAAAAAGTAGTTAGGGACCCCAGGAAGGAAAGCATGTCAGGCACCTGTTTTATATTTTTTTCTTTTTTATTTTTTTTTTTGTCCAGCAATCTACCTGGTGCTATATTTTCAAAGCAGCATTCTGCCTAATTCATATAGACAGCTAAGCTATCTGCTCAGTGCAGTAATTGGTAAAGTAGCTGAGTTGTCCCTGAAAATGCCACAGAAAGAAGTGCCCTTGTGTGAGGTGTGTGAAAGCTCGGAGAGGGGGAAGCGAGCCTCTGAATGCCACTTGCACCTTAGATCAGTGGCCAGCAGGCAGCATGAAAGGGAGCAAAGTGAGGAAGCTAGAGGATTAAAAAAGAAGGTCCGTGTGGCTTTGTCTGAAGAGAGAGTTAAAAAAAAAAAACAGCATCAACCAACAACCTACAAAACACAACATTCTACTAAAAATCTACAAGGCAAGTTCAAGCATTGGGGCCCTCACAGTAGGAAACTGGTCACATGGGTAACATCATGAAATTTTACTGCAAAATATCCTTTTTTTTTCTTATTTGAAAAGACAAATTATTAGCATTTTTAAACAATTTCAATATGTTTAATGGCTGAAAGTTAAGCTCAAACTGTTCCGCTTACTGAATAAAGTGCTAGGTCTGTAAACAGGAATCTTAAGTTACCCCAAGAGTACACTCATTTTAAATTTTACTTGAAAGCGGGATGTACGTTTATTACAATTTCAAACAAAATGCTAATGCCATTAAACAAATGAGGTTTAGGCAAATTAACTGCATTTTAATATTCTGAAAGCCTATGATATAGGACATTGTGTTACGAAACATTGGCTAGAAGTATCAGTTGCAAGTGGGATTTTCATTGCTGTGAATCTCAGGAGAATATTTGTAATTAGTATCATTTGCCTAATACTTCAGGTTAATTAGAATATTTAATTGAATAGCTGTAATCTTCAGAGATGACTATATTATGATCAAATTAGTACCATCACAGCACACGCTGATCACTGCTGCAGCCTGCCTCACTTCTGCTAGCTATTCAGCCCTCTGGAGCGTTCAGCAACATAAGAAAAAATCTGTTTCTTACACTTTTGAATTTTAATGATCCATTTGAACTCTGCCATCAACATTTAATTATTCTAGAAAAAAAAAAGTCCCAACCATGGCTCCCATATGGCATGTTGGCAAATACACTTGCCCACATTGGAGTCTGCACCTCTCCAGCAGCTCTGTGAAGAGATTTAGCTCTTTTTTTTCCCCCTTTTTTTGAATACAAGAAGGCCTTTTTTAATAGTGTTTGCAAATACAGACCATATGAAGCTTCACAGAAAAGGTTACTAGGATACTATTGAAACACTATTAGGAACAGATGAATTGATTTTTAGAATGTTACAATGGATTTAATCCTGTAATGTCTACTACTGGACTTTTGTATTGTGCCCAAAAGGTTTGAAGGAGTCAGGTGCCTCTGTAACTAAACCTTGTTAGCTAGAAATGCAATTAATTTTTTTGGGAGGAGAAGGAGAAGAGGCAGAAGGGATCGAGTGTGCATGCTAAAGTATGTGCAGCCAAATCACAGATGCTGAGTTCCTGACCTAACCAGTCGCTTTTGTTGTTGTTGTTGTTGCTTAATATGTATAAATAGAAATATTTAGCAGGTGCAGATATTCTAGAGATTAAAACTTCACTGCTGTGGAAATGCTATGGCTGAAATCCTGTTACACTAAACTAGCTGGACCTCCCCACCCAATTCCTCCCTTGCCACATAAGAGTATCATGAAAAAATGTCAAGAGAGCAAGTTGGCCATGCTACAAAGGACGTTGTTTACACAGAGGGGTCCCCAGGCTCAGAAAAGCTTTCCTCCTTCTCTCCCGCCCTGCCCATGCTGCTTCAGGATATGCGGCTTAAGGGGTCAGTTCTGCAGGACAGCAATGGTGAAGTGAAAACCTGAAAATAGCTTTAAAATTCAGAATACCCTTTTTGGAACAAATGCCATGCAGCAAAATTTGTCAACAATTAATTTTCAGGGACAAATAGGAGGGAAGAAGAACACTTTTTAAGGGAGRAGTTTTAACTTTATGACTAAAAATATTAAGGAAAGAAATATTTTAGGTTTTCCCTCTGGCAGAAATACATTGCTGTGTGCTTTTTCACTGTGAGTATACTATACAGTATATAAAGGTGAATCTTAAGGCTCCAAAGCAAAGCATTGCTTCTGTATAGCTCAAGCTGAAACAGAAGTGCAAAAAGTAAATTGAAAAAAAAAAAAAGGAAAAAAGAAAAACCCTCTGTTCTTTGTGAGACCATCCCACTTGTTGATGCAATACTCCATAAAGCAAACTTATAATATGTTTAGTGGAACCAAGATGTACATAACGTAATGTGTTATGTTAAAAATTCATTGTTTCAATAGGTACTCGACTTTTATAAAAACTTAGTATCATCCCTTTTCTTCAAATTAAAATAGATGTAATTTTTCAAGAATGTTATTTGAAAATATTTTCTATTTTGTTAAGAAGCCCATCTTTAAATTTGGAATAACTTTTGTTTTCTGTTTACTTTTTTTGTAATCAAAATATCTTATTTTTGCATTTAATAACACTCATCTACTGAAAAAAATTAAGAAATGGAAAAATGATCACACATTATGAAAAGAATTTACATTTGGCTCATTTTCACTGAGAAAATTTGCCCAGCGTTTTCTGATAAAGGAAAATCCTTGATCGTGATTAGTTTCATATTCCATTAAAACTATATGGCTCACCTCATACTATGTAAAAATTGATTAAACATAAAAGCGCAGTCTTAAATCATTGCCRTTAAAATGAAAATGATAAAAAGTACAAAGCCTACTTTTAAAATATATTAATTTTCCTTTTTAATGTTTTTATTTTCTGTTTTAATCTTTATTAAATAAGCAGAAAGATGTTAAGTTTTCAGAAAGGGAGAAAGTTTTCTTTCTTGACTAAATTTACCTTCTAATACTTACTGACAATAATATCAGTTAGTATGACAGTCTTCCTCAAAATTACAATACATTGAAACAGGGCTGAAAAAGGAAGTTGTAATTCTAGCAGGGATGCTTTATTATCTAAGCTTTTATTTTCATTCTTCTCCCAAATGATGATTTAATATCCACTCTTAATATGCAGTTTGAAAAGCACCTTGAGAATACACTTTAATGGCTAGTGTACTGCATAATTGTGGGTTTTCTTGTAAGAAAGCTTGCAAAATTGCTGATTACAGAAAGAGATGACGAGTGTTGTAAATACCCAGACCTCTATATTGTTCAGTCATGAAAATTGGTCTTAAAATCCTCCTCACAAAACCTGCTTTAACATTCTGAATCTAATGCTGTATCATCTTCTTTTTGTTATATATATATATATATATATGTATGTATGTATATATATATATACATACATACATACATACACACACATCTTAAAATATACATTTACTTCTGCATTTGGTAAGCATCTGCTAGCAGCAGTTATAAGCAATCACTATTTTGAATAGCAGCATTGTGATGTACTGTCTCCTTCACAGAGGTGCTCCCTGAACATGAAAAACTCTTTTAGAATTAAAAAATCTGCTCCACTAATTGGAGAACAAAATTTTCAACAGCCCTCTCTGAGAATCCAGCTCTAAGTATTCTGCCATCTATTAAACAGATGGCAGATAAGATTGTAAACATATTTGCTTCATATTGAATAGATAGTTTCTGGCATAATACTAATTAACAAATTAAATGACTGACTTTCTGCATCACATTAGAGTTAAAACCACTTTGTAAGTTTGTCTTTGGTAGTTATTTACTTTGACAATAGCGTGCAGTGAAAAACTGTTAAATGTTTTCTTAGCAACATTATGCATTGAGTAGCTTTCTTTTTTAAAACTCCATATTTTATTATAATTCATTTGACTTTCATTACAGTCACTCATTACAAAATGTATGTGCATTTAATCTATTTCCAAGGGCTGCATATTTTTCCAATCCCATTCTGTATCACAATGATAATGTCTTTGGTATATGCAAGTATGCATGAAATTTAGGCATTGTCTTTACTCATTTTCTCATAGTTTAGCAAGGACTGTTCTGAGAGGAGGCAAGCTAACAAAATGCTAACAGTAGCAGATACGGAGAAGGTTTCAATTTCCTTCCTTAAAGAATTTATATTGTGACTATCTGTGTTATCGTAGGTACAAGTGGGATCATGTCAGTGATGATTCTCTGCTATGCTATGCTGGGACATTCATTCATATCTTCTTTGTTCTCTTCATTAATTTATGTGCAGGGCTAGTTAAATGAGCAATTTCAATTCTAAATTTCCTTTCCACCTGGCTATCAACAAAGCCAAGGAAAAGAATGCATTTCTCTTTTTTGTTTTGCTTAAAGCAAAAAGACTTTGTTTTCAAAATGGATCTTGTCATCTGTTGCTGAAAATATTAGAATCATTCTCCTATTATAAACATACTCAAAATGATTTGAGAACCCATAGAAGAATGGCAAATATTAAACTTTCTTTGAAAGGAATTTTCTGGTGTCTCAGTCTTGAAGCAGAAAAAAAAAAAAAAAAAAAAAAAAAGAAAGAAAGAAAATATACCATTTTTAAACTTCAGACCTTACAATAAAATACCTTCAAGAACAGAGCTGTAAATGCTGAAACAGGTCAAAGTCATTTTATTTCCTTTAGAGGTGTAATAAAACTAAACAGTTATATGAATAAGGTGATTAATTCGTATATGTTACAGCTGATGCCCAATGTTATTCAAAGATTAAAATACACCATAGAAAGCAAAGATGATAGACATCTTTTCCCCCTGTCCCCCTCCTTTACTCACACACCAGTAGAAATAACCATTAGTTTTTTTCAAATAACCAAAACAATTGGCATTGAAAAAGCAGTTGAAAAGGATTCCTCAAATCCAAAACTCTTTGCAGGTAAGGATAAGTTTGCATTTAGGGGAAAAAAAAAAAAAAAAAAGGTTTCAAAATTGCTAGCATCCTTTTTTTTTTCATTTTCAAAAATATAAAATACCTATTTTGACACATAAAATCAGGTAAAATATGTTATTACAACTAAAACCATCCAAAATTAAAACAAAACCTTTCGAAATTATTGGAGAAGAATAGCGATATATAAGGCCCATAAGGAGATATAATGTCCCAAAACAAAGAGGTGTTCTCACCGTTTTACTTGTCACTCTTCACCCAGTAACCTGTCTCAATCTTCAGTAGGCCTGCATTTTTCTTAGTCTGATGTACATAAAGAAGCCCATATTTTTACCAGTCACAGTCATACCAGTTCCAACTCCAGTCAAGATCTGACAATCCACTTTCCATTCCTGCAGGCTCATGTTCCTCCTAACCAGTCCTTACTTCTCCTTTCTCTACATATCCTGTTTGCATTTTAACTCAATCAAGAATTGTCTATTCAGTCAAGTTGGCCTCCTCTCATGAATACTCTCATGAATGCTTCTTTTTTTTTTTTTTTTTTTTCCCCCAAATTGCTATTTCTTTTCTGGTGCTCTGAGGTGGTTGTCTTTGAGGATCAGTTAGGCCTTCTTTACCCTACATGGAATCTCCTATGTGATTCCATTCAAATTCTCAGAACAAGCTTAATTCCTCTTTCCTGAAATCCAGGATCTTTAATTTTTGTATTTGTGGTGCTAGATCTGAGTCACAGCCAGAGGTAAAAAAATTCCAGCATTTTGTTGACTCAAAATGGGAAGCTTCTCTGGCAGTGAGACCAATTGACTCTAATTACATCAATTTTGAAGTAAGCTATTTTGTATGTTAGCTATATCATCATACTCTGTAATCATCGTTTTTTTTTGGATGAAAAAAAACAGTACATAGACCAGAAGGAAAATGAGAAAAAGCTTTTTTTGAGTAAATCAAACCTTTTCATCTGACTTGGTAAGTCTTAGTTTTGTCAATTTATACAGTCTCATGAAAAGTAATTGTTTCTTTGCACCGGTTTAGATAAGGTTGGTCAATGGGAAAAACAGAAATTAGAGTCTTCTCATTGGTGTCCAGCGACAGGATAAGAGACAGGTGACACAAACTGAAGCACAACACAAAAGGTTCTATCTGAACATAAAAAAAAAAAAAAATCTTTACAGTGAGTGTTACAGACCTCTGAAATAAGTTAGCCAGAGAGGTTGTGGATTTGTCTTCCTTGGAGATGTTCAAAAGCACAAGATCTTTGGAAATGTGCTTTAAGTGACCCTGCTTGAGTTTGAGCCTATGTAAACCTACATGTGTTGATAATATATGAAAGAAAAATGTTCATGTGTGGCTGAAGAAAATTTAAAGTGGAATTTCTGATATGTATCAGTTTGGCAACATCTCTTCTCATGCTGCTGGTCAGATTTCTCCCACTTTTTGTTTTCTGTTTTATTTACAGTTAAGTTTTGGGTTATCAGTTATGATTGTGGGCCAATTTCACAATAAAGGAATTCCAAAATAATGAAATATTCAGTTGGAAGATTATTAACTTTGTGGAATAGAGTCTATCATGTATCAGATGTAGATGACACAAATGAGTCATAACTACCTTAATCCTGCTATAGAAAACATTTGCACACAGAAAGATTAAAATGATGAGAGATCATGTTTATGGTTGCAAAACTGAGCACTCAAAATTAAGAATGCAGAGTACCTCTTGCCCACAATATTTTACTGTCTTTTCTATTGCTTATATAATATATCCTTGAAGTGTGAAATTCTGTAGGCTTTTTCCATGAGATTTAGGATAAGCAATGTTCAAATAATGAGAATCTGCTTAATATGTTATTTCTCTGCTTTATAGTATACGATTTCCAAGCTTTTTATTGCATATGATCAGATTTGAATATATATTTACATATTACCTCTATGAATTTTCTCATAGCAATAGTACATGAATATATCTTTGAGATTCATTAATTTCTTGTGAGATACAGGTTCATTATTTGCATTTGACATATAGAGAATTAATACACAATGAGATTAAAGTGCAGTGTTATATAATCTACTTTTTAATAGATTGGATTGCACTGGACTGGAGGTGCAAAGCCTTGTAGAAGTCTCAGTTTTAGACACAGTTGTCTTCAGACTCAGGTATTCAGAGTTTCAAGTTGTCATCTAGAAAATAAGAATGATGCCTTTAATGTCTCCTTGGAAAATGTAATTCAAGTGAGTTGACATGCATCATATGAAAACTCTATCAGAGGCAGAGTCTAATACAACATGTTAGCATTCAGTCTACCAGTGAGAGCTAGTCATCTATGTAATATTCTGACTATAGTACAAAAATAATCTGCCTTTTTGCTTTGCATCTGTTTCAGAACATGCAGATCCAGATAGCAGAAGAAAATAGCAGCTAACTGCATCCAACTCTCAAACACACACAAAGAAGCTGAATTGTAATCTCAGATAGACCTAAATTCTATGTTTTACTTCTTTGAAATGTTTAACTTTAAAACTTCATCCTATTTCAAAGTGGTCTGCATAAGAAATTTCCTAATTTAAAAGAACAAATCATATCTTGTGTTTTTCTATCTATGCTGACAGAACTTCTATGCTCACTGCCTCTAAATTACAGATGTACCTTCTACATATCAGTAATATTTTATCAGAAAGAGATTACATTGGATTAGCATTGCAGCAGGATGCATTTCGTGAGGTATTCACAGTGGCATGGAAGAAAAAGAGCTTTTTTTTTTTTTTTTTTTTTTCCTTTTGTATGTGTGTGTGAATTTGGGAAATGGGATGTAGAGAGGAATTGTCTCACCTTTCTTTGAAGTGTGATGTGATCCCTTTCATCTCACCTTTCAAACTTTCCTTACTGGATTTCTCATCCCTGTCCCTGGATCCCCACCCTAACACTTTTCTCACTATTTTGTCACATTTAGTCAAGCTTCATACTTTTCATCCCTATATAGTTTCTTTGCTCAAAGTGCCCTCTTCCAATCTTCTAATTTACTCCATCCCATTGCCCTTGTTTAGCTAGTCCTTGCACCTAATAATCCCAAATTTCCAGGCACCTGCCATCCTGAACGCTAGAAAATGTAAGGATTATGATCACATTTAATTTATAGAAAAAGAGTGCCAGGGCAATGTACTATACTTCGTATACTGAGTGACCTCTTCATATTAATGATGCTGATCTTACGAAGCTCTTATAAATATATCTAACTCTTAKTATTGTAAATGGAGTCAGTATAAATAACAAATTAGAGTCAACATGGTAAATAATGCTTCTGTTAAGATACTCTGCTTTGAAACATGTAAAACACAGCACTCACATTGTCATAAATTCAGTCTGATTGCTCATACATTTGATGTAAAGATCATATTTAAGGGCTTGTTGAAATACTAAGCTTCTTCTAAATACTGAAATGAATTATTTGAAAGAAGGAAAACATATTTAGCGTGTTTTCATTCATCTGGACTTTGTTTAAAAGCTAACCATGTAAAAAGCTTTTGGAGAGAACTAGTTCTATGAGATTTACCCCGAAGTCCCAGCTCTAAGAAGGTCTGTTTGTTTAGGCTGTGGTCCAGGGAGGAATACAGCATGGTGGCTGTTCAGTTTTGAAATGCACTTCCACAGCTTTTCAAGGTCTTCTATAATTCTTGTGGGCTGAGTACTCTCACTCCTAGAGATGTTCCATAAAGGCAGATCTTGTACAACAGTAAGTGTTGGAAGATTTTTGAAAAACGCATCTATTTTGTAGGCACACCTTGTGTTTCATACCATTAATGCTAAGATCTGACAGATTCCTAATCCAGACTGTAGAACTAAATAATGATGTGTTGATTATTCAGCTGTGTCTGTCTTTACCCTTTCTTTTTTGAGAGGCCACAGCTGCTAGTGGAGCTTTTTTCATATAATGTCTTGACTCAATTGTCTAATATATCTTGTTATAGGCAGAAAGCAAATCCTCAGCAAAGGCCCATGGACTCTTTTCAGCTTCTAAGTACTTTTGCAAATCTGACTCAGTGATGGAAAACATATAATATGGGCAGCTTCATTTATTTTCAGTGCACCAATTAAGCATGCATTTACGTCTCACTGAAATTAATAGGCATAAATGCATTGGCTGGACAAGAATGGATTGTTGAAATGTCTTAAGTACATTTTGATTATGATCCAAATCCAGTCTTTTTTTGATGGTAGCTGTTGTTAACTATGTGTGAGAGTAAATCATTATGTAGATAAAACTATGGAATTGAGGCACAGCTTGTAAAAAGTATTTGTCTTTCTCCTTACATTGTTCTATTTACACAGAACTAAATATCAGAATATGGAACAACTGATGATATAGTACACTGACAACATAAGGCTTCCCTAGAGCAGGGAGTGAACTCATTACTCTTTCAGCTATGGTCAGTGTTAAAAGTTGAAGGGCCTTTCAAGAACCTTCTTTCATTTTGCTTATTCCATTTCTCTAGGTCAAAAATAGCAGCAGTGCTTCCCTTTCCAGATGCTTTATTTCTTATTCTGTTTCATGAGTCTTACATATATTATTACATTATATATATRTATATTACAACTACATATATCGATGTTATTCATATTACTTCTGCTAGTACCCATCTAGTTGTAGTAGCCATCTGTCAAGTGACTTACTAAAAATTTAGTTCCAGAAGGCTCTGAATTAAGAATTAGACAACTGACTAAAGTGTATTTCTTAAAGGCTGTTAAGTGTTATATTTTTTTATTACAAGCCAAATAAAAAATAAGTTAATTAGAGAAAAAAAGAAGCAATTTCACTATTATGTGTATATGCCCTTATGATTTTCAATAAATAAATAGTACTCAAGCATAGATTATGACATGAACATAGTCATGACATAATATAACATAATGTGTGACAGAGTAAAAATAAAATGGAATACAAATATGGAAGTTATGGTATCTAAAAGGTTGTGGAGTGAATTACCAAGTTCAAAATTGTCTTGGCCAACTTTACAAACAGGGAAATTTTTATTTTGAAATTAAACTACATTTTGAAATGTAAAACTCCATGAATTGGAAATTATGGGCTACAAATTGATCTTTTGCTGACTTCTTTAATAAGGAGAGTTCTCCAATAAATTGTTACTTATGCATGCTGGATAATCATGGAAAGTAAATTATTCCTGGCTTTTGAAAATGCTTTCCTACTTTGCTTCCCCAGACAAGAACCAGGCATCATTGCTGATTGAAGAGCAGAGTTTTGCACAGACGTCAGTGTGTTTTGAGTCTTACCCTGTCTTATCTTTAGAAATCATAAAGAAAAACAGTACTAATAACAAGAGTCTCTCAGAATGATGTGATGAAGGATGTGATGAATGTGATGTCCTTTACGGGCTATGGACACCGTGCACTGTTAGATTCTGCTTGAAGAGTAAATATGACACTGGGCACATTGACTATCTCTTTCAGGTCTGTATACAACTAAAATTGTTCTCAAAGAAACATCCCTAAAGTTTCTGTAGTTTAGAAAAGTCTGAGGAAGAAATTGCGTGCAATAGTGAGCCTGGATAACTTGTGAAAGTCTTCCTTTACCAAACTGAAAATAATCCACACTTTTCCCAAGATTTATCCTGGATGTCCTGAGACGAATGCATAATTTCAGTGGAAGAATGTGCCCAAAGGAATGTCTAGTCTCCAAGAAATACATAGAATTCTGCCAACAGAATTAAAGAAATTAATACTATACTCTTTGGAATCATGGGAAATTGTAAATTCTCAAGAATTTTAAAAGCCTTTAAAATTATATAAAGTTTGGAACATGAAAAGGGCATTTCTATGCATTGCACTCTTCATCTTCAGAGATAATTAAACAGGAGCTGCTCTCAGCATGGAAGCTATAGAGAAGCTGTGAAAAACAGGACGTATTTATTTCTAGTACTTCCTGATCAAACCCTTCCACATGAGAAAAGCTTTAAATTTGGACACAGCATCTGTGTCCAAATTACAAATATATAACTACATACTACTATAACTACAAATATCATTTGCACGTGTTTTTTTCTTTATGTGATCTTCCCCATCCTAGTTAAAATATCTGTGGTTATTACCATAGTGCAAGAAAGAAGTTATGCATTACCTGAATAATAGTGCGTGAAGATATTATATAGAGAATTGAACATGACTCTTTTCCTTCAGAAGACTRATGAGAATAGTGCATCCAGTCAGAATGCCTTAGGAACATTTGGCTGGTGTGAAAGGTGTTACTTTTCATCACAACACAATCCACATAATCTTCAATAATAATTCTTAGCCCGTCACATGGAAAGAAGACACAGTATGTCCACAGAATAATATCAGAAACAAAATGTAATTTAAGAACACAAGTATTCATAGTAATTATTCCAAACACTTTATCTTATACTTGCCTTATTTTTCATGTGGTATTTGTTTTATAAAGTTTTCATGTTATGCATGGCATACAGAGCTTCATCTCTCTGAAATAGTTTGTGCACCAAGATAACTTCAAAAATGCTATCAGACCTATCACTATTAGTGTGAAAATTCCTTGAGTAAAGTTTCCTGTGCATAAGTTTTTGATGAATAAGATAGGACATCAATTTTTATATAAAGAACAAAAGGAAAGAAGTTACTGGGAGAAGGCAAGGTTACTTAGCTGCTGTTTTGTTTGTTTCTTCCTAAAATTACGTTCAAGAATGTGTTTTGTATGGAGAAGAAGGAGACTTTGTCTTTTGTGTTAAAGTAATCCAAAAAAGTAGATATATGTAAAACTATAACSTCTTTGATAGAATTCAACCGTACATGTAAAAGTTACCCATATGTCATTTTTGTGAGAATACTCCAGGTAGTAAGTTGGCGCTAACAGACCTAACAAAAAACCCACAAGAGTTGTAAAACATTTTACACCATAAACCATTAGATTAGGTTGAATTGAAGGCTCTGGCAATGAACCCCAATGAATCAGAGGCTGAATATAGGCCATTAAACTTGTTTATGCAGAGAGAAGGAGACTAAAGAAGAGAGGAGGGAAAGAGAGTTATTTCTGGTTTGCATTTGTCAGTCCTGAAGTCCAGGGTTTGTTTGCTCACATGGTGGCCTTACACAAGAGAGGTCTAAAAATAACAGCATACTTCAGTAGTATATCTAGATCTTATTTATTCTTTCATCTCTGGCATAGTACAGCAAAAACCGTAAAGTATCAAAAAACAAATGAAGAGCATGAATAACATCAGTTGGGAAATCTCATCAGAGCTATGTAAAAAGCACTGATTATGATTTTCCCACAATCTGTCTGCAAACTCAGAGCAGTGAATTCACACTTCTAGATCCAGTCATTTCAGTTTTGTCTGGATTTTCAGCTTCCTGTGGAGTCCAGACAGCAGCTAGGCTCCATGACATATTTTGTGACTCCTTCCCTAATGTCCACCAGAATGGTCTCTGCTCCAGGTTAAAAAGTGGACCCTTGTATTCCTCATTTCATCTGAAACCACACATAAAGCAGTTTGTCTCTCCCAAAGTCATTTGTTAGCTATCAAAACTACTCAACAAATAACTATTCTTTTGTGTTTGTAAAGGATATTGCATCCCTGCAGAACTGGTAAATATGTTCCCAGAAGCTAAAGTCTATCTTGAATGTCCTGCTCTCTTTTCTTTTTTTCCACAACTTGTTAATTTTTTATATATTATTTTATCAAATTTGTGAATCAGCAAATCACTGTCAGCTATGCCTCAGTTTGCAAGTGTTTGAAATAAAAAACATCATCTACTTCAGAAAGACTTACCATCTGTGAGTCTTGAGATTTGTAGAAGTTTGTGATCCAGAAATGAAAAGTTCCCTAAATTTTTACAGGTTACAGAGGTATGCAGCCTCCACAAGTGGTTGTAACCACATATGTGTGAATAGAAGTAGTTATGAGCATGTGTCAAGTTTCACATCATCTTGTGCTTTCTCACATAGTGAGGGACTGTGAAGGATAGAAAGAAGGCATGGACTGGCTTAATTTTTCTGTTAGTGACTCGTGATCAAACATACGAATGTGAACTGTAAAGGAGCAAATCCAGCACACAGGTGTACATTTGTAAATGCAGATACTCCTATCTCTTAGATGCTTCACTAAGTACCGTAATAAAAATAAATAAATAAATAAACATTTTATTTTGTTTCATATTAGAAAAGTATCTTTCCTTTTGTTAATTTTTTTTGTTGTGTTTTTTTTTTTTTGTGTGTGATTTCAAAAATAATCCTGCATCATATTAAAATGAGACTGAGAAACTTTGATGCTTTATTCTGAATTATTTGTGTTTAATTGTGAAATTAACTGGGGAAAATAGAGAAAGAAACTAGAGAAAGAAACGGTAGAGCCAGGACATTTGTTTTCAGCTACGTTAGCTACTTGTTAACTACGTGGTGGATATCGTACATTTAGAACAAGCATAAGACCCATGATTCCTCAATGAATTTGCTATCCAAAGGAGCTTCTGATTTGTTCTTTCACTCCAACATCTGCTTACTTGTACAAACTAGTCATAAGAAGAGAAACTAGGTAGAGATAGCACAGTGCGTATCATTAATGGTGTATGCTTTCACCGCTGAACACCCTCCTTTCAAGTGGATAATTTTTTGTTTTAACCAGGGACAATTTCACTGAAACTTACAAGAGTCTCACAAAATACAGAAATATAACATCTTCCATTAACAACAACAGCAAAAACCCCTTCAAAATACTTAAATCAGCCCAAAATGAGTGTTAAAATATAAGGAAGATTTTCCCTCTCTTCTATTTTTCCACATTGCCATGACCCCACTCAAATAATATAAAAAATACTGATAAAAGATATTTTAATGTGACTATTGTGCTCAAAATAGGTGAGTAAGTATTTTCAGAGGAAAGCTTAAATTCATTATTTTTTCACTATTCATTTCAGTTATTTAGGATGTTTTTTAAAATGAATAAATACTTAAATTATTTTATTTCAAAACATATTACAATAGGTATTTAATATTTCTCAACCTACTATTGGACAAATTTAATGCTGGTCAACAGGATAATTTTTATCCACATTGTGATGAATACACCCCTGTATTTAGAGGTCAAGTGCTTTTTTAAAACCGTTGTTCTAGAAATATGTATTACTTATGTGCCTACGAAATAATACAAGTGCCTGTCTGTGCTGTTGCTGAACATTATAGAGATAATCCTTTTTATAGAACAAACAAAAAAATCCATATCATCTTATTCAAAATTTATTGTCCAGTACATCTCCACTTTTAACAGAAAGTGTATGTGTCATTACTCAAATGTAAACAATTTGCTCTTATTTTATAACTGTATCTAGCAATATTTCTCATATAGAACTAATGATGTGTTATACATTGTTATTCTTAAGAGGGAATAAATTTAGATTTAACAACAAAAAAAATTTAGATAGATCAGTTTTTCCCAAAAATGTTCAGAGAGGGAGAGGTGAACAGAAGGCTTTTTCCTCCTGAATTCAGATATATTGGAAATCTTACATCTCTAATTAGTTGACATATGCATGGGTGATGTTGGCAATAAAGTGTTAATTCATCTTGACTATTGCACTGCATGTTTAAAAGTCTTTTTGAGATTTCTGCGAGTGTTGTGTTGAAGGGATTCTGACGTGACACCACATATCTGTTACTGCTCTTTTCAGAGCAGTGCATGGAGCAACCTTCTATCCAAAACTTAATTTGTCATAATATTACTCAGCATGACAACAAATATGTTATTATTTGAAATTCTTTGAAGCTTATTTTCTTTGAACTTTAAACCTTAAAGGCAGGAGTTACCTGCGAACCAATCATCACCTCCCTAATGGATGTTAAGCGTGTTGAGGCTTCACTGAAAGCAAAATGAGCTCAGGACCTTGCAGAATCTATCTCAGGACTTTTTGGAGATAATTTGTAAATTAAGGCAAATCAAGTTAAAAAAAAATTGCTTATCACTGTAGCAAGTGCCATTTTCTTTGTCATGCAAAAGAAAAAGATTCTATGTTCAAACATATCAGATATTCATATCTTATCCTCTAAATCATTTTACAGAAAAAAATATATATAAATATATATCTTTGCTTTCTCAGGAAAGAATGCTGAAAAAAACTTTTTATTGTCATGGAAAAAGGAAAAWAATTCATGAAAAGAACCTACCTCTGGGTGAGTCCAAAAACACTTTTCTTTTGGGGAGAGAAAAATTTGAGAGAAACACCATCCTTACTGATTTCCCCAGAATTTCTATTATATTTATTTATTTTGCAGCTAAGAAAACTCACCGTGGATATGTTAGATCACCCTCTCTGGTGCAGCAGTAGGCATAAAATCAGTGGCTTTCTGTAACTTCCCTGCTTATCATTCAACAGACAGGGAGAGGATCTGAATGTAAAACCTGGCTCTGAAACACCACTGTCAACTTCCTGCCCTCCGATAAATGATCCAGAGCTACTCCACATCAGGATGGAAATGTGTTAGGCACTAAAAACCACTGCTTGCATGACATCATTCCATAACAGATTACACTGTAATGTTAGGAATGTAATCATTAGCATTTAAACATGCATAAAATTTAATTAACCTACTTACCAGTTTGCTTAGAACTTTTGAAGGGCTACCTAGAGTCCTCTCTAAGCATTTTATTGCAGAGTTTTGGAAAGCTCACAAAAGAGAGAAGTTCACTGGGATTTTTCTCCCTAAAGCTGATGAGCCATGACAGATGAGCAGATGACCCGAGTTAATTATTATTGAATTCGTTATTACTGCTTTGTTGTCACCCAGCTCAGCCAGGGTAAAATGATGACAGTAGGTATCTCATTAAAACAGCTGTTTCAATTATGTAGCGGCAAATATTTAAAAAGCGGGCCTTCCAAGTTTAAAGCTGTTAGCAAAGTTTGTTTGTGCTGGTTGTGCCAAGATTCTTTGACCGAAAAAGGAGGGGAGAAATATAGTGTCCATCTTAATTGGCTGGGGTAGGAGATGGGGGATGCTAAGGAGAGGAACATAAAAGATTGAATGTGAGCTCAGTACAAATTTCCAGAGATGCATGTGGATTTCTTTTTTTTTTTTCTTTTTTTTCTTTTCTATCTCTGCCTAAATTCATTTTTGTTTACTGTACATCAGCTACATTTAGACAGTGCAACAAAAAAAGCAGTGTTTGTGTTGATTTCTTTCCAGCTGGAGGAAGTGATATGACTGTAAGGTTTGCTTGGAGTCTTCTTTTTTTTTGTTTATTTGTTTTTGGGTTTTTTTTTGTTTTTTTTTTTTTGTTTTTTGTTTTTTGTTTTGATTTTTAACTCTTTATTATTTACTCATTGAGGTTCATATTTACTCATTGAGGTTCATTTGGAGCATTAAAAGTTTTATTCCCTTCCTTATAGGCAAGAAATATTATTTTCTCTCAGATGCTGTTTCAAAGTCTTTCAATAGCCATTTTGATCTCTAATAGAGCAAAAATTGTATTTTATTATACTAGTAATTTGCCTAATTGGGTTTGCATGTTCCTGTGCATCCCTCCAGAACTGGTGCATTTCCTTGCAATGCAATGCATGCAATAACCTCAGTGTGTTTTTAAGTTTTAGACCCTTCTGCTTTCCTTATGATTTTGTTTCTTTAGGAAGAGTATAAAAATGTAAAGAATGTATAAAAATGTAAAGCTTTATGTTGACTTGAATCACTTTCCAAAAAGCTTCTTGAGATTATTGGCTGATTTCTGATTGTGGCATGTGCTCTGATATRTAATTGCCAGAGCAATTATATTGCAAACTATACCTTCAGAGTCATCATTACTGAAGTAAATGGACCAGTGTCCATTGACAGACAATCTGCATTTGGCCTACTGTATCTACCCAAGGTGGGAGATAATGACTTGAGCTATTACTGTAGCTAGGGCAATCAGTTGCACTTGTTCGGTGGCCTGTTGCGCAGAGGACTGTGTGGCTGCTCTGATCCAAGCAGTGAGGTCTGCATGCTAAAAAATAGCATGCTCTCTCATCTCTATCCTTAATCTAGAAAGACTGCAGTGTTTCGCTTCTTACTGACTACAGCTACTGTGCAGGTAATATTTTGTATGCTTGTCCTATTTTCCAACGCACATTCTATCTATGAAGAAGAAGAGAATTCTTTAGCCACTTATTAATGATTTCTGGTCCTCTAGCAACCTAGTTTTAGCAGTTGTTGGGTGGTTGCCTACCTCTCCTAGGCCAGTGGTCATTATGAGTATGCAGATTTATCTCAAGGGCTTGAGCTGTTCTATATCCAGAAGTCATGCTTACAGTCAGGATGTTAATTCCCAGTAAAGTTACTGCAAACGGGCCAAATTTACTTCATGCATTTAAAACAATCCACATATAGAAAGACGAGAACCATCATGTTAGTTCAAGACTAGCTTTGTGAGTTTTCAAAGTCACAGGAACACTTAAGAAGCATTCTTTGAAACTTATTCTGCCTGTGATTTACTATCAACCCTGGATGATTAAAGMAAGTGTCACGTGTGACAAGGAAACCTATGTGCTTGATGGGAGATGAAAGCAGTTGTATGTCTTAACCTTCATTCTGAAAGCAACATAATCATCTTTTTCTCAGAAAAAAAAAAAAAAGTGATCAGTATTGAAAAATAAATATTTGTCAGAGATAAATGAAATCATGATAATCATATTTATTTTTGCAAGAAAAAAAAATCCCTCTATTACTCTTGTTTTGTATGGTTTGGTTGTTAATTATTTCTGTTTTAGAGAATCTAATGTAATATATTAATTTTGCTATACTGAAGAACAAGCTCTATAGAAGAAAAGGTGTCTGAATGTCTAAGTTCTTTATAAATAGAGAATAAAGTATTCATTAAGCTTATAGATGAAATTTGGTCATCCAGGAGGGGACTTGTTTTATAGGTACCATGCTGAAGCATGCTGAACATCTTAAGTCTTCACCAGGAGTATAAATTTCTAAGTCTTATCATAATAATTGCAGCCTTTGAGCACAAATGAATATACCAAAAAGCTCAGTTACTCGTCTCTTCATTTACCCAGACTTTTCTATGACTTGGTATGTTCATTGGTAGTAGCAGCAATTACCCATCTGTCACGTGACTGACTTCAGTGGGGTGACCTTCATTACACAGTAGAAAAGAATTGGGTCTAGCGACTGCAAATTCTTATCTTTGGCATCTTCCTCAGCTGAATTGCTCAYACAGGGCTTTCCTTGTGGGGTAGAAATGTTGGTTCATTGCAACGAATTCCTGAGGAAGAAATCGGACATTTTAGAAGCATGATATTCTTARAGACTGTTGACAACTGCACCTACCTTCCTGCAGGCTACGCAGTGAGCAGAAAGGGAACAATCCCAAGGGGATGTCTCATGGCAGAAACATTCTGAAGAGGAATGGCTATACAGTGGGAATGTTGATATCTGGTGCCTTTTTTCTTAGGAATTGGATAAATGATTGTCCTGCTCACTCCTATGAAACAATTATTTGTGAAAATATAGCGGCACATCCCTTTAGCAGCAATGGAGCTTCTATCACTGATTGGAAAAGTGAACTTGGGCTGTTTTTTAGTAGGGTATATAGCAAATTTTACTTACTCTTTCATTTATAACATTTATACTTCCTTGGAAGCTCTGTTGAAGAACAACAGAATGTAAAAGAGAGTCAAAGGTGTCCAGAACAATTCTCAGCTTTTGATTACATTTGGAAACCTATGATTTTGTGCAAATTATCCAGGAATCAGCTTGGTGGTTTTATGTGATTTAAGTTTTAACTCATTTGTTCATAGAATAAAACACTGAAATTTCAAAGCACTCAGAATATAGTGCTATAAGAAGCTAAACTATAGGATTTTGAAATAATCATTACAAGATTTTGAAATACACATAATCTAAATGATGTTAGATTTTTTTTTTTATGGCAAKGAAAGGGTTAGTTTTACACTTCCCCCTGTGCTCTATGACTTCCCAGTTTTGAATTAGGGCTCCTGCAGGCTCTGTAAGCTTACATTCATTTTATGAAAGTTGATGTTTCAGATTTTAGTCATCTCTGCTATGGTCATACAGCATGTTTCTACCTGAGGCTTTTTTTTTTTTTTTTTTCCCAATAAACAACAATATGTCTTCTGATATATATTATCGATTTTTTTTTTTATTATTCACTTAAAGAAAAAATAGTCACAGTGTATTAAGTGGAAAGGTTTTATTTTTTATCTTAAAAATAATAAAATAATTTAAATCTTAAAAAAAAATCAGTGTTTAGTTTAAAAATTAATTTTGCTTGAATAATTTTTTCAGACATGCCTAAGTAAACCTACAAGTACTCTTGTGCATCACCTGATACTATATTTTGTGATCATTCTCCATTAAAATTTCCTGAAATATATATTTATTTTTAATTTGAGGGTATCATGAAAATGGAAATAAATGCTATATTATTCAATCTATCTGTCTATCTGCCATGACTAGCCTTTCTTTAAAAGATTTTATTTTCTTTTTCTGAACAGTGAGTTCATCATATTATGGCAGTTTTACTTCTAAATCTTCTTTTACAACTCTTAATATTAGGTAAATGTTTTCAACTGATTTTGTTCTCAAAGAATAGTAACACATAAATGAAATTTTCAGAAGTGTCTGTGGAATTGATGACTTTAAACTCCACTTTCCAAAGCAATTTAGAAAGAACTCAAGCTCTCTGAAGTATTGTCTTCAGGAAGCAGGTTTTGACTTAGCTTAAAACCAAAGGCAAGTGCTGTTTAGAATTAAGTGAACCTGTTTTTAAAGTCAGGTTAGCTATTTTATGAGAAATTTCGTAACAGCTTTTTGTGATATTTAGCATTTCTTTCATATAGTTTGTGTGAGCAGCCTTTGTCTTTTTATGTAAAGGAGCAAGGGGGATCAAAACTTGACCTTCATTAGTATCTTCTTTGATCGTTGTATTTATTTTGTGCTGGCTTGTCAACAATTTCAGCAGATGAAGAATGTGTGTAAATGTGTTTTATTTACCATGTATACATATATATATACATGGATGTCCCTGGGCTCGTCACATCTGTGCAAACTTGCAACATCAGTGCATTGGAAAGTTTGGGCATAGGCCTCAGTTGCTCCACTGAATCTTGAGGGTCATTGATAAGCCAAGCATGGAGAGCAAGCAAAAGATTGTGCTGACCTCTTTGAGGCAGCTTTGAAATGCTTGATAAAGCTCCTGTGATTTTTACCCTGGTTGAAGTACCAGAGACATGTTTACAGCAAAGATTTAAGGCTGTGATTATCAAAGCAACAAATTTGGCTCACAATGCTTATCTGAATTTCCTAGGATTACCCAGCCTCCTTCTTCTGAGATTTGCATGCTCTTTCATCTTCATACATCAATTTGAAGCATTGAGTCGCTTTAATAAAGTTTAACCAAGCAATTTCCATGTTTCTTCTTCCACTTTCCAGCTGAAGGGCCTCTGTGCCTTTACCTCCCATTTGTAAGCTGTCRAATATTTCTCAGGTCAGTTAGACCAGTCAAATGATGCCAGCCTCTGTGCCCTATATGGTGTTCTGGGAATATTCACCTTTCTGTTTTTAAATTTCATTTAGAGACACTTGAATTTTTGTTTTCTTTCATGATTTTTACAGACATGTCTGAGGCTGGAAAGCTAGTCCATGTGTATCTCTGTTGCTTTCTCTTAAAGCTGTGCGAGTTCTCTATCAATTGCAGGATTTGGAGTGACCCTTGGAACCAATGTCCAAATACATAATCCAGATTTTGGCCTATTTTCAAACTAAGGTTGCAGTGTAGCAGTTCTGCAGGTTTGCAATATGAGAAGCATGCTTATATGTAGGAAGCTACTTATATGTAGAACCTGTGCAATCCCTTTCTATTTTTATTCATACACATTTTTTTTTTTTAGAAATGTAAAGTATCCTCTGTGCTAGAATATTATGAAGAAAAAACAGTCAATTCCTTAGATGGTGTAACCTCAATGTAGTTATATACCTAGCTAGTTTACTTTGTACCAAGTGGAGAGAAATGATAGAGAAATATAAGTAGCTTCTAGCTCAGATATTTTCTATCTCCTTATTTCTTCAACCTCTTTACTAATTTCTCTTTTGACCTTGCACTTCTTGTGCCCTGTGAGAGTAAGAAGCTGACCTGGCATGAGGATCCTTCCCCAGAGCTCAGTGTCCACCTTTGTTTCAGCACCATATAATACATACAGCCCCTGTCTGCAGTATTGCAGACCCGCCGCCCCTTTTTTTCCTTCCTCCTCTCTCCCCCTCCTCCTGTTCCCCAGATAGTGTCATCTCCCAAGGAAGCAACCATACCAGAAGTCTCTCCTGATTCATTACCATTTCATAGTAAGAATGGTACTTTGTAAAACCATAGGCAAGCACAAATGTTGAGGAAAGGACATAATACATGCAGATTTGTCATGAGTTTTGTAATTACCTTTGTACTCTTCAAGGAATCCCAGTAGCATAAGGAAGGAAGGAAGTAGTGTTGTTTTGGCCCCAGATGACTTTAAAACTATGGTGCATTGCATTGCGGGATCCTATTAATAATTAAGCTATCTGTCACCTACCAACAACATACATTCCAAATTAAATTTAAGCAAAAGGAAAAAAAAAGATCATTTGGGACCGGATTAGTGGGCTTCAGAGAGAAATAAATAATAATCAAACATCTGTGTTCTAAATAGTACGTGCTTTATCAGACAAACAACTGTTACCGTCTCATTGTATAAAATGGCTTGGGGAAAACACCGTAGCTGGAAAGCAAAGTCGCAGTTAGAAAAGGGGAAAAAAAAGTTCATTAACAAGTCAGGAAGTGATTGAAAGTTGCCATGTTGCTGCATTGTCTTTTTCCTTAGCATTCTCTTTCATCAGTAAAAATGTATTTATTTTAGTACCTGATTCGGTGGACAAATGACAACTTGAAAGCTAAGGAAAAATACTTACAGCCACATTCAGAGAGCACAGCAGCTGGAACATTCCGATATTCTAAGCATCGAAATATGATGCCATCTTCCTTACATGCTGAATTTTCAAGCACCTTGTCTCCTGTGAAGGTTATAGAGTTTATTTTTGCAGGGAGCAGATAAAGGATACTGAATTAACAGATGAATAGGTAGAGAGGGAGAACATACTATCATCTCCATGCTGCCAAGACAAGCTGCTGACTAGACATTAATGTGTCACCAGCATGTGCAAGGGGGAAAAAAATGACCCAAATAAAACACTAATAAATAGCAATGTAGCATACTAATTAGCCTAGTGTAAGATTTCATAACATGCAGGCTATTTTTGTGCCTCCTCTTCTGTTTACATTCATCTTTCCATCTCTTGGAAGCCGTTGGGATAGCAGGAGATTGCAGGATAATGAACAAAATAAACTAATCATTTAGATCGTAATAGGGTGGCTTTCTGTATGTCTCCAATCCTTGCATACCTTTTCCCCACCCCAAATCACTCTGTCTACCATGTCACTGCTGCTAAGGAACAGTGGTGGATAGTTACAAATGACCCATGACAAGATTGCACACAAAAACTTGATGAAAATGTGGAGAAGGCTTTAATATTTCATATTAGTGGTGGTGTGTTTTTCCTCTTTTCTGAACTCCAGGACTTGATTGCTGTTATGTCTGTGTGTCTGCAGGTTAGGATTCTGCTACCTTTTGAGCAGGCGGCTGTCGGTTTGTCTACTCCTTAGGTAACTGTGTTAAAATATCCTATTCCAGCTGTAACACTTGTTTTACAAGAGCCCTGGTTTTGTCTGACACAATATGGAACAACATTTGTCATTCGTTATCAGGGGTGATATATTTGTTAGCCTGCAGAGAAACATCTGCTGTGCTTTAATCTCTAGTGTGCAGGCCAATATTCATAGGATACAGCTGCATAAAATCACAGTATTAGATGGGGCTGTCCAGTCTGACATGAAGGCTAGCTGGCAGGCAGACAGAAACAGATTTTATTATCTGCCTTTTACATATTTATTTATGTCAAATATTTCTGAGAATCCATACATTATAGCCCTTTTTATGCATTGTTGTTTTGCAGTGACAAGTCATCGACAGCCAAATGAGAAATTTATGTTACATATTTAATATGGACATCTGAATGATTATCAAATCTATAGAAGCCAAGCCTGCCCAATCACCCCTAAATAATGGATGAGAAGTGGATGTGACTCAATTTGTTCAGTATAAAACCTAGACGACCTCTGTCTCTCATTTCATCACTGCGGCACTGTCATTATTTGCTTCTATTCATCTCACTTGGCATCACTCAATAAAATCTGCACATGATAAAGAGAATAACCTTGGTCAATAGTAAGAATGCAGGGGAAGGAAAAATGATCATTTTCCCTCCCCACAGGTATAGTGCCATGATGTATGCCATCTTGGCTATATGAAGTTCACAAGGATGTTGGTATGTAGTCATAATAAAAGAGGAGACAAAAACTTTAATGAGATGGTCGGGTGTAGGGAGGAGGGATGGGCTGGATTAATGTTCTTCCATTTAGATTGTGGATTTATGGTGAGGAAAATTTTAAGAGAGATCTAAAAAGGGGAAAAAAGCCACTAGAAATATGGCTTTATTTAAAATAATTGCAGAAACATTCTTGTGAGGGAAACATGGTGTATGTATTTTATAGAAATTGCAACAAATTCCTTGGGTTTGATCACCTCATGAAACATGTTTTTTACTGGAGACTACCAAAGGAAGACTTGTAAGAACAGCCTATGTTAAAATTACAAGTCACTCTTAAAAATCTGTCAAAGAGGAAAGAGAGAAACTCGGCCACACAGCTCAGATTCTGAAAGGGAATTATGCTCTTTAAAAATATTGTAGGGAGTCTCGCTCTGAATTTGAAAGCATATTAAATATTATATATTGTATATTCACATTCATTTTTAAGGTCTCATATTTAAATTGATAGTCAGTAATGACATGCAGAAATGACAAAGGTTACCTTCATACCCAACAAGCTGAGAGGACTTACTATCACAGAAATGTCCTAAACGTGCCACCAGATTTCACGGCAGCAAGGAAGATGGCTGATGTGTTTCTTTTAAACCTTTAGTGGAGAAGACCATAATTTTATAACTCATTAATTATACAAATATTCAATGAAATAGTTGCAAAAAAGGCCAAAGCTATAGAAAGTTACAGTGAAAAGTGATAAGGACAGAAGGTTAACAGAGCTATAAAGGATAGGAAATAGTAAGCAAGAAGCAAGCAGAATGGGGAAGCAATGTGCTGATTGAAGATTGGGTTACTGCTGCATTTCAAAAAGCAATGGAGTCAGTGAGTCTGAGGGAGCTGGCTAGGCTGTTGCATACTGTTAGTGCAGAAGCTGCAGTGAAGTATCAACCTGCAGTTTAGTCTGGAAGAGAATGATAGAAGCTTGAGGAAATCCAGTAGAAGAAAGTAAAAAAAKGAACTTTTTTTGGTAAAAAATAGTAAAACATGTAGGTAAAACATGAAGATGTGGCTGTGAAATCAAAGACTTTGAAAGAGCACAGGGAGATTTCATCTTGGAAGTCCTGTGTAAAGCACAACATACGGCTTGAAGTGATTATCCATATTACATGGACATTTATCGTGGTATTATCAAGGATTAATATGAAGTAGTTCAGCAATGTGAATTACATTCACAGAATTACAAATCAACATTACATGGGAAGAAAACGGTTGTTAGGAGGTTTGCAGAGCAAAGCAACCTAATTTGCAAAGAGCTTGGGATGGACTACAAAACAATTGCTGAGAAACAGAAGTAGCTCACAATTGAAAATAATGTTTGAAATGCAGCTCTCCCTTGCAGCATTCACTTGCCAAATAGGAGTATATTCGCTTCAGCGAGGATTAGTCAGGTACCAAAACATTTGTGGAAGAAGGAGAGGAACCAGATGATAGATGGAATACTTAGGCATACAGGCAAAGGCAAGAATAAAGAATGGAAATCTCAGTTTTGCAAAATGCATAAGAAAAAAATAAAGTAACATTTAGCCTCGTCGTTCTCACTATTTCCCTAAGTCTACAACATGCACCTCTGTTCAAGATTAACATGCGTAAGTCATGAAACTCGTGAAGTCAGTGATGGAGGCTAACCCTGTTAGATGCATTAAAATCTTAAAATTAATAAGCAATGAAAGCTGAGACAGAGTACTTCTTGGGATTCTTTTAGAGACGAAACCCTCTGAGGAAACAATATTGAGATGAGGAAAACTGTGTTGAATATTTAGTTATGTTTCTAGGTGATGGTATGGCCCTTCTGAGTGGAGGAATTTTGACTTCAAAATGCAGCAGATGCTGCTATAGGTGAAGTRAGAGGCAGAAGTTATGGTAATCAGACAGTGCAAGGTAGACACTGAGTTTTAAAACTACTTTTTAATATAGCAAAGGTCAACGATCTTGACAGATGTCTGTCTTGGGGGAATGATGACACTGGAATAATACACTGGAGCACACTGGAATTTCTCTCCAGCAAGAGTTAGTGAGAGAAAAGAAATGCTAGGTCACAGAAAGAACTAAGGTTCATTAAGGGAGAATTTATAAGAAATATATGAGAAATATGTGAGAATTGTTTTAACGATTATTAAAAATAACTGTTTTTAATAATTTTTCATCTAAATATTTGTTAAAAATGTTATTTTGTACACCAAAGTTTGCCCTGGCAATAGGTAAAATATTCCTTTAAAAAATAAAATTAATGAGCAAAAAAGTATACATTATGAAGAAAAATGAAAATAATGGATAATGTTGAATTGATCAAACACGAACTTCTGTCAAAAATTTCTCATTTGTCTTTAGTAGGACAATTTTTTTTTTATGCAAACATACAGAAGCCTCTGATTTCCTACATCAGATTCTTTTATTTCTTTTTCTCCATATGCGTAATGCCATCTTACTGTCAACATTGAGAGGAATGCTCCTTTCCTCCTTCTGAACCTTCTGGATAAGATATTAGTGCCTTCTGCAGGCTGAAACTAATCAGGACAAGAACTACACAGGCATATATAGTAAAATCAGTTGACCAGGTCTGTATTCAGATGAGAGCTTTTGTTTTTCATCACAACTACAAGAATCGACTTGGCATGGTATGTCAGAATGTTCAGGAATTATCTGGGAAAATCATATGCAAAGGCAATGCTGGTTAGGAGTGCTGAATTGCTTGAAATCATTTGTAGTAGTTGTGAGTAGTTTGATCGTTTCCCCAGCCTTTTGAAGCCATGTGATTTGTGCTGTAAAGCTAATGCTGGCAATAAAGAAGCCATGCCTATCTGTTAATCAGTTTGAAGATGGCAGCTGTTTCACATCAAGAGGATTTTAAGACAAAAGCCGAATAAAATACAAGACGGGCAAAGAAAGGAAAATTCTATTCTTTGTCAGAGGCTAAAATTAGTTGTGATGATTTAAACAATTCCAACGAAGACCTTTGTGTAGACTGAACAGATAGTGGAGAATATTGTGTTTCAGTCATGAAGTATTGATACAATCAGCTTCAAGACTCACTGAATGCCTTGAAATCCTTTCTAATTCCTTTACTTCTGGAAGTCTCTAACATGCTGGAGAAATTTACAGTCCCATCCTTTGTTGCTGTAGTCTTCAAAATGGCAGTAATTACTGAAGGTTTTTTTTTTTTTTTTTTTTCCTCAGAGTTATACGAGGATAGTGTTTATTAGATATTATCTTCCTGACATTTAAAGGAGAGGTTTTTTAATTATAGCAAAAGATGTCTATGATTTATTCCAAGTGCTTCTTAATTTATGTGATGTTCTGACCTGATTCTGTACCTGATAGTAAGAGTCAGTAGGAGAAAGGATGCTATTTAACCTTTTAGGTTAGATGAAACAGAAGTCTGACAGAGCTCTAACATAACATGTAGGGTTCCAAGGGGGACAAACTTGTCTCTTCACAGTCAGTTAGAGTTTTTCTGATGACTTCAGTGCTACTTACCCTTACCCACCTTATGCGTGAGAAAGACCTGTGCAGTGTTGCACAGTCTTGATCATATTGGGCAAATAGCTTTAGAACTGGTATTCAGGCATCAATGCTTGCCTTAAAAAGACTGCAGGGAATACCATTTTATTGCTATATTAATGAATATTACTTGATTCTACCAAAAAAAAGAAAAAGCACTCAAGTCCTCCTGGCAATGACTTAATGCAATCATTGTACCACTTTCTCACCCAAAGACATGTCTCTAGGTTCTATATATGGAGAAACTATTCATTTTGAAAATAGTGTAATTTGTGTAAGTGATGAATTATTGAACTATATCATAATGCTGAGATTTTGTCTTTCTGCCTAACACATTAGGTCACTGTCCTATATTGTATGTCTTTTGAAAAACCTTATATTCTTCAAAATCTTATACAGCCACAAAGGCTGTGTATCATTTTATTACCCAACAAAACAATATTTTATATTCTTTTTTCCACAAATTGCACATGGCCAAAGACTTTAGACTGGCAAAGTTTGTAATACTACTGGCATTTTTCCCATATGTACTAACGTTGGCAACTCTCAGGCTTACAGTATCAGATACAGCATGCTTTAAACGGACTGTTAWATGATAGTAGGAAGGCCAAGGGGCTAGCTATTCAGTCAGACCCAAGGCTTCCTTTTCGTCCATGAAAGTCTTAAGTTTGGGGGCTTTAAATTCATGGTGTTTTTAGATTTTTTTTTGAAGAGGACTTTTATGACTCTCTCTGGGTTTAGTAGATTTGGACAAAGGCACCTGGGTTTGCAGATGCAGGGAAGTGAGTAAATAGTCCTCATAAAAATCTTAAACAGTCATCAAGAATTTCATGAAATATTTCCTTGGAAGCATGCTTGACATATATTTGCAAAATATTTATAAAAAAAAATGCTGATGGATATTTGTACTATGCTATATCTTTGTACATTTACCATGTACATGATAATTACAAGAGAGGGATAATAACATATATTCAGCCTCCGCATAGGAAAAAAATGAAGGAAAGGTCAATATATTTTGGGAACATAAAAGATTTTATGTTATAATTGGATAAACAGATTTTAATATATGTTGTAGTTAGTATAGAAACAAACACTGATTAATCACTGAAGACTGGTGATATTTGACGATTAGTATCATAAGCACATAGTGTGTAGTAATACTATTATAGTAATTTATATGTACATTCAGATATGTTTTGTTGGGTTTTTGTTTTATATATAATTAAGTATGTTTAATCTAGTTCTCTTATTTGTACCACTCTTCCTGTATCTTAGCAAAGCTGGTTACAACTGTTACTGTAGTTGAATACATGGGCAATTATTTTCAAACAGCTGGAAACTTTTTAAGGCTTATTTTTCTGCTCTGTGAGGTATTACTAGGTAGCTCTTCTTTAATGATGGATTGCATGGCCTTGCCTTGAGACTACCTACATTTTCAATCTCCTTTTGCTTATACTTAACAGTGAAAAGGTCTGTAACTTGAACCACACAGATATCAGGTTCCACACAGGAGCCTCACTATTTGGCAAATTATTTGCCTTTGTTGCATTCATTTTTGTTTATAAAATACTAATTACCTCTTTTATTGTTTGAAGAGATTAAAAGTTAATAGGAGAAACTAAATAAACAGAATGCCATTCTGCACAAACTATATAAGCTGGTAATTAATTTCTGGCCTCCTCTGAGCTAATTAACTCATATAAAGAAATGAAGTTAATGAACCATAATTCTAGTCATACAAGTGTAGATACAAGCAGTTTGACTTAATGAATTAATAAGATATTTCCTTTCTTAGAGGTTTTTCAATTGTGTTTCTAGTTTGTAGGCCTTCTTAATGTTTCTTTCTGGCTAAAATATTTAATAAATGGCAGGACAACCTGGAGATGGGATTTAGCAAATTTGACTGTCATGTAGGAGACCACAATTTCAGAGCAAATAGGGAATTCTAGCTCAGCTGGGTGATGAATCTTTGATACATAATAGAGATGTTTTGTTCCTACTGGAGGTGATGCAGTAACCATCTTAGACTTAGTTGCCAATAATGCAGTCACTGTGCTCTATCTGCATTAAAAGGCAAATAAAAATGAAATAAATAATAATTAAAGTGATATACTTTTAGCTAAGTGAAAGGATCGGTTGTTAGTAAAATCTGTTGACAACCTCAGTTCTATCAGCATTTCATTTGGAATTTGTGCTGTTGTCTGAGCATTCTGTAATCAAAACTTAAATCAGACATATGATTCTTAGTTAATCCTGAGAAGAGGGAAGAAAAAAAAAAAAAAGATTGTTTATCTCGGACTCCTTGATTTCTTTTGGAAATAAGACTTACTTTGCCCATTTTGCCCTAGTATAGTTTTTTACTGGAACTAACAGGCACTTCAGCCTATAGGTTGGCCCTTAATTTCTCAGAGAGAACTAAGAAAACATATTCTGTGGCTCAGTTTCACAAGCTGTTCCTTATATAAAAAATAATTTTGAGGTCACTAGGATTTTCACAAGCAAGGACCTGATTTTTAAGTATATATGAATTATAAAACAAATTGCCATAGAGTACTATTCTCCATAAAAGTGATTTTGCATTTTTATTCCTGGAAATTGTATTCCCTAATTTCAGGAGAGAGGATCCATATATGTTTGGAATATTTTGTTTTAGGTATTTTAGGTCTGTTTGTTGATAAAAATATTTTAAAATCTTTTGCTTCTAACATTTGAAGGAAAGAAGCTAAGTAGAGGGAAAAAAAATGTTAAGGTTGATTTTGCCCTTCACTGCTGAGATACAGAACATATTTGACCATCTGTTTTGAAGTTTGGATCTTCATCTGAATCATTGAAAGTTTTTCTTTGATTTCAGCTGGAGTTTCATCACTAATTATTTCATAAAATAGAGTCTTTTAATAGTTTTCAATACTACCCTGCTCTGCATACATATACTCTTCTGCTATCATTCAAATGAAAATTTCTCTTGTCCTATTATTTTAAATATGTCATTTACTTAAGTGTCAGCAGTTTCTCTTTCAGCCCTTTGACCTGGAATTGTGACCAGGTGATCAATTTTATTCTCTCCCTGGACCTGAGAGTGCACCTGACACTGCTTTAGAAATGTATTTTATCTTGATTTAGTAACTTACATTTATCCATCTCCATTATTTACTTAGATGCTAAGAGTACATCCTTTCTGGGCTATTTGTTTCTAATTGATGAGGTGGACATACATAAACATGTTGCAGTCACTGAAAGTAAACAGTRTCTGACTGCTGATAGACTGCCATTTTATTTTGAGATTAAAAAAAATCTCTTCTATGACCATGACAGCATTTGTTATTAATGAAAGCAACAACTGTCTGGTACCAGTATGCAATCTAATTAAATAGCAAGATTCCAATAAAATGTGTTTCAAAGCAATTGGTCAATACGGAGACCACTTAAGAAAATGTAAGTATGATAAAACATGATTTAGCTAGAGAAAATATTGGCACATCCTTCCAGCTTCCACTCAGTTCAGAACGTAATTTCATTTTTGTTGGGTCCTAAATCCATTATTCTCCTGCAGTGCAGGCTGGCTGTTTTAGATCCTGATTCAGATTTATCAGCCAAATATTTTGTCGCTCGGAACTCACAGGCAGCACATTCAAAGCACTAGCAATATCACATGAAGTTCCACCACAGACTGATTATGGAAGATATTCTCAGGGTATATGCTATATTTGATCCACAGGACATCTATGAGCCAAGGATGACATTCATTGTAAGCATAAATAATAAGCTGTTATTTGCTATTCTGAGTTGTCACTTTAGCCCTCAGAAGAGGTACACATTTCATCTACAGTGGATTTTCATTTATAGAAGGAATGTAGGCCAAAACTTTGGCAGAACATGAGATTTTTTAGAAAGAAAACTAAATTATTTTTCAAGTTGATCTCTTGTGGTGGTGTGTGGGATGGCAATAGTGGAAAACTTGCATCCCACCTGAGAAGCCCCCGATATTTCCACGGGGGATATGTGATATAATGCTCACTAGCACTTTGTGGTGCAGTCTCCAGAATCATGTGCCTCAAAGTACTTTTGCCTTTTTTTTTGCCTAATGGAGTCACTCCCTTTTACATCTCAAGACCAGAACAAAACATTCAAACATTGTCACCAAATTCGTATTTGAGAAAGTACCCAGTTGTGGAATACATAATGCTCTAAACATATCTGTTTAGAGACTGTGAAATGAGAGGTCAGTGATTCTCTTTCTCTTCTCCCTGCTACTAGGTATCTGCTGGAAAATGCTTCTCATCAGCATCTCTCTTTCTTGAGTATTTTYTGAAGGTCATAATAGTACTAATACATCAACCATGTCTGTGTACAGAGTTTAAACTAGGAACTTCAGAATCCTAGTCTCATTTTTAAACAACAGTTGACACAGTTTABTTTTTTTTTTTTTTTTCTGTATTACTTCTGATCATCTCTTCATTCAGAAAAGGATATGTTCATTAGCATATGCTGAAACAATATAGAAAATCATCTTGTTAGCTGATAAAGGAAAATCCTAGTCTATTTGAGAGGTACTGCCAATGCAAGTTAGTGTTAAAACTCAGCTTTCTGTCTTTTCTATAAATTGTACAAGGATGCCTGATACTTGGTTAGTTTATATAGTTTATAGGTTGTTAAAGAGTAAACCCTATGTGTAAGATTCTATAAGCTAATACTCTTGAATTAACTTTCATTTTTTTATATATAGTATCAGATAATCTATGAGCAGGACTCTCGAATAACTTTTTACTTTTAGATATTTGTAATTACCTTGCAACTTTTAATTTTCTCAAGTCTTATTTGAGTGATAAAAGGTGATATCCTGGGAATATTTTATGATCTATGCTGTGCTTCTGATAGTCTGTTCTACCACCAGACAGATGAATACAAGCATTTGCATACTACTTTTTTTAAAAAAATGCTTTAATAAAAGAATGCAAAAAAAAAAAAGTACTTAGTAGCTGAGTTTACACAAGGGACTCATGTGAGTGTGGTGCTTCTCTAGCCATGCTCCAGTTTAATAGTCTGCTTAATAAAACTGCTGGCACACTTGACACACCTGAGCATTCAAAATTGTATCACAAGCAGYCCACCTTGCAGAGTTGTTCCATGAAAGATCTGCAATCTGTTTGAATTAGATACTTTTATGCAGAAAATTKTCCATTGTTTGGGCACAGGGAATGATTTAAAAACATAAGTACATTCCTTTATCACCAGCAGGCCATCAAGAGGGGAAGTGCATGTATTCCAGCAATAATGAAGAGCAAGTTGGCCAAGGCAGATACTTAAAACCCTAAAAGGCCTTTTCCACCATGGTTCACATAACACCAGTGATGCATGGGTTAGCATTCTTAAAATGAAGCAATGGTTATGGCCATTACTAGGACGTAGTTTTAGCAAAATAAACTGCTGTTAGAAGATAGCTTTAGTGACATAAACATATTAATGCTGAGATATAAATCAGAGTCTTTCCGCATTTTCATTATCTTCCTCTGAGGATTTACTGTGCAATAAATGAGATTCTATAGGAAATCCACCCGTATATAACAATTTATAGTGTCATGTCAAACATGCATGATTAACACTGAACTTATTATATCTATATTTTAGTCATGTTTGTAATCAGAGTTATGCAATTTTGATTTTTAACAGTCTATTTTTTAATACGCAGTGGTTGCTGTATTAATACCTTTTCAGTTGTTAAGAGGAATAGCAAATGGTTTCTTAAATTAGAGAAAGAAAAACATTGAATTCTTAAGCAGATAAAAAAGGCTTAAATACATCATGATTAAACCATATGTCTTGTACGATCATCTCTTAAGTACTATAAGTCTTTACAGATGTACTGACCTCTTGGATTCCACAGCACAAATGAATCTCATTGCAACTGTGATATATTAATATTTGTCAAAGTCCTCCAAATTGAAAAGATTTTCTTCTCCTAGTACATGGGATTGCTTAGTTGAAAATTAAAGTTCTTTGGTACAAATAGAGCTGATGTTTTGTTGACTTCTATTCTGGGGAAATTCCTCCCACCCTCCTGTTAGATAATATTTATTATGGTTCATTTTTAATAGAATGAGAACAATCCTGCAGTATCCATAGTTGCTGGACAGTGTTTGTTGCCTCTTTGCATGTAAATGTAATTCAGAGTATCTAAGTATACTAAAGCCCAGTTTACCTGCATTTACAGTGTCTCTGAGACAACCTAAGGACTTGATGTTGGGGTTACCTTCCAAACCTTTATGTTGGATTAGCAAACATACATCCTTTTTTTTTTTTTTTTTTTTTTTTTAGGATAAACCTTACATTTCTTAATTTTGCTTTACACTCATTAACCTTTTCCTCTCCTTTTAACTGAGTAGTACAATTTTTCTTAAGTCACATTTTTCTTTAAGAAACATAGTAAAATTTGTCATTTCCAGAATATTGCATTTCAGGACACCTAAACTGAGAAAATACAARCATGAGTTAGAGTCTATATAAATGAAATGTCTGCCATGAATATAGGAGGGACAAATGTTGGAAAATTTAATTCCTTAGAGAAAAGAGAAAATGATCAGGAGATTGTGAGTTATATGATAGTCTCTGTTTTGTGTGTAAGAGTCATAAGTCTGTGGGAAGATGTAAGGCAATTTGTGAGCAAAAGCTGGATAGTAATAATTGCGCATTTAGCAGTGTAACTGCAATGACAGAAGAAGAAGATAACATTTTGCGTTGATTTAACAAAAGACTCTTACAATCTGATAAAAAAAGTGATTTGTAAAAAATGATGGATGGATGGAACATATACAATAGCTAAATTGCATCTCAAGGAGGAGATAGTGCAAGAGTATCAAAGTGCAATTACAAAAAAAAAGATATCTAACACCTTTTAGCAGGCAGATGGTAAATGTAAATAGAGAAGGCATATCATGGGACAAGACAAAATAAGGTATATGTAATAGAAATGACCAGTAATTGAATATGTGTAACAAATCGTAGGTATACACAAAATTTTTCATAGTTGAAAAAAATATAGCTATTGTACATGAGAAAGACTCTACAATAGCTATATTAGCCCTTACAATAGCCATATTATCCTTGTGGTCAGCTATCCTCTCTGTTAAAAATACATCCATGTTTTTTAGGTTGAGCTTGTCTAGTTCTGATTATCAGCTATTGGATTTCTCAGAAAGAGGCAAAAAGATCTTTCTCCCAAAAAAGTGTGCCTCAGTGGAAAATCATCTTCACTATGCATTTAAATCAAACACAATAGATGAAACATATAGAAAAAATCTCTCTTTATCTGCATCTTGTCTCTCCCAAAACTCACCATGAGAAACTGTTTCTGGGGGAAGGCAAAGAAATGCAGTGTATATTATGGTGATGGGAAGGGAAGGGAAGCTGTGAAATCTTAAACATTATTTCATGAAAGAAATTCACTTTTCCCAAATATGAAAAATAATAGTAAAAATGAGAAGCAACTTTGCTTCCATACCACAAAAACTCTTTGTATTCAACGGCTTTGAATATAGAAGATGTATAAGTTGGTTGGGAGAGTTGATAATTCTAGTGGAGCTTTGTTACAGGCCCAGTAGGACCACTTGCACAGTCTCAGTTATATATCAAATCTAGAGAATTTGGACCTGAAAAGTAGTACACTGTGAAATAAGTCAGCTGTACAGGAGTAATGGACAGATCAAATGTGATTGCTGTACAGATAGGCAGAAGGCCAGAACAAGAGCATTTCCTTGTTATGCAGCAAAAGTCATTCTTCTGACTTCCAGATTTAGGTACTCGCGAGCTGACTGGGTACAGGCAGTTAATTCCTAATGGAGGATAATATTTGGTGAGAGAGAAATATCTGCTGTTATATACTTTTTGGCATTCATTACCGCTTGTAGAAYGGAAAGCTATGGTAAGTTATGCATGGCTGCAGCTGCACTACAGGTGTGTGACACTACCATGGGAGACCTGAAAATCTGAATGTAGAAAGTCTGCAAGGAAAAAAGAGAAATCTCTATGTAAATTCTGACTAATGTATAAAGGAAGCTATTGCAATAAATATATAGGATGTCTCCTCAGAAAAGGTGGTCACTCATGATTTGGCAAAAGCAGTAATTAAAATTCAGGGAACCCTATAGAAATCCCATCTTCTTGGAAAACAGTAAGCCAAATGTTGTATGTATGTTTTTATCAAGATCRAACAATATTTTTGACGTCTCTAAGAGTTTTTTTCAGGTACAGTTGAGTTTTAATAAGACTAATGATAGTATTTTCCTTTTTTAATGTATTGATTGTTGCCTAGAAAAGCAAGAGTTTAGGCTTATACTCTGTTACAGAGCAAAGAATGATAGTACTTTATATATCTAGATCTCTTGTATTTGCAGAAAAAGAATGTTATGTGTAGAAGAAATCTATTCTGTTGCAGTGAACCATGAATGTTTATCAACATATTTGTAGGAGCTGAGCAACAATGGCATCTCCAGAAACAGCACTTTTCTGATGGCACCACTGGGGCAATTAATTATTCAGTTTTACATGAAGAAATATGTTCGTGTAGCTAAATGCAAATGGAAAGAATGCAACACTTTAAATAAGTGTTTCTCATGTAAGACACAAATTCTTGTGCCTATGTATAGTTAGGTCACTTTTGTCAGCAAATATGCAGTTTCCAGTATCCTTGATTGGTCAAAATATTTAAAATTTCAAAGAAAGCAGAAAATAAGAAATTTAGTAATATATATGGTCTCTTTCATATCTCTATGTGTGCATAATTTTCAAAGATGATTCAGATTTCAATGAGTCATGTCAGTCATGAAGGATCTTTCAGATTTGGAAAGATATGGATATTTAAGACATGCTGTTTTGACTTCATATTAATGCATAAATATGATGATCACTATTTCTGTATAGATATTAGTATCATTACATTTGGTAATTAAAAGAATGGAAAAAGTAAGTATAAAGCATTATGATGGCTTAAGGATGGATAAAGAAAAATGAATATGTGAAGATTTTATTCACAAGAGAGTCAGTATAAAAACATATAAGCTTGAAAACTGACAATAAATAAAAGTTCAGGAAATTACACTATGTGGTACCCCACAAAATTCACAACTGAATTCATTTCCATTTCCTAAACATGCAGTGGTGTAAGTACATGAGTATCTCAATTTCACAGCTCRAGTTTACTATGAAAATCCATTACCAAAATCATAAATACATGATAATACTTTCAAACTCTGGAACTACAACAAATAATATACACAACAGTGAAAAGAACTGTTCCTACAACTTTCTCTCCACTAGGCAGACATTTTGCCAGTTATTCATGAAGAAAGTTCATATAGCTAATTTATCCAGCACCTTGTAATACAGAAAAGCAGATAAACAGCCGTCAAGAATTAAAAGGATAAAAGTCATGCTTTTAAGTTACATTTTGGTAACATTTTTCATTCCTAAGAACAGCTGCAGAGAATCCCTGTGTTCTTCTGTGTTTTTCTCCCWTTCTTCTCACTTTTGTATTATCTTCTACAGAAGCTATCTCCATCCTGTCTCTCTCTTTTACATGTGTCACAATCCTTCTCACATGCATCTTATTTCAATATTACTTAGCTTAGGCCAATATTATCTGAACTGCAGAAGAATTTGGCTTTCTTTTCCAATGTTGAACTAAAAGAATCCTGAAGTTAAGCTTCCAGTATTATCACAGTAGCTGAATGAAATTTATTTTACTTTTTAAATTTGAAATCACAACATGATTCGGTTAGATATCAAAGTTAACAAAGAATTTCCCAGACTACTCTAAGAAATTAAATATTTCATCCTAATGTTCTTTTTTAAGGGGTAGGAATTATGACTTTTAAAAACTTTAAATTTGAATTGAATAAAGAAAAAAAACAGGGCTGTTTAGCAGTGTTTTATATAGTTATTTTTGGTATTAGGAAAATAAGTCACTTAGTATGCACTGCATTATTGTAGTATTGTGTTGGCACCAATTTGTTTGTTTACTGATTTAAGCTAATTCAGCCAGTTTATAACATGTCAGAATTTTTCCAGGGGTTATAGAATACATGCTTTTTGGAGGCTTGCACAACCACTGATAATTAGAACATTAGCCCTTGGGTTGTTTCCTTTCTGTTTTTCCAAACGGAATAAAAAACCACCTGGATGTATTAAAACACCTGGGTAATTTATATGGAACACACACAACCTACACATTTCTTCTGCAAAACAGTAGAGCTTCTGTTTCCATGCTGGCAAAGAAATCATGGATATAACTAACAACTGATGAAGTAAAAACACTAGCTGCTAATAATTTTGCAGTAAGCTGTTGTCTGTTGTGATACAAATTAGCAGCGCTGTATTCTTCCCTCTATACTCATTTACATTGTTCAGAGATAGTAGACGGCCTCTTAAATTGACTTTTCTGGTATTTTTTCTATTAAAGAAGGCTGCAGTGTTTCACCTAGAACTATCTATTTTATATTTGCTCCCAAATATGTGGGTAAATGCATACTTATGAAACTTATTCAGGAAAATTTCACAACGGCAAGAAATTCTCATTTTGAAAATGAATTATAGTTTTTTTTTGTTGGTAGTGTGGTGGGTTCTATTTATTTATTTATTTATTTGGTAAAAAGAACATTCTTCATCATATTCCTGAAATAAATCCAGGTTATAATAAAAATCAGCCTTATTATAGCACATACATTATTGAGAAAGGAATTGCTTGATATTTTAATGGAATTTTGAATGACAGACTTGCTGTAAAGGAGGGGGAAAATGATTTTTTTGATAGTCACTTGCAAAAAAAAMCCCAAATGTTTTAATGCTAATTTGCAAACTAAGCGAGAAAGAAGTACAGTCATTCCTACTAGGGATTTTTTTTTAAGACAAGGGGAATGTGAAATTTTCTTTGATTTGCTTTAAAAGATATGTTCTGCTCACATTACTCAGAAAATTAAATAGGACTGCTCAAAGATGTGAAAGGAGCTGGACYGGACCCCTAGTGTACATTAATCCATTTCTGAAAGACAGTTTCTATATCTATTGAAGAAACAGTATTGAGTAGAAAATGTCAAATATTTTAGAGCATTCACTGGAAGTTGAGGTGAAGAATTTATGTTACTCTCTTTTGTCAAAGACTCAAGGTGAAAGACCTGAAGGTTTTTCGCCTTTTCACTTTTTCGCTTTCCCCAGGAAAAGAGACATTTGCAAATCAAAATGTATGAGAACTGTATATAAACTTTTCAGAGAAAAATTGTCAATAGATATTACTCTTAGATCATCTATGTAATATCTAATGTTTGAGTAAAACAGCAACCATTTCATCATTATCCTGTATAGTGCTATATAGAAACTTGGCTTATGTAACAGAGCTAGTATAGGCAGATTTCTGTGCTTATATCAAGGAAAATCTTAAGAGTCTTTACTTGTGCAAAACTACTATTTACCAATAATTTTGATGTAGAGTTCAAGTATATAAATTAAATAATACGTCTAGAAACAACTAAGAAAATTCTCCACTAAACTATGCATGTTGAAAAAAATGGTAGTTAAACATCTTCATTCGAAAAATGGAAAATATTTGTTTGAACTGAACCACTAAGTGCATTGCTGTAGCTAAACAGAGTTTTAATTAATCAAGATCTCATTGATGTGTTCCACTTATCTACCGCTGATACGTAACTGTTTCGGGACCTTGACCAGAAGCTGACCTTCGCCAAATTGTCACCTACTACCTTGCATGCAAAAGCTGCTCCCCAACATTATGGGAGAGCACACAACCCATTTAATTAGTTAAAAATGCCTTAAAAGTTGCAGTATACTTTCCCTGTTGCCTAGCCAAGAGGGGTGTCATCAGATACCAACACCCGACAAAGACCTCTCGAAGTCCTTGGCAGCCTGTTGTRAGACATGGGTGATGGTCAAAGCCATTGCTAGAGCAAGGTCTGGGAAGTTCATGTCTTTACAGCGGGACATTCTGTTGACCCTCAGGAAACTTTGAGGGCTCTTGCCCTTCTGCCCACTGCTCTTAAACTACAGACCCAAAGGCTGAAGCAGCACTGGGAGGGTTTGTACCCACTGAAGCGCTGTGAGGGAAGGAAGAACCGGGCACCTGAGGAAAGCAAAGGCCTGCGGACAGCAGRGGTTGCTCATCATCACCCCTGACATGGCCCACAACTCCATATCAAAGCAGATAATAAGAGCTGCAGTGTAAAACTGCCTGACTTTTATTTCTGCCATTCCAAGCTATTGGCTCCTTCGCTAATAATCGGGATTTATTACTGGGCCCATCTGCTGCCTCTCTAAGGTCAAAAGGTAAACCACAGCCTTCGCTGATGTCACCATCAAGGTAGCTAGTAGCAAATGGACCCTGACAAGTGTACTTTTAAAAGAATATTGTGGCAAGAGCACTCTGAGCATGAAAGTCAAGCTGATAAAGAAAATAAAGTCCAAAATACTAAAAAGATGTCAGCTTTTAACCCATTAATCCAAGTGATGGAGTCCAGCTGTCAGTCTTATATCTGAGCAGCAGTCAGAAAGAAGAATGAGCTCCTATACCTAGTGAAATGTAATCAGGTCAATCCTGCCTGTGCAGGAAAATTCCTAGCGCATCACATTTTACTGTATCCTCAAAAGAACATCCAAGAAGTGAGGCTGGAAATAGGCTGAAGCCTTGCCACAGTGTTTGCTACTTCTTGACATAGTGATGTTTCATGAAGAGTCATCGATATGATTTTGTTTCTCAGCTTTTCTTTTGCAATCACCAATAACTGGCTCTGAGCTTTTATTTCTAAAATAAACCACATTTTTCCAAGTGCAAGGGATAATCCTAGTTCCTTGCAAACACAGCCCTCCTGCTTTCCGATGCTGCCCTAATAAGGATTGCAGTTTTCTTTTTGCACTGCTTTTATTCAGGGTGAAGTAAAAGGACCGCAGCTAAGGTTAAACTCTCCAGATAATTTTGTTGGTATTTTTTATCAGGTCCTGGGCAGGAAACTCCTTTTCGACTACATTTCCAGCTGAGAATAGAAAGTGAAAAGGGCAGAGAGCCTGATGTGAGATAGAGCAGTCCCTTTTCCAGTGGAGATGGAGGATTTACCTCACAGTTTGAGAACAAATTAGAAACTGACAATGTGTCAACAAAGAATTACTTGCTTTGTCTCAGCTAATGTTTCAGAGAGGTTATCTATATCCATGCAGCAACACCACAAACAAGCAGCAGGTTGCTGACAACTGATGTAAATAGCTACAATTCCTCTACTCTCAGGGTCATACATTACTAGCATCATTTTCTTCTTTCCATATCAAGCAGGTGATAGTGATTTGTAGCACATATATACAAATGAATTCCCAGTCAACAGAGACATAAGGCAGATCTTTTTTTTTTTTTTTTTTTTTTTTGATTTCAGGTGCTGCTCCATCCGTAAGTATTCATGCTGTGCAAAGACTTTGGCAATTTATTTTTACCTTCTCAGGGCAGAATGGGAAGTGAAACTGCAAGGCATGGGTAGGTGGAAGATTGTTTAGAGATAAACCCTTAGTTCCTTTAGTTTTCCACCAGACATCTAAAGACCTAATATGATCTAAACCTACATTCATCTGCAGGCAACACTGGCACTGATTTTGCATGTGATTAGTGATAAGTCCTTCTTTTTAACCTCTCTTTTAATATGTAAGGTGATCATAACTGCAGGTGGACTTAAGAGTCTCTCTCACGGGGATTCATCTTCTTCTCCATGTGTTTCTGCACTGTTCAGACTCCCTTGAGGATTTTCTGCTTCTAATGCCACTGCCATAAATTGAGGCCTGACCAGCTCATTCTAGCTTCACCTCCATACAAAACTCTCCTCACACGCCTACCTTCCTAATACTCTAGTCTTAACACTCACAGACAACTATATTCTATACCCACTTCGCCAGTTTTAAACTGTAAATCTATACGCAATCCTCAATTTTATATCCACTTCCTGGTGTGATGAATGTGAATGTTGAGTTCAGCTAGGCAGAAAGACAGATGAGCCACAGACACACATCCAGTGATAATGCTCTTAAGTGGGTTGTCTTCAGAGGAGAAAGTATGGTGCTAAAGTTCAGTCTGTGCAAAGTCTAGTGTAAGGAGGGGAACTTCTTTATAAGCTGAGGGACAGGCCTCCAGAGCCTTGGCACTCAAGAGCATTGGTGGTATCAGGCTAACTGAAGAAGCAGTGCCAGGACCTCCATTTTATGCAGTCCATGTTTCAAACCTATACACGTTTCCACAGACTGTTTCTCCGTAAGATCCTTCCTCCATCTGCCTGACTCCTTGAAGTGTTGTTTCTGTTTTACCTCAGCGTACTTGGCAGTATTTGGGAAAGGAATTACCTCCTGGTGGACTATCCACTGCCCTTTCTCTGCAGATCCGAATCAGCTTTTGTACATCAAGGTCCCAGTCACAAAGACTCTCTGCATCAGAGGTGGTTTGGGTATTCATGTGCAGGCGTTAAATACAGTGAGTCAGCTGCTGGAATCTAAAGAGGTATAATCTTGGGGAATTTTTGCAATACCATAAATGTTTGTATTGCCAAAGTGAGTAAAATATGCAATAAACAAATATGTACATTATTGAGAATTAAATTTTGCCCTAAAGGATGAGAGTTGGAAATTCTGCCCTAAAGGATGAGAGTTTGGGACTAAATACAGTCATTGAAGTGGAAAAAGTTAAAAGTCCTGCTTTCAGTATGAATTTCAATACAATCTTAACACTAGAGTTGTCAGAACACCTGGGTAGCTTTCCAGCATATTTGATTCCCTATAATAAAAGTAGTCTGCAAAGGCTTAAGAGCAAATAAACTGAATATAAAGCTAGTCACAGTGGTCAGATTGTCAGTCATAAAGGTTACATGTCTCTCCTCTTGCAAAGAAAGGATATGTCAGGAGCAGACACAGGGCAAATTTACCCTGTTACCTCACCAATCTACCTGCCCTTGGAGTAGAAGTAACTGCCTATGGAGATAGTGGGGCATTTCAGTCTCTGTTTGTTTGTTCCTTGGCCTCTGCTGAGGTTAAAACTGTGCCAGCAGCTGATAACTCTAATGGTGTTTTTCTGATATGGAAACCTATTCACCAGAGATCATAATGGGAGTATCAGTGATTAATGCAAGTCCTTCACGGCTATCAGATATTAATGGCCTTTAGTCTGTATTGACCTCACAGGCCACATCTAAGCCAGGAGTACAGAGATAGAGAAGTCCAATGGTTGTATTATTGAAATAATACAGAAACAGAGATGTGACAGGTTTGAAAAGGAATCTTGTAAACCTTTACCGCTTTGCGGTCATTAAGGGAAAAGACATCCACTTGTTTTAAAATAGAGGAGAAAAATAAAACCACACAGAAAAAATACTATTCAATAGATGAACACATGTGCCTAGGGAGGAACACAATTTAGACTCAGAAGCATCATTGTACTTCCCACAATTACATTTGTTCACCTGCTTCTTAAGTGTACGCTTGTGGCTTGTTAACAAAATGGAATTGTTTGCTATAAGGAGGCCCCAGTTCAAAGTTAGAGCTAGCTTTGTATTTTTGGCTTCCTATTGTACTGTGTGGCAGGGTTTTTAGCTTTTCTTCTAGTTTTTATGTGGTTTCTTTGTATTCTTTATAATTATGGAAGTGGAATCTCTTAAGCCTATGTTGTCCTTCAATTCAACATGGCAAAAATATTGATTCAGGTAATGAGGCACAGGTGTGCCCTGTAGGCACTCCATAAAGAATACTTAAATGAGGAATCAGCCCAAAGTTATTCAGTGTGTTTCTGTAATTGTGCTGCATTAGGCAAATTCACTATATTAAATAGCCCACACGCTCACATTTCCACCTGACTGGAGTGACACTAGGTTGTACACTTGGGTTGTAATAAATAATAGGCAAGGATTAACAATTAGTTCAAGTAGGTTTGCTAAGCAGAACTTTTCTGCTTTTTTTTATTTCTTTGTTTAATTGTGATTCTTCAGTTCTGCTTTTTCCCTTTATCTAAAAAAAAAAAGTGATTGAAGTTTCCATTATTGTCATTCAGGTTGATGAGTGGTTAGTGTCATTTCCATACTCTTTTCTCCTTCCTTCTCCTTACTCTTTCCTCTTTTGGGAATAGTGCTAGTATGTGTGGGCACTCTTTACTCCATCTCCAGTCACTTATTTTTGAAAAATATTTCTGTGTATTTTTCAAATACACAAATACAGATCCCTGATCTGTAATTTCTTGGATCAAATTTTCTGACAGCTCCTCTATGTGTTTGTAACTTCACCCAATGACAGCATAAGACACTAGCATCCATTCCATCAAATCTTTAGCAGCCATTACTGAATGTTTATTGCCTAAAATACCAGATAATTTGGGTTTTTTTTTCTATTTAAACCTTATTTCTCTGACTGAATAATGTATCAGTCTCTTATCTGTTAACTTTTTATTGCTCTGTGCTCATTTGTTTCTAGATATTTACAGGGGGATATATTTCCTTTTAGCGATGGATTGACACAATATAAGCACCGTGTTACTCTTCCTATTTTATTTCTGTCTTACATAAAACATCTTCATGGACTTAAGCCTACATGTCAAAGTGCAAAAAAGTTGTCAGTCAAACTGGAGATTACTGTCCAGAGGGCCGGTAAAAAATGAGTGTGCTATGTATCAAAGCTCCTCAAGTTCAGCAAGGCACATCATCTCACAGATCATTCCTTAAAAGACTAATAATTTTCAATATGCCATATAAAACTGGCCAGTCAGTTGTGATGACTTCCTTTCATCCACGACTGCCACTCCAGTTCAGTCATCTGTAGAGATGCAGAGATACGCAGCAGATTGCAGCACTGCTTCAAAACCATGGTATTGAATGAAGGCCTTTGGCAGCAGAATCGTAGAGCAGTGAAGTATTGTAAGTAAAGGTGGAATGCAATCATTTGTAAAATTTGATAAGATTTTACCCCCTATGTGTTTCCATTCAATCTATTGTTCTTGTATCAAATGGAATTGAAAATACTGCTTTCTTTTTTATTTTAAATCACTGTTTCTCTGTTCTCTCATCACAGCCCTCTTCCCACCTCTTTCTCCCACTTCTTTGTATCTGGTTAGCTATTCAGAATGCTTATGAAAGCAACACCTTTGAGGAAAGCATATAACTGCTGATTATACTATTTATTTCCTTTTAATGTGTCAATAAAAAGGTAATTACATTTCATTTGTTTTTAGAGTTATAATTGGCTTAGAGGAAAAAAATTGCCTCCTGGAACCAAAACTCAGAGATTAAAGTGAAAAGAAAAACATTAAAGTTGCCATTTTCTTCAAGATAGAAGACTTTACTATTAAAAAATCAATTAACAGATTCTTTGAAATAATTATTTTGAAACCAAAATGACAATAAATGATCAAATACTAAAGCAATGGTCATTATATTCATGTAAGAATAGCTATATTAAAATGAATGATAGCAATATAGGAAGACCTTTTGTTATTGCTGCTAAATCATGGCAGTTGAAATGTTGGATTTGTATTGTTTTGCTCTGCCATCTCTCTTGCATTTTTCTTGCATTTTTATTATTAAAAATTTAATTGAAATTCCTGTGGAAAAATATCTAATCACATGAAGAAAACAACAACCTCCTGAGTATAATGTCAGCTAATTTTGTATTTGGTTACTCTTACTTATCAACTTATTGTTGGTTATGAGATCTTTTAGTGGAARATACATCAACTCTAAATTTTGCCTTCATGGAATTAGTTTCAAAGTTATGTTGGTTAAAGCTTAGTCTACAGCCGAATTCTGCACTTYGGTTATAATTTCTGGTATAATTCTGGTATAATTTCATTAACTTAACTGACCGATGTCCTATTTACACCTGTGTAAGTGAGGATGAGGGCAGATCCTGAGCAAGTTGTTTCCTGTTTTGCATGAACAGTCTTGAATGGTTGGTTAATGACAGAATTTTCCTCTTCACCTTCTTCATCACCATTTTCTTCTAATAGCTCTTAATTTCAATGAGATTCTTTTTGGCATTGCAGAGCTGTTGCTGCTAAGTACTTTGTGTATATTTCTAGCAGTCTTACTCTTTAATTTCACCTTGTATGACAAAGTGTTCCAAAATGTTTGTGAAGCCCCTTGTGGCTCTGTGTGCCCATTTAACTCGCACTTAGGTTGCCTGTAGGCAGTTAACGCACATGTTAATATAGTGTTGTGTAGTAGCTACTGAAGGCTGACTGTTTCCTCAGAAAAATAAACTCTTCCCGTGAATAGTAACTCTCAGTGAGCAGTATGCAATCACTTAGGCTGGGGAACCCAAACTCTAGAAGATCTCCTGGTTATTTCGTTATTTTTTAAAAACCATTAGTGAGTTCATGTTTTGAAGCCATCTGTCACTTTAATATAAAGTAGTGTCCTATGAAGGGCTCTAGAGCATCTTTGTATTAATAGTTGTAAATTAAACCAAGTGGCATTAAAGACATTCATTCAAATATTGGTTTCATCGAGATTTTTTTCCAAAACTCAATATCTATGCCTTACCTCATACATGAAGTACCAAATCTGTAAAACCTTCTCCTCTAAATGAAAGCTTTTTGAAATCTAGTGATTTAAAGCTAACTCAGAGAAAAGAAGACTTTCTAGCATTTGCAGGGACGACAAAGAACTATAAATTAAGGAGGAAATATGCTTATTGAATATTTCAAGAGTTTATGTGTGTGTCTGTCTGTCCAGGGCTGATGTAGAAATGGCAAACACATGAGTGAGTGAGCTGGAGAGTGGCCTTTTTTGACAGAGTTACACCCTATGAATGGAGTCAATCAAGTGGGGAGTGAAAAATTCATTTTCTGACAGGGGTGTCAGCAGAATCATCAGGCACTGATGACAACAAATCCATAGCTGGAGAAAAAACTGACAGAGTGGAAAACAAGAGGCTCTAATACTGATCCCGTCTTTTCAGCTGTCCAGAAGATAATTTCACAGCAATTATTACCCCAGCTGGTTTTAGTAACTGCAGGCTCTCAACACCGATCTGGTTACTGGGCATGTCCAAGAAATCAAACAAAAGTGGAGGAAAACACCATGTCATGGAATGGAGATATTATTTCTGCCTCTGTAAGCGTGGAGGATGGTGGGGTTAGCAGAGGAGGACTGCTGTAGATTTTAGAGAAAGCTGAAGGTTGTTATTGACCTATTCTGGGGTTAACTCAACAGAACCTGTAGGTTAGTAAATCCTCCCTCTTTTTGATAGGTGCGGTATTTCTGATTTACATAGCTGCTGTGCTTTGGTTTATTAAAGTGGGGCATAAAAGCAAGGCTAAGTTTGCAACAAAGGGATAAAGGAAGGAAGACGTTTTAAAGCAGTAACTTTTTGTTGTTTGTTGCTCACATGTTAAGTGCACTCTGTGGACTAGAGTGACGAGGGTCCCATTTCCAACACAGCATGGAGTGGGTGATCTCGTCAACTGTAAAATGAAGCCATAAGAGCACAGCATGAAAATGTATTAGCAACAGTTAGATAAGGGAGACCTCAGCAAGGCGTACACACTTTCAATTGGTGAAATAATGCTTGTACAAATTGTTTTTGGTACATTAAGTACCTTTCACAGCCAAAATTAAAAAAAAAAAAAAAAAAAAGAGTAGACAAAAAATAAATAAATAAACAGAGACATAGAACCTCACATACAAAAGCAAAAACTGCTTTTTTCCTCTCACAAAGTAATTTCATGCAGAATTTTTTTATTGAAATTGTTTCCCAAGTTGACAGATCTTGTGTACAATGATAAATGACAAAGTGCTATGCAGCTGTCAGCCTGTGCTCAGGGAAATTGCACAAAACCTCCCCAATAATAATAATAAATATGCGTTTCTCCAAACAGAAGGTATTTTAAGCTAGTAAGCACAGTGGTACAGTAAAGTAGTATTAAGCAGCAGTGAGGTGAAGCTGAGAAAAGATTTATATATTTGTACTAATCTAGCAGCTCTTTACTGGCTATGACATTTTGACAAGGAAACAAGGGTTATGAAAAATGATCTGACACTATGCTGCTAAATCTATGAATTTCAAAGTGCACAATACTCTATGACTTGCCAGGATTGAATGCCAGAGTTATTTCAATGATTGTTACAGAAAAACTATGAATATGATAACAAACTCTGAATGCATTAGTACCGCTAGTTAAGTAAAGTGACACAAATGACAGTAGCATGTCATTCTGGGAATTTACAGAATTTGAAATGGAAGATTAAAGGTGCTCAGTCAGATTAAAACCTTTTAAAAAAATAGCCCTTTCTGTTATGAAAAATGGTCATGAGAAGTAATCAAAAGAATGCTGAAGAGCAAGCATTGCAAATGATATGCCAGATCCTAAAATACCTTGAACAATTGCACTTAAGAAGACTTCTGGACTGTGACTTAATAATGGGTACCTGACTTAAGAAAACCCATATGTATTTGAGGAGTCCTTGGATATATGAAGCTCAACCCATGCTTCATTAAATAAAATAAAGAGTTAGAAACTCTTGCCTCTTATCTGTTCTTGAGGAGCCACTGAGGAGCTGTGTGACTACAGCTTAAAAGGAATCAGAACTAGAAAATTTCATAAAAAGAYTGGTTCAACTTTCAATATTATTAATTTGCCACAATATTTCGTAGGTAGAAACTTCCTTTTATTTCCTCAAGTTTTTTTTAAAATTAAATATTTTAGTGATTTTCTGACAACTTATATCTCATTAACAAAACTACAAAATAGAGTAAGTAAGCATATGGGAAATCAAATTAGGTAGAAAATAAATAGATGAAGGAGATGAAGGAGATGAAGGAGAATAGATGAATAGATGAAGGAGATGAAAATAGAAAATAAATAGAATGGGAAATCAAAATAAATAGGAATCTCTTTAAAAAAATAACAGAAATAATAGTTTTAAAGTAGATTTATCTAGSTTCTGACAAAAGGGTTTATTTAAATGACAGCCTCATTTTTTCTCCTAACCATGTATCTTTTTAACATTTTAAAGTTACACTGGTGCTCTGATGATTCTTGCTCTGTTTCAGAGAGGTTGGATGTCTCCCTTCAGCATCAAAACAACATTGTTCTTGTGGAGTGAAATGGACAGCRTCTGTTTAGCAGTCGTGGTCTCAGTCATATTTATGTAGCCAAATACTTGATTTCTGCAGTCAAAAAAAAAAAAAAAAAGGAAATACATGTATAATCTTAGATAAGCAAAAGAGAAAAACTGTAGGAAGGGAGAAAAGGAGGAAAGAAGGAAAGAAAGGAGGAAAGGAAGAAAGTAAGGAAGGGAGGGAGGAAAGAAGGGCAAAGGATTGAAGGACACAAAAAGCTGCAGAAATTAAATATTGGAAAATAAGAATGCAAAGYATTTTTTATTGTAGATAATCCAGCTATTCTAAATATGATCTGCACATATATATTCTGAAATGAGTAAACTAATTTTCCAATATCAGTCTTTTAAACAATATGTGAAAACACATTGCTAAATTCCTTTATGAATTTGAAGAAATCAAAATTATGAATGAGATTTTAAGAAATATTTTATTTCTCCTCATTTATTTTTGAGTTAATATTTTGAAAAGAATATGGAATGGACATACACCATTCCTTCTCCTATTAAGGCAAAGTTTTGTACATCTCAAATGAYTGTGAGGATTTTGTTTTCATTGCTAGCTCACAGCAATCAGCACAAGAAGTAATAAATGCAAGATAAGTAATCTTGAAACCCAAAGATAATGACATTTATGAAGTGTATAAAAAAAACCCACATAAATAAAATCTGTGATTTTCAAATTTACTTAGATTAGTAGGCTCTTTTCATTCTCTCAAAGAAATCTAAGCTGTTTCACTGTCCCATTCAGAAATTCCTCAGTAAGCTCACTAGACCRATCTCTCAGTCAGAGTGAAATGCTTTCCTCCCCTCACTCTTTTACAAGGCAGTTAACCTTTTTTCCTTCTTGAGTTAATATGCAAAGCGTATAATGTTTACCTTCTCAACTTCATTTTAATCTTTGTCATTAAGACTTTTTTATAATAAAATTTCATCTTTTCAATTCTTACACTAGTTTTTTTTCATCCATTTTTAATTTTCAGTTTCTATTTTCATTTCCTAAATCAAGGGCCGCAGCCTAATGAAATATGGCTGCATAATCCTGAAATATGGGGAGGCAAAGTAAAATTTAATATTCTCTGTTTTATGCTGGATTTCTCAGTGAAACTCTGTTTTAATGAACACCAAACTCTATTTCCCAGATAAATGTGCTTGGACTACATGGAGTTAGTACTGAAGCGTTAACTTGTATGCATCTTCAGATATGGGATAGGACTGAAGTGGGCCTTTTTGTAATTATTCATTCCAAATGTTTTCTCCATGAGAAACCACTGTGAATGTGTCCTGAAGTCCTTCATTATGACATAATCCCTGGAACAGGTGTAAGAGCCAAAGTCCACCTGTTCTTTCATTTTCTTCTTATTCTGTCTATGAATAGTCCTGGAACAAAGAGGGAAATGGGGAGAGTAAGTGGTTCCCCATGAGGATAGTGCTCGCATTTTTCTTCCCAAAAGAGCATCTCCCCTTGCCACAACTTCGCCAAGTCTGCGGTGTTTGGATCAGTGATAGCCCCACAGGCAGGGTCTTCTGCATGACAGTGTGATRGAATAGCAGGGTTTGACAAATTTAAAACTTGCTGTTTTTGCAGTCACTAAAAACTGCACCATTAGCTGTTTTTTCAGATTGCATGAGTGCAGATCATTAAGTGTTATTACAGTATTAATTATTAGAAATGTCCTGTACTAGCCAAATTAAATTGGGATACTCAATGACCTGCAAGTTCCCAATACCACAGATAATTGAACAAAATATCTGCCACACTATGCAAGGTATCTTCACTTGTCAGTCACGTTTTTTTCACATTAAATATCAATTTAAGATTTTTCTCTAAAGGTTTATATTTGTATAGTGATTATGTTGCCAAAGCAAACAATATAAGAGACATTTGTGTAAGGTTTAAAAGTGAGAATTAAAAAAYCATAGAAAATGTAATGCCGTCATATAATATTTGCATTCAACTTTAATTGATGCTTTACATTAGAATGTTTATTCTACCTTCTGCCATGGATTGATTACTAATAATCTATACTGAATTGATAAATAGATGGAAATGAACAAAATCATTTTATACCTGTTACACATTTTTAGCTGTTATTGACTGAATATCTGTGACAAGAAGAATTGCAAGACATCTTCCATTATCCAGAGTGGAATGTTTTAAAAAATTCTTTCAATAATACTTCCATTACCTCTATCCAGCCAGGCCTTAGGTCTCTTGCTGACCTCCCTACATCCATCTGGCTTTACATAGTCTATTTCTGTCTCATCGCTGTAGTTATGCCTGACAAATACCGCATGACAGTCTCAGATTCCAATCAAACTCATTTTGGTTAGTGGGTCTTTCCTTTCGTTGAATATAAATGTTTGTGTACAGTGACTGTCCAAGCAGTGTGACACATTCAGCATATGTTCAAGTTTTCGATTAAAGCTTGTCTTTGGCCATTTTGAGGGGTTTTTGCTTAGAAATAAGGCCCAGAGACAAAGGGAGAGAAGTGGATATATGAAAAGAAACGAACTGTCRTTGGCTAAACCTCTCCTGAACCAGGGCAGTAGGATGATGCAATTCAGTTTGCTATTTTAGGTAGTGTACAGTCAAACAGGAAATCCAGAGGAACATGTACAATAAAAACAAAAATCCCAGGAAAAAAAAAAAAAAAAAAGAAATCTGTTATCTCTTACTTAGCTTCCTTCCTACTAAGTGTGCCTACAAGTTGCACATACAAACATCAAAATTGGAGGTGTGCTTTTCCTTTATTGTGCTGCTGCTGCAGTTGCATTTAGTTATCTCCTAGCATCAAGAGCAAAGCTGGAGTTTGAAAACAGTTCTGCCCACTCTGTCAATTCTATTACATGCCTCCCATGTGCCTTCTCTTAACTGCCCCAGAGCCTGGGATTCCTCTYTCTGCTATTTCATTAGCATTGTTAATGTCTTTGATTCAAAAGATTCCCCCCCAAAAATAATCTTTTTAAAATTTCTGTGTGGTTTGCTATGAAGCATAAGATTCTTTGTAATGAAAGTAGAAAAGGTATTGCTGTCTTTCGRTTTGGTTACTTATTGGCAATACAAGTTGATTCAATGATCTTAGGAGAAAAGAGTGGAAGTGTGAGAGTGATAGGGTTTGAGTGAAAGCACTTCTCTTATGCAGTCCCACCAACTTATTCTATCTCCTTTACCAGTGAACTGACAGTTTTAGTGTCTTGAGTTTGTCTTGAAGTAGTAATGCACTGCGGTTGACTAGCACTGGAGATGGATCCTTAGCTTTGACATACTCTACTAGGGCTATCAGCTGAGCCACTGAAGAATTGAACTGCCTGCTGAAATCATATGGCAGCTATAGATCATGTATCCCTTTTGTTTCCTTGCTCGTCAAACCTTGGTGATGGAGAAGTATTTTGTAGGCCTGTGGTTTGCTAAAACATAGGACAGCACATAAGATTTTCAGTAACATCAGCAGTCTCCATCTTGTAATCAAGCATCKCTGACGTCAGTTATGAGCTTCGTAGATTATTTTGCTTTTTTTTTCATCTTCTACTYGTACAAAACAGGGCTTTTAATATGATCACATCCATAAAACTTCCAGTTACATTCATAAAGTTTTACAAAAAGGTGRCTTTTTCATGTGTGGTATAGCAGCTTAGAGAAAGCAGAAAAAAAAATTTAGTTAGCTGTCATACTGTAATGACAGATACAGTGAAACAGAAGGTGACAGTTAACACTTAGGAAGAAAAGAGAAAAGGCCATGTTTGTTTACTTCTATCTGTTTACTATATTTCTATTCCTTTACATTGTTTCTTTAAAAGATGAGAAAAAGATGAGATCCTTCCTAAGGATGAGAAAGGAAGTATTAACCAAAGAACCGAATTCTTACCTAACAGCCTCTAGATATGAGCAGACTTGGGGAAAGAACAGTTTCACCTGTGATGTTTATAAACTCAGCCATATCGACTTTATAGACTGATCCCTATCCCAATAAGAAAGGAAACTCTGAATAAGAAAATTAGTATACCTGTGGGACTTGCCACCCCATGATTCTGTGTGGAATTTGGGAAACAAGGATGTTCACTTATGTGGAAAGGGGCCAGAAGGCTTGATGCTACATTATTTGGGTGTCTCTAAAGAGTGCTTAATCATGACATCAGCAAGGTAAACATAGCCAGTGCATGCCGCAAGAAATTAGGTGAAGTCAAATTCTGTCTAATGTGTTTTGTATTAACTACTATGACCCTTCCTTCCTCTTTTTAGTTTGTGGTATGGCACTGAAAAGAGGTGTCATTTTACCTACCCAGTAAATAATTCAAAAAGTTCCCGTGGAGAACATTCTCTCTAAATATTCTGACTTTGAAGATTGAGTACTATAAAGAAATTAAGATAGTCTGATGAATTTAAGATAAATCCAGTAATTTTCATTCACTTAGCAACTATGAAAGAGCAGAGAAGCAACCTGAAGCAAACAAAGGGTCAAGCAGCAGGAAATTTATGCTATGAACACCAATTCACACCTGTTAACTACTGTGACTAGGCAGCAGACAACMCCAAGCATATCATTTAAATGGACTTTTCACAACTAGGTGTGCCATTAATTCACTGATTGGGGTCATTGAATCTGTTCCCTAGCAATTGTCCCAATTAAGCAGCCGTGCTATTTATCAGGGTGCTTATTAAGTTGATTTGTGAGTGTGTTTGTGTACCTCTACTTTAAACCTATATGTACACTAAACAGCTGTTAAAAAAAAAAAAAAAAAAAAAAAGAAAGTAGTGTATTCCAGCTAGTAAAAAATAAATCAAAAGTAATACGTGAGTGTGTTAATAATGCAAGGTAATAACTGCAGCAGAGAAAATGAGAAAAAAAGAAACAAGGATCTTTCAAGTAAGAATAAATCACAGGGTACAGAGAGTATAAAATTCAGAATTTATATAGATGCTTCACTAGAGAAATATCTCCAGATTTTCCTTTTTGGCATTATTTGCCAAATTTCTAACTATCTCTGAAGTTTAATTATGGATTTGATTTTGAACGGTGTCAAATGCTGATTAAAATGAAGTTGAAAAGGGGCACAAATGAATGACTGCCTGCTGTGCATGGGGTTATGTTCAATCATTGAGGATGCTTATAAGGGATCAATGAACAGGAACTCATTATATCCTGGTCAAAACTAGCCATAAGCCTGGGAAAGATGCTTATCTGCAGACCAGCTAGGTCTATGAGGGTTAAATTATATATTGTTTTTACTGTTGTTTCATTTCACAAAACTGCAAAAGTCCAGGCAACATTTTGTCAGAAAAAAACAATAAAGAATATGAAAAGCCCATCTTCACAGAACATTGGACATTGCAAAACAACCTACAGCTATTATCAGATATATCAAAACTGACAAGTAAAACTTTGGCTGTTGATTGAACAATATTTCACGTGGACAGCACAAGCTCGTCCACATTCACTTTTAAATGGAGCTGCTTATCCTGGAGAACTATGGGTAGGGAGTTTATGAGCTTAATTGAATTGGTGGTATTTGGATGATTGAAAAAAATTGGTGACATTGCAAAACTGGTTGTTAGATTTTCAAGAGCAAAGCACCTCTCTTGCTGAACACTGAGCTCCAGGAGTGGCAGTGGATTTCAAGAGATACTAATCCTGTTCACATGCCTTTTCAAGGCACTCAGTAATGGTTTATGGATCAATTGTTAATGTATTTGCAATTCATTTTACCTTGCCTAAAAGAAAAAAAAAAAGGGACTCTGAATGCTAAATCTTAATGGATTGACACTTACATTAGTTCCCATGTCCTAATAGAGCCTCGTTTTTCCAAGGAAACATTTTGTCTCTTTTGACATCCAGCTGCACTTTATCCATTCTCCAATCTCTGTCACATACCCTCATCTCCTTCTTATAAATCGTAAGTCCTGTTTTATGATATCTCTAACTGTATGACAACCCCTTACAACAAAGAATCAAACATCTTAGAAGTGCAATTTTATTGTTAATCATGTTGCATAGAATTAGGGAAATGAGGGAAGGAAGGAAGAAGGAGAGAGGAGGCTAATGAAAAAAAAGTGAAAATTTCTGTTATAGTAAAGATATTTTAGATATTAGTTTTCATAGAATCATAGAATCATAGAATCATAGAATGCTTAAGGTTGGAAGGGACCTCAGAGGTCATGTAGTCCAACCCCCCTGCTCACGCAGGGTCACCTAGAGCACGTGGCACAGGGATGCGTCCAAGCGGGTTTTAAAGATCTCCAAAGAAGGAGACTCCACAACCTCTCTGGGCAGCCTGTTCCAGAGCTCTGTCACCCTCACTGTCAAAAAGTGTTTTCTCAAGTTCCTGTGGAACTT
>NW_020454661.1:1630960-1648460 GCF_003342845.1 Nothoprocta perdicaria | reverse complement strand
GGCTTTCACCCCTGGGAACAGTGAACCTGACAAATATGAATGAAAAGCAACAAGTGCTTCTTCCAGCAGGCAGAGTTAACAGCCAACCTAGCTAGTGAGCAGTGAACAATTTTGTCCTCAAGATCCAKCAGCCTTGGTCTGATGAGGTTTTCTTATGCAATAAGAGAGTAAGAACCACTTAAAATTGAGGTAGGCAATGGAGTTTTGACAACAGGTCAACCTCCCCATAGGTAGGCCCTACTTGGACAACAAACCTTGAGATGACCTGCATTAGCAGCTACAGCAACAGTCATTCAGAGTTGACACAGATGGGCGTATGCCGAACTCTTGCAGTAGAATACGCCAGGGATGTTTTGGTTTTTCAGTTTGACTTGTGATTCATATATGTTTCAATTCAGTTCTTCTAGTGCCATGTTTTGTCTGTCTAAATCCWTTGCATTGGATAGGTGACTTGTTTCCTCAGGCTGAGGCAATGATGTGGCTTAACATTTTACACTGAGATGTAAATTGTTGCTCTCTGGAAAGTTTTTAGTAGGAAGACCTCCCTGTCATTGACTGCCAGGCAGAAGATTGGTTGTTCAAATGAGTCTTGCTTATGTCAAATAGATCACATATGGTTGAAAGTTGCAAAATCTCAAAACTCTGTGGCAATATTAATGCATAGGAAGAACACAAAAAAAATGCACAACGTTGTGCATGTAAAATGATAGCCAGACTTAAAGCTTCCTTATGAAATTAATTCCATTCTTTCTTTTTTTTTTTTTCTTTTTTTAAGAAGGAAAGGTATTGAAGCAGATTCCCAATAGGAATCTGATAAAATATTTTTAAAATTAATAGCCAAATAAGGCATCCTTATTGAAAACATGTTAGGCAAGATGTAGTACTCTGTAGACTCAAAGAGGTGTTTCATACAATCTGAAATTCAAATGCTTTTATTAAATGAAGGGTGTAAGATGTTTCAAAATTGAATACTAAGCACAAGTTGCCAAGTGTCAATCAAACCTATCAGTGAACTCAGCTGCATTGGCTTAAAATTGCATGCTAATGTAAACACACTATTCAGTTCCTGTTGAAGGATAACTACAATTTAGCAAATGTTATAATCCTTTAGGGCAAACCTGAATCTCAGATTGAAGACACAAAACTGACATCCCAGGATGAGCTCTGGAAAGCAACTATGCCTCCCAGGGTATGTTTTTTTTTGTTACAACACAAATGTGACAGCAGCTAAATTATTTTTAAGCATAAGTTCAGGTACTAGGAACAGTACAGACATTACTCTAAATATCCATGCCACTCTGAATCAGTAATCTCTTTAAGCATTCTGGTGCATGGCTACTCCCTTTTCCTGCTCAGCTGACCAGTCCTTTGTATGTGGAAATGAATCTTTCTAACTTCACCATCCAGGACAATTTACTATTAGTGAGAAGCATCAATTCTGTCTTCTCTCTCTCTTCCTGACACTGAAAACTACAATCCCATTGTGCCTGATGAGTCGAGATACCCTCACTGCTCTCTAATTGACTTGACCACTGTTGTAGGCATGAGAAACTACTTGCATTTCATCTCCTTATAATGTAAAATATCCAGAAAAGGTGGTGCTGCACTTCTTTTTTTTTTTTCTTTTTTTTTTTTTTTCATATTCCCAGACTTCAGCTCTACCTGAATACAGGGTCTGAAAACGGTTTGAACATAGATCCAGGAATGACAAAGTATTCCTGTGGCCCATAATATAAACATTCTTATTGCCTTTAGTGCCTACAGAATGTATTTGGTGACTTAYATTAACAAATTCAGCAACAGGTGAACCATGTTAAAAAATACTCGTACGTTAAACACTCCTGAAGAAGTCTGCTTTTATGTGGTAGCAATACAACAATATAGCAAAAGGGAGTTTCTATCTGTACCAAGACATGTTGGTGGATTTGATGCTAAACTCCAGTTTAAACTTGGAGATGGGTGTCTGAAGAGTTTCAACAGGTAAAAGAAAATCAAGATAAAATAATTGAATTCAGTGGGTAGAATTTGCTATGTTTGAATGTAAAATGTAAATTTGGAATCCACATTCTAGAATATCAAACTTTATAGAACAAGTCTTACTCTGATCTCCAAGTTATTCTAACTCTTCTGTTTTTCTTGACCTCTGATTTGCACTGAAGCAAGCGTGAAGAGAATCTGGCCAAAAAGAATCCTAAGGCAGATTTTAACATGAAAATAGGACCAAATCTTGTCATAGCTACTTGTGAAAAAAAAAAGTAAAGGCCAAAGTAAAGAACGTAAATCTCCTAAATATATGCAACCTGATGGTTAAGAAAGATGTCAGCTTTTCATCATTTAGTGCCTGATGTCTCTTGCTTCTCATTTCAGGCATGTTTTCTGTAAAACTATGGAGAATCTCTGTTCCACCTGTGATATTTATTTCTCCTGATAATTCCTCTTGTCAATAATTTAACATTGTTCCACAAAAATGTCTACTCCTACGTGATTTACACTTTTAAAAAATAAGTGTCTTTTATACAAGCAAAATAGAACTTAGTGCTACATAAAGCAAGGTACTTCAGGAGTCTAAACAAAATTAAATGGAAATAGCATTTCTGGAAGTGTTACATCATTGCCTTGAGTTCACTAAAGTGGATATTTTTTGTTTGCATGTGTTTTCAGTCTCCAAAACTACAAAATAAATAGCTGATAAAATGTGCTTATTTCTTTTGCATGACTAGTTCAAAATATTTATATTAAGTAGCATAGAAAAATCACTAACAACCATGAAATTTGCATTTATCTCTTATGTTGATAAAAATAGTAAGAAATAGTTTATAAAAATCTCCTGTACTTTATTGCCTTTCTCATATGTATCAATTATTAAGTACTATTGAGTCCTGAGTCTAATTGAAATGTCTAGATGCTACATGAATTCCAATATCACACTACTGTAATGAGTAAATCTTTTCTTGTTGCATCTGTTAGTCAGCGCATAGGACCTGGTTTTGTTAGGTCTGTATAAATGCAGAACAAAAACATGATTTTTTTCCTAAAGAACTTTCCCATTAATGATATCCTGGCTTTCTTTTTGTTGTGGGTATATAGATTTCTTCTAGTACACAGAACTAATACTAAGGACGTGTGACCAGCCCAGATGCAGGGATGAAGGATGTTTTGATGTCTGTTGGTTGAGTCAGCTTCCACCCAGGATGTGATTCCATTTCACTAATCCTTCCGCTGAAGGGCTAATTCCTTCTTCCCAGTGACCCTCTTGTTGCTCAATTTTGCTCTCCACCCACAGTTACTCACCCCTGATTGTATTGATTTAGCTGCTTGTGTGGCTAGTTTCTAATCCAGATCTCAGAGACAATTTAGTTAAGAAACATTTCTGGAAGGTTTTTTAAACATCAGGAAATTTCAAAGGTCAGGTTTGGAGCATGACTGTAAACTGGCATAACTGAGAGTGTAGTTTTTCCTGTGGAGTGGAATTTTGTATCTAGAGTGGGCTATCTAGAAGAGAAGAGATAACACATTTGTCTATTACTCTGTGGTTTTTAATGCTGTTTTAGGGCTCATACTTCTGAGGATTTTCAGCCTTGACAGAATTCAGAAAAAGTTGGGGGTGGGTGGGTTCTGTATTAAAGTAGTGTTTAGTTTCAATTCTTAAACATTGAAAACAGCTAATTATTAACTTTTTTAATATGGACCAGTTCTAACTTGCAATGTTTTCTTTCTTTTTAATTTGATCACATAAGTATCCCAATCCATGGATAGACATCAAAAATTTGAGACGAATATCTGAAATTATTTTTTTCTRTTTAACCTTCTTCCTGCAACATACAATCCATTAAGAACAGAGAAATCTTTGTGCATATTACTTAATCCATAGTGAATGAAGAGAACTAGATCTCAGAAAGTACATGGCAGCTGCACAATTACCAGGAACGTGAATGAAGCAAATTAGAAACTTGGTGTATTTCTGCCTGTAAAGCATGAAATGCATTTGTTTGTAGAAGATGGATATCCTTATTTTTACTATGTAGAAACGCATATTTCTAGTGAATACAATTGCTGCAAGTTGGCATCTTTGAAAAATCACATTCCAAACAATATTGAACAGAGATACAGCTCTAGTTACTAATATAACAGTTTAATTATGAATTAATTGTCTATATATTACTTACATATGTTATATTAATTCTTTCATAGGAATTAAAAGGTTTGATATTACATGCTTAGAAATATTTGCAAGTCTCAATACTACTTAATTATGAATATTCTTCATTTTTATTTTCCATGAATACATAACCCCAGGACTCTCCTGGGACACTACATTATGAGAGTTGTTTAAACGCAAGTCATATCCCAGTAAAATATGTCTTAAATAAATAGTGGTAAAAGGAATTTAAAATAGTACCTCTTATCCCTAAGGGTAATAAAGCGYATCATTTGAATTAAAATCAGAAAGCACTCAACTACATTATGCTTCTTCCTCAATCAATCTGTCACTGGCTGACTTCAGCTTCGTGCTCGGCCTCAGCTGGGGCCATCCTGGCTTGTGAAGGCATGGCTACAGAAGGGGCTGAATTTTCTTGCAGCTTGCTGAGCACTGAGAGTTTTTCTTAGCTTATAAAACTACAAGAAATTGTCAGAATTTTGTTAGATTGACCCCTATTAATTTTTTAAAYGATTATTTTAAAACTATATAAACAACTATTGGTTGGCTCAGCATTCTAAACATTCACTCTCTAAAACCAAAAAGAGGTCACTTATGAATTTTTTTCATGAGAGAAAAAATTCTCACTGATTCTACTCTATGTGCCTTTTGTTGTTGTTTTCATTACAGTTCCAAATTCTAATAGTGACCTTTTTTTTTCCTTCTTTGGCAGACTTCCATGCACAATATTGATGAGAGAAGCAAAAATGCTTTCAGACTGGGCTACAAAGCAGTCTCTTTTTTCTTTTTTTTTTTTTTTAAGATAAATCTTTAAAAAAAGATTAATATCCTCCCTACAAAGACATTTGTGATACTTCCGCTGTTTCCTCAGCTGATTTTATAGACATGGCATTCTTGTCTCAGCACAACTACAAGAAGACTGTGAAGGGGGTTCTTGTGTGTGTGTGCCACGAAGTGCAATACTTAGGTGCTTGACCAAAAGCCACATAACCTTGTTTTGTTTCATTTTTTTCTTCTTGTTTCTCTCACAATTATATTTTTAAAAACATTAAGCAAAGTCACCGTTAATTATAATTTATTTATTAATTCTTCAAAATAGCTAAGTATGATATATAATAAGTTGTGTATAATTTTATGCAATGGTTTAAGGGACCAATACCTTTTCCCTTATATTCCTAATTGTAGAAATTATCTTCAGTAAAACTGAATGTGAGCAGTAAAAGGGCTTTTAGCTGCCCAACTAGCCCCCTAGTTGCAAAAATGTCGATTTTTTTATAGATTGTAAGGAGTTTTAATAGCTTCTTTTTTAATATAGAGACGTTGAGCAAAATAATTTCTTGTGATACAATTTTTTTTAACTTATAATTTAAGGYGTAATCATAGAAGCCACCTCTATGCACAGCTTTCTTCACCTTCAGCAAAAGCTGCAGCATCCAAAAGGTTTTAGAATATGGCTCACATGGAGTTAAGTGCCACATAAGTGCCCAAATCACTGAGAAGCTGTATCAGGTCTGTAACTTGGTGATTTCTTTACTCTCAGATTAAACTGAGAAGCAGAMCACAGTGGTAGTAGAGCATATTTAAAAAAAAAAACACAGTAGGACAGAACTTAAAATTGCTATTTAACCAAATATACAGCATCTTTGTATTTAATTTTAATTTTAATTTCCAGGCTATATGTGGACTTTGTATTCTGAATTGAAAGATGAATGTTAAGTGTAACATATTAGGCATTCCAAAAGTTCCTAAGGTTTGCATTGCCAAACAAAAGAAGCAAGTGCAAGGAAAATGTTTTCTTCACAGCTTGTGTTTCTGCTGTTTTAATTGTTGAATGTGTACCTTTACTCACCTAGCTCCTGAGCTCTTCCCCTGAGAAAACCTTCCATCAAATGATAACCTATAAGAAATATGGGTGATTGCACTGCTCCCATGAAAGAAAAGAAAAGAAAAGAAAAGAAAAGAAAAGAAAAGAAAAGAAAAGAAAAGAAAAGAAAAGAAAAGAAAAGAAAAGAAAAGAAAAGAGAAAAAGAAAGAAAGAAATGAAGGAACGAAGGAAAGAAAAGGAAAAAGAGAAAAGGCAGGCAGTAGTCTGGTATCAAGGGACCTTGCTAGGATACTTAGGAGAATATTTTCTGTGGAAGCCAACTGACCATCCATCTCCCTTTTTAACTAGTGTCAAGGCTGGTTTACTTGATGATGATTTGATGCCCAGCAATTGCTCCCCCTTGCCCACTGAAAATGAGTGATGACAGGGGAACAGCCGTCAAATAGAACAAGCTGAGATATTGCAGCAGGAAGCTTAGCAGAGCTGAGTCCTGCAAAAAGAAGCACCCTTATAAAAGGATGAAGTTGTGGGAAACAACAGTTTTATAGTGTTTTTTTTCCCCTATGCTTGTAAGATATGTTTATCTTGATAAAGCATTCCTGTAGCATAAAACAAAAAACAAAAACATGCCTATTAGTTGTAACAAACAGCTCTCTGAGGAATTATGTTGAATTTCTTTGCTTTTTTCTACTGGATTCAGTTGAACCCTGACATTCACACAAGTARCAAAGAAATCGAGTCCCTGCCTCTTCTCAAATATCATCTGCTTAACATTGTATTAAACTAAACTAAACTAAAGAGCCTAGAGAATTGCTGTACTGGCCAGTTAGCAATGGTTTCATGTGTCTGTTCATGACTGTAGCTCCAGAATCTGCAGCTTTGGACAAGAGAATGTTTTTTTCCCCAAGTGCTCCAAAATAACAAAGACAGTCCTTGAGGAAAATTAGAAGGTCACTGGGTGCTTTCACGTAAAGCATGATTCTGAATAAATACAATGAATGATGACAAAACAAGAAAAATAGAAAAATATTACTGGAAGTTAACAAACAGTAGAGAGAATTTAGAAAGCACTTTGATCTTTAAGAACTTGACAAATATGTATCACTTGTGTATTTTGTAATACCAATAGTGCTTCTATGTAGATCTGTGTATTCAAAGGCTGTGTTTATAACTGATACGGATGTAAAGAGATATACACCTAAATTTGCCAAGCTATGAGTTATTAAAAGATTATCCACTCTGAACGTTAATCATACCATGAGTATAGGGACGTGTCAGTGGTCTTTCAGAGGCAGCATTATGCTGTCTCTTATTATTATGCTGCTTGATTTCTGCCTTCAATTCATACCTTTTATTACACTGTWTTTCCATTGTTCGGGAGGACCCAGCTTTCACTCCCATTCCCATGGCAGCCCAGGTAACGGAGTACAGCACCYACTATTCCATCTGCTTTGTTCCAAGCTACTTGTTCACTTCCTGCCTTTATGTCCTCTAGAGAGTCTCCCCCTCTTCATTTTGCCAAATTACCTATCTGTGTGACTGCTTTGAGGAGGAGAAAGCTACTAGTGACACAAGTCAGAACTCATATTAGTGTGCATGCTTTAAAGTAGACTGTGAGTAAGTGCCTACAAAATAGAATAGCAACTCCATGGCAAATACTAAGTGAAACAGTCATCACTATATGKTGGCGTTCTGATTTTGTTTCTGTTTAAATATTTAACATTTTCAGAAAGAAAAAAAAAAAAAGCTTGAAAAAAAAGAAGAGGAAAAAGATAATTAGTTAGGAAGGGTGCCTGGTAGACATCCTTTACTAAATTATTATCAATAGCTCAGTCTTTAGTAAGAAGAACAAGTAGTGAAGTGAAAATGACAATCTTAAATACTTACTATTTAAAAATGTGCATTTTTTTCCAATCCTTGGCAATAGCTTTTGTGGTCATTTGTCTCCTATGTCACAAAACACTGATGCAAGGGTTATCTCTGGTAGAGAACATATTTATAGTTCCCCTAAAGCACAATTGTGGGCTGCTAGAACCCACCAGACTTTGGATTTGAATATAGACTAAAACAGTTGCCTGAGGGCTGCTCGGTGTGTATTAGGTGCTGCATTAGCCAGACTGACTTAGAAACAGAAATTGGACGTGGCAAGGAGTAACTGAGTCAACTACATTGTCAACATTGAATGGTATTTGCATTACAGCCTCTGGCACATGAAGCGCATACATGTGTTTATTTACATATGTGTCTGTGGTTGCCTAGGCCAAAAGAGAAGTAACAGTAGATAAATGTGGCAGTTGGATTTAGAGAATGCTATATGCTCTTCTACAGTAAATGTCTTGTGGGCAGATGTGACTAGCTTCTATGCCAGCCATATTTTGTTCTTGGAACAAAATAAAACTACTAAACTTCTAACTCTATAGCATCCAGATAACTTCAACCATCCAGTCAAGATTAGGTGACTGCTTATGGCATAAGCAATTGTAAACAGATATGAGAAACTAATGTTTCCTTCAAAGTATGTTTCAAGGAAATCATAGTCTTTTTATATAGATCTAAGCTGCTGCCTGCATAGATTCATAATACAAACTACATTCTGCTGTTCCAGTGCCACTGTTCAGCATTTGGGTAGTAAAAGGTTGAGAGCTCCAAAGATGGATTTTGGCAGAGTTAATACTCAGCTAAAATTTCACACTAGCTGATTTAAGCCTAACAGTGGTGGAACCTCAGCCAATAACAAATTCGTGCCAATGAGGTCAATGTAAGACACCACAGAGGATTAGCCAGCCTTTTGGTGCTGGATATGGCTTCAGCTTTTTGTACGGACTTATTAAAATGTAGGCAAATGAACTAGTTCCATGTACATAGCTCTCATCTATCATAGAATTCATTTCATTTCTCCTCTGTAATGTTAATGAGATATGAAAAGCCTTTTCTTGCTTTCTAAGATACCASCATTAATGACACAGACTCAGCTCCATTGAATGGAAAGGAACGASTTCACCTACACTATAATTTGTAATTGGCTCACTCATGGGACTTGAGTCTTTTGCATGAAAACTAGAGCTGTGTGATCTCTCAAATGTGTACCATTCATGCCTGCATTGTCACAGGAAAGATTTGAAGGAATCTGATTGCATTTAATGAAGGCTTCTCTGACTTAATCTGAAAAAATCTTAAACAAAGTATCTGTCAATTTTTTTAAAAAGGCTAAAGGGAGGTCTATATTTGATACCACACACTGTTGATATTGACAAGCCATTGTAAAAGAGATCATTATATATAAAATGGATATTTCCTCATAATCTAAATACAACTACGTGCTTAGAGTTTGCTGCAGCTCAAATGGAAATCTATGCACCTTCTGAGTAACGTGTGGTGACTATGGGGGAGTCCACTGGGTAASGATTTATTTTAAGTCTCTATCAATGGGTGCTTAACTGCTGTTAATTTAGAACAGTGGCTTGGGGAACTATATTTGAGAGGCAAATACATATAAAAGGATGCCATTGTGATTGGTTTTATTGCAGTGAATGCCAGTGAGATTCTGTGGAAGGGAAGCAATAAGGGGAACGATACTCACTTTTTCGTCACAGCGTGTAGTACTGATTTCAGAAACCCAAACTAGCGAATCTTTCTGCCTGGGTTCACAGGAGGATCTAGGGTGTCTGTGCTTAAAAAGACTGTTACATTTTGATGGTTGGTATCAAGCAGTATTGCATATATGGGTGTGTGGGGAATATCTCTCAGACTGATAGAAAGGGTGCTTAATTCTGACATGGTTAAGTATTCCGACTGTACAGATCATTAAAATAAATGGAAGAACATAGGTTCAGAGACAGAAACTATGACAGCTATACTGGAAAGCTGAAAGTCCTATTGGGGATAAAGATTAACAATCTATCTATTAATTCTAGGAGTGCTCTAAATTCAAACAAATATAAAGGTGATGGTGATTAGAAAGTAGAAGAAAAAAAAAATTGTGACTGCTAAAAGCCCTYTGATTCATTATGCTTTGTCCTCTAATTATAAGAAGGATTTTGGATTGAGTTCAGCTGGTTCTACAACAAATGTGGTTCTGCCAAGGGAAGGAGGAAGTAGCCAAGTGAACTGCTGCAATTGGGAACTCCTGAGGTCACTGCTGAGAGGCAGAGAAATAAGTTTGTTACAGTAGACATGAGTTCCTGCTGCATCTTTTCCCCTTAATCTGTAATTTAACCAGAGCATCCTTATTATAGTCCTAACCCCATCTTTGTCCGTCTCCATTCCTGCCCCAGCAACCTTTTTCCAGTTACATGCTAATGACTTCTACATCTTATAGTTTTTCCCAWCCCTCCTTTTGAAAATGGTTGATGCATGCTTGTTTATTATATTGCTGAATTTTTCATCAAGTCCCTCCCATTTCCTCTTTCATCTAAAATGGTCAGATGCATGAAAAGTAAGAGCACTAAGGTATAAGAAGAAATAGCTAAGCACAAAACAAAGRAACAATTCTATACTAGAAAAAGCCATTCTATTATCTTGATGCTCTTCAGAACCAGATGAATTATCACTTATCGCCAATCCAAATGGTAGAATTATAAATTTCAGTCAACAAGTAGAAATGGACTATGTCTATTATACTCAGTATATCTATACTATGTCTAGTATATATATACACTATGCTATACTGTCTATAGCATAGAATCCCGTTAAAAATTTTCAAGAATTACATTTTAATGTATAAAAAACTAGATACTTTGTTAGATCCCTGCTCACTAGCTGAAAGAATGGAAAAATAACCTATTTATTTTAAAGTAGTATACTATTCATTSATTTTTTTTTTCACTGATTTTTTTTTAATCACTGATACTGACTTGCTTTTAGTGTTCATCAAGAGAGTTTCACATAGCCATGCACTGAGAGCATCAATATTTAGAAAATTAGGAGGGAACAGTCACTAATCCTTGAAAAAACTACTAGAACTGGACATCTTTAATGAGAATAGAGCTTTAGAACTTCTGAACTCAGTAGGGCAAAGTAACGAATCCAAAATTTCAGGGAGTAACTAATATTTTGCACCTTGGATTGTGATCCAGTCTACACTAACCATCCAGACTGTATTAAGTGTCCTGATATCTTTTTAAMAGCAGTAAATAAAAAGAATCTCTGAGATTTGAATTAAAATATAGTATAATAATAAATTATAATAATGTAATTATAATATAGCTTATTTTAGTGTGTCTTTGACAGCTTTTTTTCTCTTCTTAAGATAATAGTAAATAGAAGCGCTTAATTCTTACATTTTGCTAGCATTAAAAATAACATAGAGGTGGGTAGCAGAGAGGGATCCTAAGTTTCATACTGCAGAGCTGTGGGCTACACACCAATGGCTCCATTTTCATAAAGTTTAGCAGTCCAACAGAAGTCTCAAGAAGTGGCTTTAAAAGTAAACTACATAGACTAAATAGTTTGAAAGTTGGTAGTATAGGATGTCAGTTTGGAAAAGATATCTTCTAGTAAATTAACGATTACAAGAATGAACCATTAAATTTTGGTAGGCAAAACACTTGGGAAACTGCCTGAACTGTGAGGGTAACTAAAAGTTTATAACATCCATACAGATAAGCCATAGGACTGCAGGGAGATATAGTATCTTGAGTGTAGGTAGCATCAGACTTTTCAAGAAAAGGTACAGCACACCTTAGCAGAATAATCTGCTCATAGGATATAGGTGTATTTCTAAATCTTCTCTGTTGGTGCCCTGAAGCATGAGGGTTTATATCCCCTTTAAAAATGTTTTATCCTATCTGATGCAACTGTGGAAGCTTTTTATGATTGAGATAAATCTACAGGCTTCTTTTTAGACTTTTCAATTCATTGTCATCTTGTAGCAATGAGTTCCACAGGCTTATTTTGTACCATGTTAAAATACATCCTTTACTTCACTTGCAAAATTTTGGTCTTGTGTTATTAAAAATGGTACACAGGAAACAACAATACAGGTTCTCTGTAAAATGCATGATTTTGTATTTTAAATTATAGCTGTGGCTACAAGGAAAAGTATTTTCCTATAAAGCTGACCTGTAGGAATTATAAAAGCTTTGTGGTGTGACATAGCTAATACCAACTGTAAAGGAATATATWTTTTTTTTTTTCTGGAAAACCTTCATTAACCTTTCATCTGTTAAAATCTGTTAAAAATAATTAAAAAGATATATTTAGCAGTACTAATGTTTGAGTCTCTACACTTACAATCTTCTGTAGTAAAACAGTGCATCTGACTACAGTACAATCTAGGAGTGACGCTTCCCTATAATTACATAAGATAAATGAATCATTAAGATAAAGCAGAGTAGYATGTTCACAACTTAACTTCTGTCTCATTATTTTTGTCCTGGTCTTTCAACATTAGTGTGTTTCCTTTGCTTAAGTAACCACACCATGGATAGGAGAAAACACAGTCTTTTTATAAAAAATGAGATTCTATTATATTTATTAAACTATGCATTTCCCATTGCCTCAAACACTGTCTTAACTATGGCTCATTGGTTATCAACCACAAACTAACTCTGGGGTTATTAGCTATTGTTTATGGAGAGAGATCCTGAAGCATACAAAGCAGATAGACTTTTTCTAGCGTGGCGTCTCCTCACAGAGCTTGGTGCAGGAATGGTTTAGGAACAGAAAGAGTCAACAGGAGAGAGTAATGTTGCTGGAGTGCAACTCCATGCCTATTTTCAACCATATGAGTAACCTGATAGTTAAAAGCTCTTYGTGATGTCTTTCTGATTCAGAAGCCTGGGCTTAGAATTTTGGAGACGCAAACATAGTTTAATGCCYCTTTTGTCTTATCCTGGAATGCACCTTGCACCAAATCTTGGTCAAACAGGTTAACTATTCTGAATTGATGGTTTAGAGCGTGAACTCACTGGAGCTAACAGGATTTTTGCCACTGATTTAGAGGGACTGTGTGACAGTTCACAAGTGGTGCCTGTAAGGAGTAGAGGAATTAAGCATACAATAAAATTAGATTTAGCCCAATCCTTGCAGTCAAAAGCATATTTACAAAKGAAAAGGTGAAATTAACGAAGTTATTGATGTACTAAATATGGCCTGTTTGCCTCGTAAACACTATGCAACATGTTCATTATTATGAACTTTGTACCTTGGCATTCAGCTTGAGGAATTGTCTACGTGGGGGAAAGGATTTTAGGATTGTGTCAGTGAAGTAACAGGCCCTCTCGCTGCTCCTGCTAAGACAAACCTATAAAGCCCTGTAGAGTCAAAGGATACCCCCTCAATGAGGGTCCCAACTTCCACTGGTTGGGGACACACTCAGGAAATCCTACCTTCAGATGTCAGGAATTTAGCTGCCGTAGCTCTTGTGCATCTTTCTGCCAGCTTCAGCTAGCTGGAAAAAACTACAAGAGTAATTAACCAAATAATGAGAAGTTGTACCTCACATTTCTTTAAGATGGAAGTTATTGGACTGCTTGCATCTCTAGCAGTCTCAAAAAGCATTTAGAAGCTGTGGTTTAAATGTAGCATCACTGCAATCAAAATGAGTTAGGATTTTTGTTTCAGTCCCTTTATAGTAAAATGCAGCTTTCTCTTAGGCAGACCATGTCTGTTTTCAAACAGCACATACCAACATCTGTACAATACATTGTGACAGAAAATGAAGAAGGATGAAGCTAATTTAACCTTTCAGAAAACAGGTTAAAAAGGTTTAGGAAATATATAGTTGCTGAAATAAGAATTTAGGAAAGGTTAATACATCTCCAAGTGTAAAAATACTGTAAGATCTTTTCTGTGCTAAACTGGCCAGAAACTAATTTTACATTTCATACAAAAATTGTCACTATCACAGCTTGAAAGCATCTTTGGCTCATTTAAAATAAAAAAGTTGAGTCTCTGATATGCACGCCATTGTTTGTGTTATCACCAGACACTGCATAGCATAATGGTACAACAGATTGTTTCTTTTTTCCTGGGGGATCATTATCTACACCCTCCAAAACCAGTCTTTTCTAAAAATAAAAGTGCATGCTCCTCAGCAAGCAGCTTTGTAAATAGGACCCCATAAGCCAAGGTAAAGGTATATATTGATATATTTATTTTGTGTGCACMGAAACACACACAATGAAATAAAAAATAAGAAGTTTTAGATTTAAATCTCAAAGAATTTTTACCCAAAGAAAATAACAGAAATAAGCAACAGACATAAAACTTTAGCTTGCGTAAATTAAATGGTTCTGCTGCATTAACTTCATAAAACCATAATCCTCTCCTCCATAAACTATTACATGCACTGCAACATATCTGATTTATGGGGTGTAGAATCAATGGGAAAAAAATTAATGCTTGAAAAACATATTAGAGACATTATTGAACAGATTTTAATTGAGATTTGATTTCAATGCCCCTTATCCACATGATTAATGGGTCCTACCCCTCGACTCCAGCAGGCAGAAAAGAGAGTCTTTAATATGACAATTAAGTATCTGTCTTTAGGTTTTATGTAGCTCTCTCCTCAGATCACTTCATCAGTACAGTGTGGCTTTTGTGCAGATTAAATTGAGACTCAATTTTCTCTATTTTCCAGCACTTACTTATGTTTTATGACAAGCACTAAATCAATTTTATGCTATTATTGATTTTTTCTTAAATGGACACAAACCATTTCGCCTTTTGCCCTTCTTTTCTACTTTCCTTCCATTTCCTTTTTTCACTGTATGCTTGATATACAGTCAGCTGAAGAAATTTCAAACGTTTCCTGAGATTTCTACAGGTCGTGCCAATTCATTCACTTTTTACAACACCAGAACTGACAAACTTAACCTGGAATTCTATCAAAACTTATATATTCTTTTAATGTGACAGGGTTTACAGGCTGGGCTTCTCCCCCCATCTTTTACTTTAAAAAAGTAGAAGAGAAAAAAAAGTAAAGAAAAAAAAAAAAAAAAAAAGAAAAAGCAGAGGCTTCAAGGTTAGTTCCTCCTCTTTCTCAATTTAAAAAACAAACAGACAGTCTTTCTAATAACACTGACATATTTGAAGAGCAGCTTAAGCTATAATTTTTGAAACAGTCTTGAAGTCTAATTAATACATCGATGTAGGGGGAAATCTATTTCATGGCTTGCAGGGGAAAAGGGCATTATCTGCAAGGTGCAATAACTCCTCTGAGATGTGGCAACAGCKACTAGTGCACCATGCAATTAAGAAGCTCCTGGTTCTTCAGGGCTTTATCCTGTCTGACCTATGGCAAAAATTAACAACTTCCTTGGGCAATAAAAGTAACACAGTTTGTAATCAGATAACCTACTTTTTTTTTTTTTTTTTTCCAGAGAATTATACAGTAGGAAGGACCAAAGAGAGAAAGAAAAAATGCAATTCAGCTAACAAAATGAGTTGGCCTTTTGATTTTCTGGATGTTGAGGGTCATGGAGGAGGTTATGAAAGATTGTCCTTTCTCCTCCTTTGTTTGAAGTCCAACATGCCTGAGCCTAGATGATAAAATGGATCTTTAAAATAAGTACAGTAGCTTCACTGTGCTGGCAAATCAATAAAAGCCTTCGTTGTGTTGACTATATACTTAGCAACATTTTACTTGTAAACTCTCAATGTATTTTTTAAAATATGTTTAGAGAGATCAGAAAAAAAATAAAAAGGTTTTCCAAATAATTATTTCCTTGTTGAATTATAAAACCAACACTAACACCAGTGAACTCTGTTATGGCATTTGCTCAGTTGATCCTTCCCTTAACTTGAGGGGAAAATTTATTTGCCCCAATTGACAGACTTTGGCCAGAATGGTAGTTTCTTAGTGTGATTCTGTCATTAGCTTGTGACAAATTCTGCTCCTAGTAAACAGGTGTACACTTTGAGTACATTGTGTGGAGGTGGGTATGTAAGGAATTGCAACAGATTTCTTGAAAGAAACAGAACAAAAAAAGTATAACCAGATTAAAAAAAAAAAAATCTTGAAGCCTAGCATAAATTGGGGCACAATTGTCTGTATAAAGTACAAAAGTATAAGTAAGAAAGTGATACAAAAGTTTATCTTTCRATAACAGGAAAAAAGTTCAGAGCTATGCCACTGCACTGTGACTCTATTAATTTGTAGACCATTGCTCCTTTCACACAAAATACATGCCAGTAACAGCATCAACTTTTGTGATTAACAGGAAGCTTGGATTCTTTTCTTTCTATAATTCTTGCTTTTCTTTTGACTTTGAGATATGAAGAGTAATAACAAAAATCAGCATGCATGCTGCCTTTCTACTACACATTCAGTACAAGTTTTTTTCTGTAAGTGCCAGACATTTGCGACACTCTGAATCTTATATAGTCAGAGCAAAGACCAGAGGTGCCCTGAGCATTTTGCTTCTAGTTGGAGTTTAGAATCAGACTGCTCACTGATCTATGTTTTCTTCAATGTTCAATAATCCAAGATCAGGGTACACCATCTTGCTGCTTTTGAGTAACAACTGTTTGCATCTGAAACTGCAGATTCTTTATTAACTAGCTCTACTTGTTTCTGTTTTGGTTTTTCCATTTTCTTTGTTTTTACTATCATTGCAGTTCATATTTTCATCGTTATTATTACTGTTGCTATAATAATACTAATCACTGTATTGTGTTACATGAGCATMATGTAAATACTGCAAATCAAGAAAATAGATTCAGTGTATAACAGATGATTTCCCTTCATGTGTACAGGAGCTGGTCTAAGCTAAGTTTTCCAAACCTTGCCATATGCTGCTAGGATAATATTCTCCTGTGATTTATTCTTTTGTGTATCAATCCTATTTTCATTTTAGATTTTTGTTTTTATTTTTAATAAATGATACTGTTAAAACCTCTGTTGATAGAAGCTGCTTTTAGCATAGATACAAAAAAAAATAGGCATGCTGTTTAAATGTTTCAAGCTGCTCTAGTTTTTCTAATTTAAGTCATTTTTATCAATCTTATTTATTTATTTTCTGACCTTATGTTTTATAAGGTCTTCAGTATTCAGACAGATAGATAAGTTTACCCAAAGCAAGGGTGATACTGCAGTTTGTGGGCAGTAATACCCACTTTTCAATACTACATTTCAGGTCAGGCATTTCTGTTCWAGTGATTGTGACTTTAGTAGAAGATAGTGCTGAGATAGGAGTCATTGACAGTGAGTGGAATAGCAACTTAATATAAAAGAAATTAAAAAGTAAACAACCATCATTTTCGTGACATACTGGTTTGGGTTTATCTGGGAACTATTCAGTTTCCCAGCTTTGGAAAAATGTGCATAGCCAACAGTTCCACTTAAAAACAGAGTTTAGAGTAAGAAATATGCTACAAACTTCCTGCATGCAATAAAGGGCAAATTACCAGAAGGGTTGATACCTGTTGAAAGAGCAAACCTATCTGCAGAACAAATACTTCACAAACAAAATGTGACTGCAGGTAAGCCAATCTCTTCAACAGATATTTGTTTTAAAAGCTGTATTTGTGAAGGGAAGGGAAGGGAAGGGAAGGGAAGGGAAGGGAAGGGA
>NW_020454661.1:1555159-1630770 GCF_003342845.1 Nothoprocta perdicaria | reverse complement strand
GAATCAGTGTAGGTCAATGGCCTGGTGATGGTTTTGATTTAACTGGGGAGATGATGGTTGGGATGGCTGCATGGCTCCCTTAAGCCAAGTGGCTCACAGAGGCACCCCTTGGCAGAGCGCTGCCCAACAGCCTCCTGAACACAGGAGATCTTTGCAGTTCACCCAGGCAGCGGAGCCTGCGAGATTCCTGACAGGAACTGCAGTCCAATCCGCCCCACCCCAGCTCCCCGGCTGGCTTTGAGGGACAGATGCATTGCGGTGTGTGCCAGACCCTCACACACACACCTGCCCCGGCTGGCTACCCGTGGAAGGAAAGCCAGGGAGGTGCAGGACCATCGGCAGTGTTAATATTTGTGTGTTGATATTTATGGCCACAGAGACAAGAGTCCCCTCCACGCAGCACAGGCTTTCCATGGTCGCGGAGGCCATGCGGCTGGTGACCATTCTCTAGCAAGGGCCACAGCGCGAGTGACCGCTGGTCCCCATCCTTCTGAGCATGGGCTGTGCCTCCCCTCCCTGCTCAAACACCCCTCAGCACTTAGGGGTGATGGAGAGAGAGAGAGAGAGAGGGATGGAGGAGGGGGGAAAGCCCTGAGGGAGCTCAGTCTCCACCAGTCCTGCATCCCCAGACAATGGGGAGTCAGCCTGGCCCTCATCCACCGCCCTGGCCCTCMTGCACCGCCCTATGCACAGCGGCTGTGGTAAAACACCTTAACTCAGCTCCGAGGAAGAGGGAGGGGAAGGGACCACCTTCAGAGTGCAGCTGGAACTGGAAGCTGTCTGCCTCAGCCGTTAGAAATATGTGGAGAAATTACCTATCATTCCCTGTAGAGACATCCAGCAACCATCCCAACCCAGCTTTTCAGTTCGGTGATAATATGCTCCTATCAGTTTTAATAGCCCCATGCTGGATTCAGGAGGTATTATGGATTGTACAGCAAGCATATTGTCATTAAATTAAATTTTCAGAACATTCCCCAGCTCATCACAAATACCACAGAGAGTAATCATAATCGGTTCTCAACACATGTGTAATTGCCTTCAGCTGGCGTTTTTTACAGTTGACATTGTTCAGCAGTGATAAGGTGATTGGTGATTTGAATACACAGCTTGTTTCATAGCTGCCGTAATTGAAATATGGTATGTGTGAATGGAAGATTACATTAAGACCTAGGATAATCACCTGACATGAGAGTAATTGAGTCTACAATCTGCCACTGAGTCTCTCAGGGAGGGCTGAAATGAAAAGAAGCCATTAGTAGATTATACCACTGCTGGCTCTGCTTTGTGCTGGAGTGCCAGGCTGGCATTCCACGAGTGCGGCCCCGCGCTGGTGCTGTCTAGGGCGCCGTAAAGGAGAGCRGAGGGGAAAGGCAGCGGCTGCGAAGAAAAGTTGAACTTCTCCCCCCGGGGGAGGGAGAGCAAGGCTCCAGAACAAATACTTCCCGTGGCTTTAAAAATCATCCCTCCTGCATTTCCCCATCCGTAGGGCCATGGGGTCTGACGATTCCAGCTACCCTTATTCAGAGGTGGGGGGGAAGCTTGTAAAAGCCGGAGAGGGTAGYGAGTGATAGAATGAATTTATCCTGGTATTTTTAGACATAAATGATCGCACCTTAATTGTTGTTTACCCGTTTATGGAGAAGGATATGCATATGGATGCATATGCTAAAAAAAGCATATGGAATTGTTTTAAAACTGAAACAAAAGGAGTTCAGCACAATTAAGTAGGTTTCTTATTAAATGCTCTGGAAGCATTCACGTGTCATTATTTCTACAGAATTTTAAAACTTATTTATGGGACCTGGTGGGAAATTATAAACCTGATACTGCATTCTGCCTGTTGATTTAAAGGCACAATTCAACGATTACTCATATTTATTAGAGCTTTTCATGATAGCGGCTGCAGAAGGTACTTGATCTTTAAAGAAGGGTAGAGAGTAAATTGAGAATAATTATACTAAGGGTAGCCAACAGGAACACTCTTATCTAACCTTTAAAAATAAATGTAATAGCATGCCTGCAAATCTGAAACAAATATTTACTCCAGGTGTCCAGACTTAATGGACAAAAACGTAATTGCTTTTTAAGGAGAATATTTTATTTGTCAGTCAGGAATTTTATTTGTCAGGAATGTCTTGTGATGGAAAAGTCTCTCTCCCTCTCTCTGCTGCTTCTTTCTACTCCCTCCTACTCCCCTCTAATCTTTCTTCCCCCTTTATACCTCTTTCTCCCCACTTCAAGCCCTCCTTTCCCACCTCTCCCCTTTCCTTATACCATCTCTCCTATTTCCTCCCTCTTCTCTCCTGACCTCCTCCTGAAGCCCTATTGCTCCTCCTCTTCCCCATTTTCCAACCTTCCCCCTTCTCCCGCTCTTTTCCCCTCCTCCATCTTCCTCTTCCTTCTCCCCCATCTTCTCTGCTTTTCTCCCTTTCCCCTTCTTTCTCCCTTCTCCCCTCTGTGCCTCTCTCTCTCAGTTTTAAATGAATGCTAGATCATTCTTTTTATTTTTTTTCAAAATCTACTGTACATACAGATCACAAGCCCTGAACACGGAAGAATTGCAAACCCAGCTGAGATAAACATGTCAGAATTACTGTTAAGAGGCTGATGCCCAGAGTGTTTAATGGCTTGAAAAGATGATCAAGCATTTATAAAGCTACCCCTTCAAAAATTATCATTGAGTCAATGATAATCCAGTTATAATAATGAGTACTGAGTCAACGAAGCTTAGCATGCAGAGAAACTACTTTTAATATTAAATAGCTATTATTTAATATTAAATAACTATTCCATGTTAAAAAACACAGAATTATGAAAACAACAGTTTCACACAAAGAAATTTTAATTCAAGTTAGATGCTTCTTTACAAAATCATATCCAGYTGTAACATGAAACAGCTAACTTGCAGAGCTTAATCCCTTCCAGTTCTGAGATCCTCCTTTGAGATGCTGATGCTCTCATAGTGTTAGAGTGCTTGGCGTTTTTCATAGTCATTCAAGTATACTGTTTGGAAAATGGCTAATGAGAGAACTCAACACACTGTTTTCTCTGTACCTAATTGCTTAAAAATTGWCTGACCAAATTTGACGCTTTCTTACAAGCTACTTAAAGGTTTTCTATSTACCAGGAATATCCTGCACAGTTTTCTCACCGTGCGTGAAACCACAGTTCTCTCTAGCACTCGCTAAACCAAAAATACACTTAAAGGTGCCAGAGTTTCAGTAAGTAGCCTTTGTAGCCAAAGTCTGCGTCTGATCTGCAATAAGGTGAATGTCCATTACTACATGTAAAAGACAGAAGCAGCTTAGTGCTTGAATCACAGGCAGTGTCTGAAAATCTGGCAGTTGTAATGTCAAAAAATTTTTATGGGGAAAATGTAGTTAATTTCATTGGAAAGACATGGAAAAACAGTAAACACAACATATAACATMTTTTCAATAGCTTAAAAAAACAGAAGACCATTGTTTTGTTTAAAGGTCCTATTGTCATTTATACAAAAACGTCTTTGGAAATCTATGCTTAGCTTTACTTAAATAATAACACTAGAGTGACTTGAATTTGATCAGAAATCTAGGAAATGAAAAATAATTGCCTATACAGTCAACTCCAATAGATTATTCAGTTACGCTTTGAGTAACCTGCATTGTTATTTTGCAGCATTAGATCCTTCTCCAGTTTTATAAAACTTGACAGGAGTAGATCAAGAGGTACAATGCAYTAAGCAATATGATGAACTGTAACCTAAGGAACTCCTCAAAGTGTGTACAATTAAGTAGCACAACAGTGCTCACAAAACATCTGGCTAGTTTGCTCAATGATCTGCTATGGGGGCTGTAGAACTGGGAATGTAGATTCAAAGGATCTGGGGAAAATTTGACAGGTGCAAGTGTTAAAGGAAAATGCTGACTTGGCTAGCTTTCAGGGATGCAGAGAAAAGGCTATTTTCATTCTCAGTGGTAAAAACACATTTTTATATATATATACACACATGAATATGAATATATATATTTATATATCCAGTTTGAGAAAAGACTGTAAGACTAATTCACAACAGCATGGCCTTAAATCACCCTTTTATCTTATTACTGCTGCCAAAGGCAACACAATCACTCTTTTCCACTAACTCCCAAGAAGCTGCTACCTGATCATTTCTGTTGGGGTCAGAGAACTAGTCTCTGCTTTTGCCTTGTATCCCCTAAGTAGTGGGCAGCTCAGGTGTTCCCTCCCATCTCTCTTTTTGAGAAGCATGTGGAGTGCATTCCACTTTGTAGTGAATGCTTCAGGATAAGTTGGTCACCATGGTCCCCTCCCTTTGCCCCTCCTGAGTACTGGCTGTTGGGTGGAAAGAGCTCCCACTATAAAGGCTGTACAGGTAAAGATAGCTTAATGAGTAGTAAAAATAAGAGTTCCGTCATGCTTTGTTAGCCTGGAGAAGCTAGATAAGTTAATAAGGTGAGTCATTCAGTGTTCAAATGGAGAAAATGAGGAAACATACCTTAGTATCTGTGAAGGGCCCCCATAAACCTAACTCCTGAACTTCATAAAATATCTCCAGCATTGGGGTTGATCTGGAGAGCAGATCTGCAGAGAAGCACTTGGGAGTCCTGGTGACTGTGAGCCAGCAATGTGCCCTTGTGGCCAAAAAGGCAAATGGTATCCAGGAGTGCATTAGAAAGACATCACAGTGTGAACACAGTGTGTGTACTTCAGTGTGTGTACAAATGCCTTAAAGGAAAGGGAGAGGCCAAGAGAATGGGGCCAGATTTTTGCAATGGTGGCGAGTGATAGGGCAAGAGGCAACAGCCACACTCTGAAACACAGGAAGTTCCACCTGAATTTGAGGAAAAACTTCTAGACTGCAGGTAACAGAGCACTGGAACAGGTGTCCTGGAGAGGCTATGGAGTCTCCTTCCCTGGAGACATTCTTAACCTGCCTGAACAAGATCCTATGCAGTGTGCTCAAAGTGGTTCTGCCTCTGTGTGTGGGGCAGGGAGGGAGGGGTACCATCTCTCYGGGGGATGATCTCCAAAGGTCATTTCCAACCTCAATCATTCTGTGATTCCTTCTGTGTTGTCTCTATTCATGTAGAGTATTGAATCTTTAACTACCAAAGAATCAGTAGCCAGTATGGAGCATTTTTAAGATCCTGCCTTTAGAAAAAAAGGAGAACCAGATACTGTGCTCCTTAAAAGCATAGGAGATTCAGGATAATAAACCTCTACCAAAATGCTGTATGAGCATTTTGTATGAGGTAGTATGGCTGTATGAGGTAGTATTTATGAAGAATGTGGAGGGTTTATTTTTGCTTTTCTCGGATTTCTTTTTGTGAAACAAAGTTTCAAAAACAGCCTTCTTGCTAAGTTAGGACAAGTTCTTGTCACACCAATGAGACTATAAATATCACTGCTTCTGAAGTTGCTCAGTCCTTTTGGGGAAGGAACAAGTCTTTGAGGCAMGGCAAGATGATTTTTAGGCCCACAAATGTTACTGCCAATCACCCCTCATGAATGCATCTAGATTTCCTCTACAAAACTAGAACGGAAGTCTATTAAGAAAAAATCTTCATATTTTAAGTGCTCAGGATTTAGACCGGAGGCAAATATGGACCTTTTCTTTACTCTGCTAAGAGCTTCTCTAACATACATTGAGAAATTTAAGAGAACTCTTCTGCAGCTTTGCAAGTAAGGCAGATAGTCACAACTTAGTTTTGACTATAAATTGCTGAAACAATGCAACTTAAAACCAGTACAGTACTACTGTATGACACTGTCAATATCATTTATAGCACAATTTTACACAAAGGCAGAAGTATCATAAAAAAAGAAGTAAGTCCTATCAGGTGCCCTAAAATGCCTTATGTCATAAATACATCAGATTTCCTAGAGGAAAGCAATAAGTTCCAGCAGATTTGATTTTTCCCACTAAATAATCACCCTGACCTTTTTCACTAACTTCACAATAACAGTTCTTGAAAAAGGAATCAAATATCGTAAGGGATTTATATGGCACACACATGGCTGAAGCAGTGAGAGAGTATAGAAGAGCTTTAATGGCACTAGTACATGAAAGATAACATGGATTATAAAGAAGGAAATGTAAAAGGAAAAGGGATACTAATCAAAATCAATACATTCAAAGATTTTAAAGTTCTCTTGTTAAACATGTTTTGAAAAGATGTGAAAAAAAAATCCTTATCCCTTTAACTCATTAAATAGCTTTTGTTGCAGTTGTCATATAGAAGTTTATAAATTATTTGCAGAAATAAAACCAGGCATAGACTTGCCACTGGAAGGAGTATTAATGCCATATTTAATTTAGCATTCCTAATTCTTTTTTTTTTTTTTTTGAAAGTAATAATTTCTACTGCTGAAAATATTTTCCTGTGTAACCACCAGGCAAGTGATCTTGTCTATGTAGTGTTTGAATCTTTGTTTGGTATTTCATTTGTTACACAAGAAATAGACGTTATTAAAGGGTCTTATACTATATTTCATATCAGAGTATGGAGAAACATTTTGCGGAATCTAAAATCTACAAAAAAAGAAATTGTAATTTTATTTCACAAAGAAAAATTACAGACAAAAAGTATTTTCACTTGAAAAAGATGGAAAAATATTAAGAGGACAATTTATAAAAAGAAGTGAATGAGCATTCTAGAAGAATATAAACTTGTTCTTTATGTACTGAAGAAAAAAATCAGAGCCTTCAAATTAGGAGAAAAAATGCATAAAAGTGCCAAATCAGTAGCTTATTACTTAAAAAAAAAAAAAAAAAAATTCTGCCCCTCACAAGCTGCACAAAACTGTAAACATTGGAGCACAGGAAGTTCCGTCTCCAGGTGAGGAGGAACTTCTTTCCTGTGAGGGTGACAGAGCAGTGGAACAGGCTGCCCAGGGAGGTTGTGGAGTCTCCTTCTCTGGAGGTCTTCAAAACCCGCCTGGATGCCACCCTGTGCCACATGCTCTGGGTGTCCCTGCTGGAGCGGGAAGGTTGGACTAGATGATCTCCAGAGGTCCCTTCCAACCTTAACCATTCTGTGATTCTGTGATTTGTAGTACTATACAAGTAATGTATACTTGTGTACAACAGTGCTGGGATGTGTTACTTTTATGTAGAGATACTTTATAATACAGGCCAAACATTCTAATAAAGAGCTTTTTTCCAAACTTTTGAATCTCATTCCCATAAGCAATGGTTCCTAAGAATATAACTGCCTGCCTCTAAGTTAATCCTTAGTATATAGAAAAATGGAAGTTCCTGAAGTTTGTCCAGTAATGCATAAGCTCACTGGRGATAATAAAGTTTCAAAATGCCTTTTATACAATAAGTTGTGCAAAATTTATATGTGCAAATATTGAAAGTACTTGTCTGAAAATAAAAACAGCAATAATATTGTATTTTATGTCTGTATAATTGTTGGCTAGTATCCAAATGTTTTGCTTTTGGTTTTGGTTTGAATAGCGTATTAGAATGTGCTGTGTCTCAAAATATGACTGACAGGTATCTACCATTGTCTTTTTTTTTTTTTTCATCCATCTCCCCATACTCTCCCCAGCTTTTCAGTATGAGTTCTCAAGTAGTGTTTTGGTTTTCCCCTCTCACAGTGTCAATATTGTTTGTCAATACAAACAATACAATAATTTCTGCTTAATGCAGAAAATATAATTTAAAACTGATTGTAAGTGAGACTTCTTACCGATCCTCATTGGGACACAACAGCTTTTTCAATCAATATGGGTACAGTTATATGCGAGTCTTCACTTCTAACCCCAAGAAGTTTAAATTCCAATCCTAGCAAGAAGTTGAAGAAAGAATAGTTATACAAAATGAGTTAATAGTATTTCTATTCATGTGGTACCAGTTTCAGTGTACCAGGAGATGTAGACATGTAGAAAATGAGATATTTCATTCATTTAGTGTCAGTTTTTAAAAAATCCCTCAGCTTCACAGTGGTTATAAAGAACAAGATGTAGTCAGCCTCCTTCAAACATGAGYAGTTATGGCTGATTCATGCCTTCTGCTAAGGCCCAATCCCGTCTGACCAGTTCTACCAGGTAGTAAGCAGTTGTCCATCTTTGAGTAAGTTGTCATTACTCTGCCACTGTACTAGCTTTAGACGTTGCTGTTAAAGAAGATGTACTTATTCTTACTCRGTGTTAGCTTTAGTGTCTACCCAGAAATAAGAGCAGAACAATTCCAAAATGCCCCAAAGTTACTCTCTAGAGAAAARGCTGTTGATGGCTTATCCTAGATCAATCATCATTGAAGGTCGCCTGTCCTATTTGGCAATATTTGTTCAGTAACTAATAAAGATCAGCCTGCAGTTATTTATATTAGGTTATCATCTCTCCAGGGTGAAGCTTAATCCATTTTGCAATGTTTTTCCCAACAAGACAACATGAGTTTCTCTGTCTGAAAATGAATTAAGTGCATGGTTTCTAAATATGGGATCTGACATTGTTCTTGTTACAAAAAGCAATTTATTCCCCAAAAGGCTTACACTTCAAAGGTTATATAAAAAGGTTCAAATATCAGTGCTATCCATTTTTCAATTACTGGGTTTCCTAACACCACTAGCTTTTGGACAGATAAGCAGTGGTATCAGTTTTCTTATTCAACATCTCATAGGTTTCCAATTCAGCATCCCAGAGAAAGCAAATTTATTGTAATGCATTTACTGCTTTTGAAGCAGTAGTCTCCCGATTGTTTCCGAGAAGACTATATGGTATATCAAATAGTATCTTAAAAGGAATATTTATGAAGTGCTAGMTACTAATGATTGTGATGGTTCCTGTAGATTAGAAAGCTTGACTATGGACAGACTTGCTTATCAATTTTAAAATTTTAATAATAAAAATAAAATAGATATAATTGACCAATGAAAATTAAAGAACTTCTGTGAAATAAAAGTTAAGGCAATTGAGACAGTTCGCTCTTCACCTTTATTATACAGTTCAAACAAACATAGATAAGAATAACAGAACTCAGAATAACATTCTATATGTGATCATAGTTTCTTTAAAAAKCAAGATTAACAATTTTGAGGACATAAAAAGTTTAGTTGTTCCTTTTGATTTTAATACTCTCTCTGATCAAGATTTTATATCACTGAAGTATAGTCAGCAGTAAATACATTAACATGTTTATTCTTCACAAAGTGAATAACATTCTTTTCGCTGTCATTTCTGACCGTACTTGATGAGCAACACAATCACACTTTGATATATTTGCATAGGCAAACTGTCATGGGAAATCTTTCAGAGTTATAGATCAGCACTGAGTCATAGAGTCATAGCAACAAGTCTACTGTTTGTTTCTGCCAGGAATTTCTTGGAGGAGGAAAAGAAAATATTGATAAATTCTAAGCCTGAGTGTGAAGCTTGCTGTATATAATATTACAACTATTGGATAGTGGATTGCAGAATCGCTTTGTTTTATAACGAAKATGAAGACTGCAGTGAGAAATAAATTACTTCTAAATTATTCCTTTTATTTCTCCCAAAATAATCTTTCATATTCCAACAGATTGAGTGCTGAAGGTAAAAACAAAATTCAGGTCTAGCTGGTTGTCTGTAAAACTCATAAGCCTAGCTTATCGATGGCTGGAGATAGCCAGCAGAAAGTAGGCACTGAATAGAGCATTAGGAAGTAGGAGATAGAATTATATGAAAGGCTTGTGCCTAACCCAGCTAGGAAGCTGACTAAAGAAAAACAATAGATGTTTTGTGCTACTGTTAACAAAAACAAAGAAACAAACAAAAACACCTATGGAGGAAGAAGAACCAGTACTTCAGCTCCTGAAATAGCTTAAAATATGTTATGGAAATAATGGGTAAGCCGACCAGGTACAATTCTGGTAGAAGGATTTAGAAGAAAATACTTTACCTAGAAAGGATAAAAGAAGTTTAATGGTAACATGGTACATCAGTAATAGCAGTTTCTCCTATAGAAAAACAGAATACGTGAATTGCTTAAGTTCATTCTTAATATTCTGGAAAAAAATAGGGTAAGGTTTRTGGGAGACATTCTTGTAGGTTTATGCTGAAGTTATGTTTAAGTTGGAGAAAACCTTTGCAATACTCCTTTTAGTGTTTATTATTATCAGAAACTGTGTTTTTAAGAATTTTTAAGGAAATAATAATTTAAAGTAGTGTTTAAATGTAAGTTAGAACAGAATAAAATAAAGCATTGAGTCATCAAAGATGTTATCCCCGTATAACCTTCAGGATAAAATAAGAGAATTTGGGGGGAGAGGAAAACAGTATATATTTTGGAGCTTCTAGAAGATGAGAAAGTAATACAGAATTACAAAACTCCCCTTGCTGGGAAAACAACAGTAAATCTGGAGAAAATTGGAAGCTTAAGAAATGTAAAATAGATAAAAATCAGATTACAGGGAAGACAAACAGATTTGCCCCAATTTCAATAGTTTTCATAAAAAGAGATCTTTTTTTCTGGTAAAAGGGAGACATTCTAAAAAAAAAAAAAAAAAAAAGAGAGATTCTACCTAAAAGACAAGTGACATTATTTGTAGCTAGAGCAACAAGAAAACAGATAAAGAAATTTAATTAATATGGACCTATGTAAGTTTTTAACATAATATATTTCATGACTGAAAAGACTATTATTTGCCYTAGACCCTAGGCTTCTAGTGAAAAGAGAGAACTTTTAGTTCATGAAATTGAACTGAAGTTTGATTGAATCAGAGAAGTTATTTATAAAACAAGACATATTTTTGAAATCTAAGATATCATATCTGAGGTCATTATGCATTTTTGTGTGTGTGTGTTTTTTTTTTCCCCCTGGATCCTAATATTTGGAATAATAATTTTATTAGGGAATTGGATTCTCACTCTTCTTTATCTTTTCATGTCTCTTGCTGTGAAGCAGGCTAAAGACTGATTTTCTGTAAGTTTCTTAATACACTGAGTATAAGGAATTCATGGGATGGGACAGCTAAACCTTCCCTGCTTTATCAAGCTCCATCAGCATCATGTAAACTATTAGATTAGCCCTGAATAAATTAATGCTAGTTATAGAATGTTGTCTAATTTCTGTTTGATATTTAGCCTTGCCAGCTTCACTGCAGCAAGATGCAGAGATACTTTGCTATGAAGGACTGACCTTTTTTGTGAGACAGCTTAATTAGCATGTGGTTTAGTGTCTTCTTGAAAGCACTGGATGAATTGAGGGTTTCCTCTTTTAAAATAATTGCAGAACTGCTAGGGTATTCCTAGCTACTCTGCTCAGACTTAGGTGAGGGTGTAATTACCRTGTAACGTGTATGCAGAGGTCATAGACCAAAGCTTTGGATTGCTTACATTTTGTTCCTGTGGGCAAAACAAGAATCTCAGCTGGGACTTGGGGCTTTATCTTAATTAATATCTCATATCCAGGTCTCACCTTAAAATCAATCCTATTGCAACTAATTCCGTTATTTATTTGCAATGTTTTGTTACCATACCTCTAAGGCACTGTCACTGCACAATAGTGTGTAGAATCATGTAATCAATATTTATCATTAAAATAGTATGATTTTTTGTTCATATTTACATGTACTATGTTTCTCTACCATTGTATTTAGAAAACATGGAGGTGAGTGTGGCRTCAGATATTTAATAAAAATATTTGAATTAGAAATCTCTGTTCTACTGGTAATGGTTAGCGTAAACGCTAGCCTAATTTAGGCTACAGTAGCCTAAATTAGTTATTTTCTTTCTTCCATTGATAATTAGCACTTGAGGGGATGCCTATGAGTTACCTATTAACTCCAATTGCTATGTTTAGCAGTGTATCCAGAAAAARATACATTATCAGTGTAGAAATACAGTATCAGTGTAGAAAACCTGCTTGTTTTCTAATGTTTATTTTAAGAACTTACCAGCAAAGAGAAACTTCCAGCTGTGGCAGACTATCACACTGCACTTTGTACAAACTGGTGTTTGTTTACATTGTATATCGAGCATATCAATACTTGCATTACTGCTTAGCAGTGTTAATTTCTTCTGACTATAACGGGCACCATTGAAGAATTTACCATGATGATATCAGGCTAACAATAAAGAATGGGTGTTTATATAACTGCTTCCATCAAATAGAGTCAAATTCTGCTATAGTCAGATGTATGCAGTTAACTCCATTGACTTCAGTGGAGTCAGGAAATAATCTGACCCTGTTATTTAAAAATTAATGGAATTTCAACTGGTGCACAGCGTTACAGTCATGAATGCTTCCAAATCAGTTGCTACATTCACAAAGCATTTTCAAAGCATATTTATTTTCATATGGTTCAGAATCTCCTTATTCTATTAATGAATTCTCATGATCTTATCTATTTTTATAAATAATATTTCTGCCTTAAATTAAGCAAATGCTTAGTGTTGAGTTGATGAGTTATATTGAAACATGATGCTTAGCACACTGTAAATTGTTAAAGGAAATGAATATTTAATAACCTGGATATACACGTAACTGTGATGTAATTAATGGTACACAGCATATACGGTCAAATGAATGATCTCTTCAAAATCTTGACGCACAAAATCATGCTAATCCTAGACCAGAGAATCTACCTTTTTTTTTTTCCTGCTTAAGCCCTTCTTGTGCTTCTTTGATGTTCATGTTTTACTTATTGTCTATATCAATTACCATAAGGAATAATAATAATAAAAAGTATATACTTCAGTTTTAAAGTGACAATTTGTTTGATAAGATGTTGAAAATTCTGAAAAAAAAAAGCATGCTCATAAGCATCCCTCTTTGGCCACCGACTAGAAATATACTTATCCTAACTCTCATTTTTCACCCAAAGATCATATTAGACTCTACACAACTACTACAGCAAAATAAAAATTTAATACCATTAATCCTTCAAAGCACAAGTGAAAATGGACTTCCCATGACCTATAATATTGTATTCCATAAGCATATATCATCATCTGAGTTAGTTTATTTCATGATATTCCAGAGTTTTTCTAAGGAGTGCCATTATGAAAATACTTACTAATTATGAAATTTAAATCAAACTGCTAGAAATTAATTTCTAAAATAAATTGGAGAATTATGTTAGAATTATGTTAGAATTCAAAATTGATTTTAAAAAATGAGTAGTAGAAAAAAAGTGGGATGCATTTCACCAGGGATACAAGAAAAGTAGTTTTTGAGGTCCTCTACAGCACCAATTACAGACTACCAAAGGAGTGGGTAATGAGTAACTCTTCCAAAGGACTCTGAGAGATAAGGCTGAGGATATGTGACTCTTAAATAACTAGTGTCATACTGTTGCTAAAAAACAAATATTGAATTTACTTCTAAAAGGGTAATTTGGACTACTACTTTCACTCTTCTCAACACTGGTAAGAAAAGGCTTAGTTATGACATTTTTATTGGCATGATGGGCAGAGACTAGACTAGAAAAAATCTGGAAGCAACATGACTGGCTCAATTTCTAGAAAATTCATACTCAAAGAAAAGATGGAAAACCATTAGTGTGTTTAATCTAAAGTAGAGGAGAGCAGAGGAAAAAAAAAAAAGTCTTTGAATATATAGAAAAGCCAAGACTTAGCTGTATAGTAATGAAATAATAAATATAAAATCAGGCTCTGTAAGATATAGGTTAGGATGGAATTTTTATTATAGACATTAAGGATAACTTTGATTTTTTTTGTCATCAGGTGTCAGAGGAGTGAGGGATGGTGTATGTCTGTGAACTCCTGCCTTGTGCCACAGTAGACACATGCTCTTTTTTTTTTTTTTTTTTTTTTAACAATAACACTAGCTTAAAAGAAGGGTGCCCCTACCCCTCCATACACACAGTTCACTGCATACCAAAATATTCAGAGTACTTGCTCTGCATAGGAGACTCAAAGGTTATTTATTCCCTCCAGGAAAGGACCTAAAGCAGCACAGTAAAATGAAAGTCTCCTGTCATTCTCATATCCACTGCATAGACAGTAATGCTGTTTATTAAGGTAGTGTTAAATTACAATGGAATAATATATCATACATATGAAGCTCAATCTATTCCATTCATATGGAGACTTGTACATTTCCATCTAATTTTCCAATTTCTGTTCCCATTTTCCAAGCAATAAAATATCACAAAATAGTAATTAAAATATATTGGTAATTGCTAAGTGGTGATACATGGTTTCTAATTAGTTTGGAAATGCTGTGAAGGGTACAGGTGTGTTATTGTTTACAGGAGATCCTTCAGCAAATACATTGAAAAAAAATAACATGTCATTTAATATGCTGGCTGTTTGTACTGGGAATAAAATTTGTCACTATAGAGTAAGCCAAGTGTAGTTTAATTTCATTTAATTTGATTCTCTTCTATAATGTTTCAATGTGATGTCGAAGTGGCATCTTTCTTATTTCCTTAATTTATTTAGTCATCTCTTCTGGCATCAGTAAGAAAAATGTTTAACCCAATGCATCTAAGAGACATTGTTTTTGTTTTTCTTGTTCATTGCCAGTGGAGATATTAACATTACATTGCCATTAAAGGCCATTCAGTTTGCCCAAAGGAAGGTGATGGATTTGCATAGCTGGAACAAGAGACCTGATTTGGCATGTGAGAACTTTATAATTTGTGATGATGTGTAAATGTGAAAATTCAGAATGAAATGTTAGTAGTCAGGATGTATAATATGGTAGTTGTGAATTGAGCATATATGAGAGGTCCTSTGTGACTGTAAGTATGGAATTATTTGACGCTATATTCACTTTTCTGAGCAAACCAAAGCTACTCTGCTAGCCTTGGTATCACTTGAACCACTTAAGAGTCCTCTTCACCAATATGTGTATTGTAGATATTACCTAGCCAATTCAGCCATAAATTTCTTGAGATTATTCTTCAGTTGGCGTTAAGGTTGAGGGGAACATTTCATTAGCTGAAATTAAAAGAATAAAAACATGCCAGAGACCATTGCTGTAGCAAAGAAAAGCTATGCAACTTTCTCCTTTTTCCATGTTGAGCTGGAAAGGAAGAAAAGAATACTCTCCTGTAGATGTCAGTTCAATGTGTTTACTGGATTTAGAAATGAGGTAAATTGGTCTAAAATGGTGCAGAATTTAATTTAGTGCCCCAAAATAAATATGTCTAGAAGTACTTCTCTTGAGTAGCACTCTTTCATTTACTGCATGAGCAGTATTCATTCCAATACCACTGGAAAATAACACCTAGGCAGTATACGGGCAATAGTTAACTTCTGCCACAGAGCCAAAATTGTCAGCTGCTGCAGGAGACAGGATGTGCCCACTGCTTTGCACAGGTTTTATGGTTACTGTTTTTGCTAATTCACTGTTGCATGTGTATTTTATTGTTATATATGYTTACAAGCATAGAATAAATTAAATTCAGTTCCTTGTTCCTGCCTCAAATTGCTGGCAGCCCAGCAATGGCAAGAGTATGAGGAGCACATAATGGGTGATGCAGTAGAACAGGAAAAAGGTTAAAAAGGTTAGGAAGTTTGAAATGTGGTAGATGAAGTAGTTGGCAAACAACATTTGTATTTTCAAGTGCTATAAACCATGTGTGACCTGTTAAAAATAGTAACAAAAAAATAACAAAGCAAAGCAGTCTCTCGTCCTTTTCAGAATTAGAGATGTACATAAGTGCTGCTAATGTTATGAAAACCTGTTTGCAGAAATCTGCCTTTCCCAGTCCTCCCTAAGCCTCTGATTCATGGTAATTTGTTCTCTCTCCCTTAAAAACTTGCCATCTTCTTTGCCTCTATTACTTTTCCCTTCCCTATTTTCTTTCTACCATAGCACAAAGCCTCCAGGGGAATGTGCTAGATACATAGCTGCTGTGGAAGGGAAAGGAGGAGACAGTTGTAGGTTATCTGAGGGTGTGGGTTGTATGAGAATTTATTTTCAAAAAGAGGCGTGGGTTATCTGAGTAGCAGGCTATATACAGGAAAATATGGTAATATAAATCCATTTTAGTTCTATCTGATACATTCTTGCTAGGTTTGTGAAAGAACAGATTTGTTTTTCTGACCTGTGTCTATCTTTAAACAATCCATTTCTTTCATGGAAGCAAAAAGGTATAATAAACAGTTGAATGCTTATTCCTTTGTTGTATGATGATTTTACATATGTTTGTAAGGTGTAATGTTATACAAACTTCTTTTTTCGTTGTTTTTGCTTTACCTGGGGTCACAGTTACTTTGGATATAGCAAGAAAATGAAAAACTGCAAAATTTTTTTCTTTTCAAATGAAGAGAAAGGGAAATTTAACTCATCTAAAGGGGAAGAATAATCTATCATAGACTTTGATAGGGTGAATGCTCTAAAATCAAGAAAGGTTATTTCAGATGTCATAGGTCTTCCTCTAGAAAACTGTGGGCCTTATTTCCTTATTTCTTTAAGTTCTGGTCATTCAAACCGAGGATTTTCAGTCTATGAATGAACAATAGACTTAAATGACCCTTAGGTAGTGAGCCTTTAATATTTTACACACAGATATCAGAAAGATGCATGATCCACTGGCAAAGAATTCCTTTTCTAATGTTGACTATTTCTGCAGTGAAATGAATGTATAATAAAACTACTAAATAGGCAATTAATAGATGTAACAGTAAGAATCATCTTTTTTTATTTTTTTCCCTGATTAAGAAAAAAAAATTAATGCCTATATTTTCTAGTTTTACTTTGTGTCCTCAAGTTACAGAAAACAATGCTTACACTTTCTTTTATATGAACTATACTATTATACAACTACTTATAGTATAATTACTGGTGCTACTTTGTCAATAATTTGTCTTTATTTAAAGAAATCAGAGTCTGCATAATCTGCAAAGGTATTTAGGAGCATAACCCCCAATTTGCCTCCTTAAATACTGAAATAATGTACATTGGGAATATGAGCTTTAAATATGTGTGCAGTGAGAACTGCTAATAACAACACTATTACTTTCCAGTAAGAGACATCAAGCATCCATTCTGTACCAGAATAAACTCCTACAGCCAACTGGTACAGGACAAAAGAAAAAAGTAACTAACTTTCACAAAAACATTGTTCTATTTCTTGCTTCTTAACCCTGGTTCTTTAAAGAAATCTAGCAACTAAGATTCATAGCTTGACTTTATATTATAAATCCTGTATTAAGTAGTATTATGCCATAATGTATTTTTTGTAATTCTCCCCGTGTCCCATCTTCAGATGTCCCATCTTTTCTTTCTCAGCCCTAAAGAGGCTAATTCCRTACTGGTGGAGAGCCAACATAGTAAGTAACTATCTTGTAAAAATAATATATAGAAGCTAATAATATTATTAGCAGGGTGAAGTTTCTTTAGGTGATCTGATATGTTAGTTGGCAAAAGAAAGAACATAGAAATGATAGTTGAAATTGTCTGTTTTTATTTTTTCCTTAATTTTGTTTATTCTATGTGCTTTAATAAGATAGTTTTAATAAGATAGCTTTAAATAGATAATAACTAAGATAATAAATGCTTATGCATATTTGATATAAAAGCCTAAATTTAACAATTTCCAAGAATTTGGTATCTTGATGACCTTAAGTATATGATAGGAAATGTTTCAGAAAATAGTTATGTGAGGTGGATAAAAAGGAATATCCACATTTTGAAGATGCATATTCAGAAGGATGTTCTTTTGGCACTCCATTCCATTTATTTTCACTATGCCCTCAAGCTTTGTCATATGGATAAATTAGATTATAACTATTAACCAAAATGTCAGGTTGTTCTGTCACTGCGGTGTTTTGCACAATTTTAAAGATTAAAAAAAAAAAGGTTTTTAGTAATATTTCTTCCCTCAGTTTCTATTCCCATATACTTACCATGTAATACTACTAATTTAAAAGTAGCAATTCAGTGGTAGACTTTCCAAAGTCATGCTTTTTTCTCTCRTCTCAAATATAATTAAAACTGACAGTCAACCAAAAATAGACTGAATTCTAYTTTTGCCACTTTTTTATTTGGAGTAGGTAACTAAGGTAGAGGGGAAGCAATATTAAATAGATGACCACTTAGTGGCCATATTGAGAATCCAACCTTCTCTTCTTGAACCTTAGTTTTACACTGTAGCCTATATGATGTCAATCACTCAAATGACCCTGTTCGAACTCTTTCTCTTTGCAGTTCATTATTGTGTCATCAGGACCATGACTGGAGCCTTAAATATCTACTCCTTCTTTAGAGGCTATTGTGGTTTCTTTTTTGAGGGTGTTCAGGGCTGTAATTTCCACCTGTGAAAGTTGTATGTTTTGTGAAATGCTGTACTTTCTGTGAATGTTTCTCCTTTCACTCCAAATGTTTTTGCAAATAAAGAGTCAGAGATTTTCCTTGTCTTTCTGTAAAGTTGAATATCCATTTCTAAAATAAAAGTCATTTTAAGTGCAGTTGTTAAAGCAACAGTAGCATATTACACTGTCTTCTTTCCTCTTCCACATTTCTGTCAGCTCCAAAACACTTAAGTACGCAGTGACATTACTAGGCATAAACATAAGCAGCTGTGGTAGAAGATAAAGAACAAAGCCCCCTAACTATTTTTTACTAACTTCAAAGATGAGCTGAGCAAGAAAGTAATTGCACTTACAGCATTATTTACTGGTTTTTGCATTAAATTCAACAAAGACAGTAATGAACAATGAAGGAACAATAAGGGATAGATTTTTATCTTTGATTCATAGTACCCATGTTGGTGCATATTCCATGAAGAATTTTATAAATAAAGTGTCATAAAATGCCAATAATCCGTGAAATCTTTCTGAAGTGGCAAGCAATGATGAAGCCTTCAAAATGTTTTGTAATTAGAAAAACCTGAAAAAAAAATAGGCATATACTCTCATTTACRCCATGTTTGTTTGAATAACCGAGGAGAGATTCTGATTATTTTATGTTTTGATCTTAGTCTTGTATGACTACACTGTCTTCATGAGTGTTCCACCTGGTTACACCAAAATAGTCATGTAATGTATCTAAATGTATCTGAAGAGAGTAGATAGAATATTTATTTTTCTGAAAGACTGATCCCACTGAACATCTTCATGTCATTGAACAGTCTGCAGTTTCAGCTTGGACATTTTATGCTGATTATGCTGATTTAAGTGATTTTTTATTGTTGTTGGAAAAGATAATTTTATATAAACTATCCAAAAGGTCTAAAAGGTGCAGAAGAAATAATACGTAGTATGTTGAAGCTATTAGTGTCTGATGGTATCAGTCCTTCTATACGAAATGCCTGAAGGAGATACTCTGGCAAGTCTTCTAAGGCTACTGTATTTTTCAGCCCAGAGTGGTATGAGAGCTTGACCGTCATGGATCTTGCATCTTGTGTCTACATTAAAGATCTCCATCTTGAGAACAGTAACAGGGACAGAGTTAATTTCCTAAGCAGGAAGAAATTCTACATTATTTTTTTCAGGTGTATGATCCCTGAAGAATTTCCATCTTCAATGTCCATAAAGCCCAAATCACATAGTGTTGCTCACATAGTCTACCTCTGGTTAAAGATCTGAAAGGCTTGATGGATTTCATCCTTTTATACCTGTTTGTTCATGCTCAGAATGTTTTGGTTAATCTTTGTTCATATATTGGAAAATTATTTTAGTGCTTTGTGGTAATGGGCCCAAGAGTTTACTTCCCTTAATAAATGTATTTCTAGCAAAAGTACTAGCAGAGAAAGGGGGTATTGCTGCTTTCATTTGGAAAAAAAATAAGGCATGATTACACTGATAACAGCTTATCAGTATAATTATTTATACAAAAAAGTATATAAGTGTCACTACTACTTCTCAGAGATTTGTGGAAGACCACATGTTCCATGTTCTGCTGAGTACTTATTCCAAGTTCTTAACTGCAGACTTTGAAAAAAAATATTTTTTCCTTGAGTTTTCAGATGTTTCTTGAATTATTTTTTCTTAAACTACAATCCTGCACAGGAAACAACTAAAAGGACGTGAATGAATGAATGAGAGAAAGAAAAGGAAAGATAGGAAAGAAAAAGACAAAAAAAAAAAAAAAAAGAAGAAAAAAAAATGGTGATCTAGAATGGGATAAGGAAGAAGCAAAGAAATTCTGCAGAGATGATAGAAAAGCTAATAAAATCTGATATTTCTGGCAGCAGTGAGGTTATCCACAGTCAGAGATATCAGTTTCAAACAGATGTAAATGAACAGAAAGATACAGTTTAGATGTAAACCTTAAAAAATACGAAGGAAAACAATCAGGAATGTAATGAATTGTATACTGGACTTTCAAAGGCAAATAAAGAACAAGCAAAGGAAACTAAACTAACTCTGAATGGAAGCAGCCTAATAAAAAAATGAAATACAGTACTAGCAAAGATAACTGAAATGTAACCCCGAAGAAGCTGAAAATCATGTTAATGAAAATAAGAAAATGGAAAACTTTACATGATCTTATCCTCTATGTCAGAGGAGCAAACTACAGTTAAGGCTATATCTAGCTCCCTATGCCTAATTACAGAGTAGTTAAGGTGGGAAAGGACCATTGGAGACAGTCTGGTTGAACTCCTCTGCTCAAAGCAAGGACAACTGATACAGGTTACTAAGGACTATATCCAAACAGATTTTGAATATCTCCAAGGATGGAGATTTCACAATTTATCTGGGTAACCTGTTCCAGTATATGACTACCCACACAGTAAAAAAAAAACATTTCTCTTAGATTCAAGTGGAATCCTGAAGTTGTGTGTGTATGTTTAGATGGATTAGGGCCTAAATCAGTGATAAACCTCTAAAAAAAGCTTGAATTGCAATTTGCTGATTATTAGGGGCAAATTTATTTTGAAACATTTTGCCAAATTCTGGTTATTCCAACTCAGAACTCAATTTTCAAGTACTGGTCAGGATTGAAAGAATCAGTATTGCTGCCTTCCATATATTAAGGTCTGGGTAGGAGCATCTAGAAGCATGTAGAGTGAGAGCAGATTAATTCACAGGGGATGAAGCAAAGCAGGTAACAATAATAAACTTGCATGATGAGAGTTGAGTTTTATAGCTTCTCAGTGATGTAGCAAAGTGATAGTTTGGGTACCAAAGGAGATTCTAACAAATGGAAATTAGCATTGCCTTGATCAAGGACAAAATCTCTACCCTTTCTTCATTCTAGGAGTATGTCTGCTAATCTGGAAGCAAAGAATATATATTGCTATTATAGTGTGTGGCTTTCCAGCTAATACCTAATAGCTTTGGGGTTCAGTGCAAAATTGGGTTAGGGAAAAGAGAAAGAATGATACATATACTTAGATCTGAGATTTTTTTCATCCACATATGCTCTTCCACTGTCAGTTGCTATAAAAATTTATATATTACTCAGTCTGATTAAAGATACTGTTGCTGAATTCACTAGAAATCAGTGTTTTATATTACGCCTTGGATTCTGGCACAGACTGTAGAGATAAGCAATATCCGCTACTTGTTTGACTTCTTGATCTGTCGTAAGGCCAAGCATAACTAGGAACTGTAGAAAGACTACTGTGCTATAGCTCCATCAGCAAAGATATTTTTTTTTACCTTGATCAACAAATTCTTAAGACATTATTCAAAATGGGAAGAGAGACAAGTTTTTAGTTTTCATTCTAGACGTGCCAGCCTTAGTGAGGAAAAATATAAAAGTCTGAAAAAAAAATGTACCTTAGAAGAAGAAAACATTATGTATATTAGTAAAATTATCAGTCATTTATTTATGGTATCTGCCAAAAAGGATAGTGTATTTGGCTGCTCAAACTATTTATATTGGGTCAGTTATCTAGTTGTTTTTTTCAAGGAGAACCAGAAAAAACAAAGTGATTTTGTACATAAATCTGAGACTAGAAACAGGAAAAAATACTAACTAAATAATATCCTTTAAAAGCAGTCATTGAAGTTTTATTTATTTTACATTAGGCAAACTGTGATGTCCTCTCAACATTGCTTAATGAAAGAAAAGCAACATCCTTGGAGAAATTAATCAAATTAAGTCAAATTCAAAGTCAAATTAATCTGGAATTTGCTTCATCACTACCCTTTGTTCTTATCTCCTTGTGAGAGATACACATACATAGTAAACACATATGTATGTATGTATGCAGATAAGAGAGGAAAGAACTCTTAAGACTCCCCCTTTCTTTTTTTTCAAAAGTGCTTCTATTTTATCAAATAATCTTACTCACAATTTAGGTAGAAGATAAAATATACCATAGGACTGTGACATGCATAGTTGATCGCAATGACTTTTTTAGAAATTCTTAAGCAATTTTCTTATTTCAGGAATTCTTAAATTTTCTAGCTTTGGAAGCAAAGTTGACACTGAGAGCACTTGTGAATTCAAACTGAATGTAAGACCCTTTACTTCATCTCTCACTCTTGGACTCTGCAGGAAGTTCTGAAGCATGTTGGTAGTAAAAGAGTAAAAGTTCAGACTTAAAGAATTAGCTGATTTGCCTTTGTCCTAGCTGAAACTATATGTGAGTGTAAAATCTACTGTCCCCACTGCTGCTGCTGGTTCTACTGAGAGTAATTACAGAACTATGGTTGTATAGACGATTGAAGATACATATTTTGTAGTCTAAGTAAGTACTTATATGGCTAAATTAGAAGCTTAAGCTACTTGTTTAGGCCATGAGGAAAGCAGATGTCATAAAAGAGAAACTACTGGCACCTTGGTTACTTGCTTTCAGTCACCCTCTTTGAGGCAACCACATTTTTGAGTGTTTAAAGATCTTAAATTAAGCCCTTGAATAAAATAAAAAGTAATAATTCTGCCTTCTATGGCAGATAATTGACATAATTTCTCCCCCAAAGTGTTTTAGAGTTACCAACACAAGGGAAATAGACTGTGCAGGCCAAGAGGCTTGAATGCTTCGTTCATCCTCTTTGGTTTGCATCAGTGAATAGTAGGTTTGAAGTATTGGCTAGGAACAAATTATGGTACACATCATATAAATACATCTTTTTTAGCTTGTCATTTACAGTCCTAGCTAAATCTAAGTAGATTTCTAGTACTACATTTTATATTATACTCAGCCTTTATTTCCTGAAAATGAAAATGTAAATGCAKTTGAATGAGACAAGAACAAATGAGAAACGCCTTCAGAAGGAATCTGCCCAGGCTTTAGGAGTCCCAAGAACTCAAAGGCACATTGTGACTTTCCCAGATGTGATATCAAAAAAACAAAGCAATCATTGGAAGAATGTAAAGAGTATCATGCAAAGTGTTTTTTAATGGTTCAAGAGAGATGAAATGATGGCAAATCCCGGAGTAGTAGGGATACTTCCTCTTCAGATAGCCTGAGTTTCACTCCACTCACCCAAAGCCAGATTAGTTCTGATTGTTTTCAGAAAAATCAGGAATAATGTTAATGCAAAAGAAACTATCTTTAAAATTAATAGTACACAGGTTTAATGAATACATGGATGCAACATACAACTTTAATAACAAAAATAACGTTTATCTTTCTTTTATCATTACATTTGTCACCTCTTTCTTAAACTTTAAATTTCTCTAAGTCTCACTGTTCAATGATTTTCACTTTATTTTTTCTTCCTGTTTTTTTATTTGTTTGTTGCTATTTTTCCTAATTACTTCTCACTGTCCCATCCTTTTTCCTCAAGTCCCAGATCATAACCTGTGGTCTTATCCACATCAACACTTATGAGAAACTTTGGCAGATAGTCAGAAGCCACATCTTCTATGGCAGAGAAGGGTTGAGTTAATTGGAACCAGCTCAGGTCTTCCTCCTAATAGCCATCCCAGTTCATTACTATACCATGTCATCTTCAAAGGAAAATTTAACTTTCAGTTTTAAATTCTTAGGCTGCTTTTTTTGGGCTTTAAATGGTCCCTCCTTTCTATGTCTGGATGGTGTTTAGCCAAGTTTCTGAGTTGGCAGACATACGATAGTACTACCACTAAAAGAATATTTTCTTTTGTGGTAACAGAAATAAATAAATAATGTCCTTCAAAGTCTGCAATGTTATTGGATTAACATATCCTTTAACACTGAGAAAATACGTTGATAGAATGATTATTTTCACTTGTTCTCTAAGTCATGGTTGGTCTACAGTGAATTCAGTTGTACAACAGACGAACCTCAGAGCTTTGCTTAGAAGATACTTACAGAAATCTAGATATATCAGAAATGTAGATATCTGAGAGATAAATCTGATTATCTGAATATAGATAAATATTTAAATGTAAATTTCAAAATATTTCTGTGTTTTAGTGATACCAATTTACTAATGTCAGAGACTGTTCTAGGTTTGTGTGCCTGTGAACCTTTGACTGTTGTTTTAAATGGAGTAGTATAAATCTTCCTTATTGCAGAGCACCCTGATGTCCCACCTAAACAGGGACTCCAGCTTTCTTAGCTTTATTATAAATTATCAGGGTGCTTCAGCTCTAAATCTTTCAGTCTCAAATAATATGCAAGTTTCTCATAATATCTAGCCTTTGTGTTTGTCAGAAAAAGCTCAAAAATGCAAAATCAAAACGCTCAGAAAGCATAAGGCCATTAAGAACACTCCAAACTTATTATCGTTTGAAATCAAACTCATCAAATAAATGGTTATTTTTCAGAAATGTCCAATTTTCAAAATAGCAACATGGAGATATCACATATTTTTGCAGAAAAATAAGAGTATAAATATCTTCCAGAAAGGACTGCTCTTGTATTTATTTCTTTGTATAAATGTAAGGTGATAGGACCTGATGTCTCTCCCTGAAACCACATGTTTACAAATATTCAAGCCCATAAATCTGTAGGGAAAACAAAATACAGAAAATTCTTGTTAATGCAGTACATTTTCTGGTAATTTTATAGTCTAATTTTCAGTGGTTCCCTACAGAATGAATGCAGTTCAGAAGGCAATTCTATAAAGTACTTTGTGGATAACTATTATCGGCTAATTATTAGAAATTGCATGTTGTTGTTAATTGCATAAATAAATTGTTTTATCTGAAAGCCATTAAAAAAATGTTGGGTGTTTGAAGCATATATGGTTTGATGTTCCTGTATAAAACATTTAACTATTTAGCTCTAAAATAATGGCATGATGCTTTAAACCATTTTTGTACTCTAATGCATTGAAAGGAAAAAGAAAAAAAAAGTGAATTTCAAAGGGCTATTTTTGTGAACTGTAGGATGATGAACATTACACTGAGATGTAATACAATTGCTGATGCTTTTTGCAAATAGTCAAGTTATCTCTCTTTTTTTTTCGCTAGGACTAATGAAACAAGAAAGTTATGCAAATAAATTTTTATTGATCTATTAAAATTAAAAGTAGCAGAGATACAGAAGATTAGAGAAAGATGGGTAATATTTATTGTGAATATTCAAATTTTAAAATACTTTTTGTTTTCTGAAAATGTCTGTGAGACACTGTCCTTAAATTTATGGTGCTACAATCTACAACTGCAACCTATAAACCACAAATTTTGACTATTAATGTTTGAAATTTGTCAAGGAATGCAAAGGGTTTATTTTGGGGAAAAAGCAGCTGTAGAAGCTTTTCTCTCTCTCTCTCACTGTATTTCTTCATTTTAATACACCTCAAGGATAGTGAGTGAGTAGGTAGACTTTTTCCACTGGCTTTCATTGGGTCCAAAATTTATATTGAGTAGCTAATCGTTCTAGAAGTCTAAACAGGTCCTTTTTTTTTTTTTTGCATTAGTCAGCTGCAGTACCACTAGAGGAGAAGATACTTTCCTAAGAAGGATAACCATGAACTCAATGCAAGTACATATAAGATATTTGCTGAAACAGTTCTAGAGTGTAGAATAAGTCACAATTACTTACAAACTGAAATAATACACTATAAAATGATAATACACAATAAAAACACTACACATTAGATATGTACATGGGGAAGAATCTGTCCACTTGTAGATGTCCTTCTGGGAATTAATTTTGCAGACAGCGGAGAAAAACAGGCACTTCTAATCTATCATTCATCTGTTCCTAAAGTAAACGTCTAAACTGAGTTATCTAAACTCAAGTGAGATGAACCTCATCTCTGTTAGGTGAAGAAATCTGTTGTAATCAAGGATGCTGAGAAGGTCATTGGAAAGCGATGAGATGACTGCATCAGATGACTAACTTCTGTGAAGAGTCATCAGTTTCATCCATTTGTGGATGAAAGGACTTTAGCAAAGCTTTTCTTCCAAAATATCCCTATAGAAAAACTGATGAGATATAGCCTGGACAAAGTAAGTGGACAGTAAGGTGGATTGGCTGAACCACTGGATTTGAAGAGTTTTGATCAGTGATACAAAATCCAACTGATGGTCAACTAGGATTGGTCTTGGGATTGTAACTGGAGCAATACTGATTAACAAGTATGTGGGCTATATCCAGCTGAGCAGAGTAGTTGATAGGCTGGAGGTCAGGGCTGCTGTTTCGACAGATCACAATAGACTGGAGAAATGGGCTAACAAGAAACTTGTAAAGTTCAGCAAAAGCAAATACAGACTCCTGCATTCAGTATGAAATAACCTCAGAGAGCAGTACAAGCTGGAGATGACCAACTGGAAAGTAGCTTAGTGGAAAAGGACATGAAGGTCCTGGTGGAGAGGTTAAATGCAAGTCAACTGTGTGCCCTTGCAGCAAAGAAGGCCAAATGGGCTCTATTAGCAAGAGTGCAGCCAAGGTCAAGGGAAGGGATCCTTCCTTTCTCTTTGGTACATGTGAGACAACATCTGTGCTATGGCCAGTTTTCAGCTCTTCAGTGCAAGAAAAGAATTGACATACAGTTGGTCTGGGAGCTGGCAGATGTGGCATATGAGGAGATGCTGAAACTTTGTTCAGCCTCAGAGAGAGAAGGCTGAGGGAAATGATTGCTGTCAACAGCTACTTCATGGGAGCACACAGGGAAGATGGAGCTAGATTCTTCCCAAGTTTGCACACTTATTGGACAAGAGGCAATGGTCATAACTTGCAACAAGGGAAATTCTGAATTTGGAAAGGGAAATTGCAACCAGGAAAAGCTTTTTTTTTCAACAAGAAGGTGGTCAGATTCTGGCACAGGTTGTAGAGAGAGGTGGCAGAAACACCATCGTTGGAGATACTTGGGACTTGCCTAGTCAGGGTCTTGGGCAACCTAATCTGAGTGAATATGCTTTGAGCACAAGGTTGAAATATCTACATTGTAAAATACAAGTTATTTGGGGAAAAAAATAATCATCACTCAGTAGTAATCAACTGCATTGCTGAAATTATCTTTATGACTAAATGGATTTTAGAAATCTAGAACTGTTTACTGGCATGTTGGTCAGTGGGGAGGAAAAGAAAAATAAAAAGACTAAATGCAGCAGGATTCAAAAAGTAGCACTGAAGCCAAATTAGTCTGTGGTGACTGCTGACGCTTTCTCCCAAGTTGCTTTCTAGTATCTTCCATGCTGATTCTTATGTAAGTCACATTGAAACCATTAAAAATTATGAGTATTTGTAGAGCATAACATAAAAAAATCATATTACAATTGAGGTAATCTACTGCTATCTGGGAATTTTCATAAACTATTATAGTATAATGGTGCCTGCTAGCACTTCTATAATTAATTTAAAGATAGCATTTCCACTAAAATCTTTTATTTTCCAGAGCTTATACATCTGATAAAAAATCCTCCCAGGCTGAAACCAGGTACACAAAGTCTTGACTGTGGAATGAATTATTCACAAAACTTCAACAGAAAAAAAATATGATCATCTCATGACATTTTAAGGTGGGCTTTGTTTCAGTAAAATAAATACAACAAATAGAAGCTGAAAATGACAAATTGCTGCTAGCTTTAGCAGCAAGGTAAAGAAGACTTCATAATATAATACTCTAATGATACTTTAAGTAGAATTACACAGTAAGATCACAGTAGTCATGACCCTGATTTTACTAGCTACACAACTTGAATAGGTGATCCCGTTGTAAACCATTAGTTTAATTATCTATATGTTTCTTTTTATTTTTATCAAAAACATGCATCATGAATTTAAAGAGTACAATGATGTTCTAAATATTTCAGGTGTAAACTTCTCTTCCTCCATTTCCAAATAATTGAGAATGAAATAATTCACAATAGAAAAGAGACTTCACAGTCATATAAAGGAAAAAAATAAACATTAATTCTGTGATAGCTAGGGCAGATACAGCTATTATACTCAAGGAAAATCAAGTATTTGCAGACAAACAAATAATTCCAGCCATTGCATTGCCATTTTGAAAAAAAAAAAAAACTTCTCAAACAGTGTCTGACAGCAGAATGTAACACCTTGTCAACCTAAGCCTCTTCCAGTTAGTCAATGGACTTTCCTTACTTTTCACATTAATGAAGATTCTCATACTTCTAGTTTTAACCAGTGTCAACCTTGACCCAAGGTCCATTGTTTTTGGCATCTATCTCCCTCCCAGCTTTTCTCCATTACAGAGGACTGCTAGAAATAGAAAGGGAAATTTACATTGTTTGTTGAAGAAATGTCATGGTATTTCATGGTTTCACTTAGAACTGTGACATTCTACCCTCTTCCAGAGGTATGAGATGACATGAAAAGGAACAGAGGTTATTGCCAGAGAGATGGAAAGGGAGGAAGTGCAGGGTCCTACAAGGAACTGTGTGGCTGAGAGATGTTCAAACAGTAGCCATACTAGATCATGAGTCCCATTTAATAGAAAATACTGCTTCCAGAAGTGTCCACACTTCTCTAGCAGGGGAAATGCTATGATCAGCAGGAAGATTTTCCATGTGTGAGGTTCAGCCCTTGCAGTCAGGGTTTATTGACTCCTATGATTTACCCCAAGTGTGAAAAATGTGACTCCAGGATTTGTGGAAGTACTCTTTCTTAGCTCAAGGTTTATCCATATATTCAGTAATTCTCATGTATTGAACTTATCCTTTTTAAATCTTTTCAGTCCAATTTTTTACAGCATCCTGGGGCAAGTAATTCCATAGCTTAACAACATGAAGAAGTAAAATCTTTTATTCATTTTGAATCTGCACCCTAACAGTTTTGTTTCATACTGTTCTTTGTGTGAAAGGAAATGAATTGATCTCTACCTATCCCCACTATTTTTGCCCCACAATTTAATGTTTGAAATGTTTCAATGAGACAAAATTCTGTATGTGTCTATCACAATATTAACTACAGAATTTAAGCATGCGCTTCCAGAGAGATCTAAGAAAAACACCTGCTCTGTGTAAGTTCCTATCTGAAAGTGACTGAGAAGAGTGACAGATGAGGTGGTGATACCAGATGTTTATTATGGCAAATCTGATGTTGCAAATTTCATCTTCTTTTTTTTCTTCTAACATTAAATTTGTATGTAAAGGGAAGAGAAGCTGTGGACTTGACTTACGGGTTTCAGAAAAATATCTCAGAGGGCAACACCTTCCTTACCTTCGTGAGGGCTTCCTCAAAGGCATTCCAGAACACTGAGAAGACRTAGCTTATCTTTCTTCTGCTAGAAGTTGGACTTTGAAGAATTAGCTCTGGTTAATGCCAGAGAATTGAAAGGCAAGAGAGCCAGTTTGATGTTGAGCTGCTAAACCTAGAACAAGATATCAGAACCATGTAGAAGCCAGTGAATTATAATTCAGAAAGAATGTGTGCAGCAGAAATGCAATGTTGTATTGGGAGATACATGATTACAATCAGGTCTGCCGGGTTTGAATGTTTAGAAATGGCTTCAGTTCTGATCTCTTCTAGGGAATGWCAGTAAACAATGGTATTTGGATTGATAGATGTTAGAACCTTCCTAGGAATTGATATGAAATTCTGTTTCTGATTTCTTGCAAAAAGAAACTTTTTTTCGGACAACTCCCCAGGTCTATATCAACATTGCTAGTAGAGATTTTATGCAAACTCCTTAAAACTTCAAAAGTTTGTCTCCATAGCCATCATCATGTTCACATTGTCAGATAGTATTTTTAACACCTAATTTTCACTCACAACAATACCTGGTCAAATCAACTGAGATGTATATAAAAGAATTAAAAGTGTTTTAAATGATAGTGTAGAATTCATTAAAAAAATGTCACAAATGTTCAGAAGAATATTGACAAAGCGACTGATGATTGTATTCAAGACATATAGTATTTACTTTGTCTGGAGGAATTTTGGAATCTAGTTTCAGAAGATGCTGTGTGCTGCGAGAAAGATTCAAAGCCCAAGTTATTTACTCATTCAAAGCACAAATTACTCTTTTGTAAGTTCTTTTTTGTAAGTTCTTTGTCACCTGTTCAGAATTTGAATACTGCAGAAATGCCTTCTATGAAAGTCCATATTCTAAGAAAGATTCATAATTGAAAGAACCCGGCACATTAATAAATAAAGTCTGTTAACCTCCAGATAATTTTGAGTACTATTGTATATGAAGAGTAATATGCTATATATATTTTTTAGTGAATAAAAATTGCCTTTAGGGAACAGTTAAAGAAATGTCCACTCTGAATCTAAAGACCAACAACTTCCAAATCTTATTTCTTTTTATGTGCAAATCAGTTTTGAGAACATGAACCATAATTCAAGAACATGTCTTTCAGTAGTCGTTATATACTCTCATTAAGTGTAGAATGCCATGCTTGAACTTTCTAATCGGGCAGCAATATATGAACTACATTTTGTTTGTGAAATTAATTACTAAATTCAAGGATTAGGGAAAACTCATATATGGATAGTAAAACATTTAGCTAGAATTCATTGCTCAAAACTTCCAGTTAATTTGTCAGATTTACATAATGATATAGTTTATTATTTTATAAACAAATTATTGCTAAGGAAGAAGTAACATTAAGATTGATTTTTTTTCTGCATAGGTCATATATAAAGGTATGAAATCTATGTTTCTGCTTTGGGTTGGAGATGATGATTTGAATTTTTTTTCACATTCWKWMWAMASWWMWTRSMTKYKRKWWGWWTWRMMWKARWKWWTWWAWRARSMTWTRWGAKYSWTWTAYKCAAYWCYWASKKAKMMYWWTTARMRAYAKKKKWRKSYYWSTWMWKTKMMTSSTTKAWKTMKRMKYWSAYMRRAWAARRMWWMMYAMRKAWKYWYMTKYTTGMKKKRRRWAWYASARMWSTTYWSKRWKRWSAAKTSWGRYKTWWRKMTTMMMWWWWSAMARATYWKRMTWSWAYWSKYMWSWRRRMWRTAATRYWYWTYKCWMTYYYTYWYWTTTYWGAATGTGATTTTATTTGAATTTATCAATCCTTCAGTTGTGGTTTCACATTTTCTTTAACTTAGCATAAATCCATGCTTATTAAGAAAGGAATTGCCCTGAGCTTCTTTCTTTATGCTGCTTTGCCATGATGAGATAGGGTTACTTTGTGCAGAAAAGAGCTTGTAAGGGACCTTAAAAGTTATGTAGTCCTGCTCAAACAGGGTCACCTACAGCACGTTGCCCAGGATAGTGACCAAGTGACTTTTGAATATCTCCAGGGAAGCRGGCTCCACAAGCTCTCTGGGCAAGCTGTTCCACTGTTCAGATAACCTCACAGTAAAGTTTTTCCTTGTGTTCAAGTGTTCAAACAAAACTTGAYGCGTTTCAATTATGGCCATTGCTTTTCACCCTGAGCACTGAGAAGAGTCCAGCCTCATCTTCTTTACACCCTCTTTTCAGGTATTTAAGACCATTGTTAAGATCCTCCCTCAGTCTTCTCCACACTAAGCAGGCCCAACTCTCACCCATTCCTCATTTGAGAGATACTCCAGTTCCTTCCTCAGTCCSCTTAGTCGCCCTCTGCTGGACTCTCTCCAATAGCTTCATATTTCTCTTGAAGGGGTGAGCACAGCACTCCACAGTCTCACAGAGATGAGTAGAGGGGAAAGATCATCTCCCTTCAGCTGCTAGAAATGTTCTTCTTAACACAATCCAGGATACCACTGGTCTTTTTTGACATAAGGACACATTGCTGACTCGTGATCAACTTGTTCACCTGGACCTCTAGGTCCTTCTCTGCAGAGATGCTCTCCAGCAGGTCAGCCTCCAACCTATCCTGGTCCAGGGGATTATTCTTCTCTAGATRCAGGATGCAGGACATTGCACCTCCCTGTATTCAACTTCATGAGATTCTTTTCTGCTCATCTCCCCAACCTGTTAAAATGTCTCTGAATGGCAGCACAGCATTCCGGTGTGCTTGCCACTCCTCCCCATTTGGTATTGTCTGCAAGCTTGCTGGGAAAGTGCTCTGTTCTATCATCCAGGCTGTTAATGAAAATGTTAAAGAGTATTGGCCCCAGTACTGACCTGTGGGATACATTGCTAGTTACTAGTCTCCAACTAGGCTTACATCACTGATCACAACTCTGTGAGCTCTCTCATTCAGTCAATTTTCAACTCATCTCACTAGCTGCTCATCTAGCCCATATTTCCATTTTCCATATTTCCAGTTTGCTTATGAGGATGCTATGGGAAATGGTATTAAAAGCCTTACTGAGGTCAAGGCAGACAACAAGCACTGCTCCCCCCATGCAGTCAGTCTTTCCACCACAGAAGGCTATCTGATTGGTTAAGCATGATTTCTCCTTGGTGAATCCATGCGCACTSCACCTGATCGATCACCTTCATGTGCTTGGAAATGCTACCCAGGATTAGCTGCTCCATCACCTTTCCAGGAATAGAGGTGATGCTGACTGGCCTGCAGTTCCTTTTGTAGGGAGGATATTGAGAGAAGATATGGCTACCTTCAGATACACTACAGCCTACAACAATGAGAAATATCATTAACTGTTTTCCATTTTCACTGGTAGTAAGTCATTGGACTGCTTTTAAAAGCAAAGGGACAGATACGGTCAGGAATGGCTTAAATACTGTTGATTCTGCTTTCTAGGGCACAAGGATGGGCCAGATGACCTCCTGAGGCCTTTTCCAGTCCTTGCCTTTCGATTCTATGTCTGTTGACTAGGAATTGGGTATTATACTTCAATGTAAATCTAAGTACCAGCAAATGCACCACAATCTGTACTTTAAAGTGAATGTGAGTTATGTTTGCTGCTCCTTGAAATAAAGGTAGATAGGAGAGCCATTTATAACTATCCATAATCTAGATTTAGAACTAAAAGTATTAAATGCAATCAAACCTTTTTCCTATTCCATTCTTTCCTCATGAAATGAAAAAAAAAAAGAGATAGAGAAAAACATTATTTCTCTCTTGCCAATACTATTATGATTTTTCTATAGGTAATATTTAAATCAGAATTGTTAATACTGAACTTTTCTGTTACCTACCTCAAGAAGAAACATCCTTGGTTTTTTTTTTCCGATGAACTTCTAATTAAACCATGCAAATTACTAGCATAAACCTGTTGTTAATAGGTATACCTTAGAATTGCATAAAAGGCTCATAAAGGCTCATAAAATATCTCAGTCAATTCTAATCACAGCTATGATGTTTGTAATTTGTAATTTAGCTGAAGTAGTACCATTCTCTCCAAATCATTAATGATGTGACTAAAGTTTAGGGCAGCCTCTTTTTGAAAGCTTTAGTGGCATACTTCCTTTTTATAAATAGAGTAATGCCATCCTTCAATTTCTATTGGATATTTCACTACCTTGCTTGAGATTTGAAAATGATGCGGAGATTGGAACAAGTTAAATTATAAAATATTAGCTAAAAACGACAGATAAAAATGATCATTTAATTTTTTTAATCACATTTTTCTGTAATTCTTAGAGTTAGAAAGATTCTAATTCTAAGAATTAGAATTAGAATTMKAATTCTAATTATTCCTAAACTATTGATGCTAGAGCTGGTGGCATTGCTGATAATTAGGGTGTTATACTTCTAAAAATAAAACTTTTGTGCTTTGACAAACTAGATTTTTTCCTACAACAGATGAATATAATTTCTATATAATTTCTTAAAGAAAAAAATAAAAATAAAATTAAGGCAGAGACATCCTTTGTTTTAAAAGGATAATTGAGATTTTCAGAGACCAAGCCTTTTTACAAGGAATGTGTCATTTCTGCAATCTGTGAGAATTCTCTCAAATGCAGCTAGTTAATAGGTTTTTGAAAACTAACACATGCTCAGTAAATAATTTTTTAGATTTTTTTCTCCCTAAATCCTCCCAAAATCTACTCTTTGGCTGAGGTGCAGAACTTCAGCCAAAATACAACCGTAAAGGCTGTTTTGGGACCAGTGAGAGAATGAGAATCGGTCTGGGCAGTAGCAATGAGCACAAGGTGCTTGCATCTCTTGGGCTTTCAATTGCCCAGTTACTGGACCTAAACAAGCACCAGACTGGAAAAGAGAAAGTAGGTCGGTGAACTAGACCCAACTKGAAGGGAGCTGTCAGAGAGAGAAGATGTAATTAGGTGTTTGCAAGGGGAAGATAAAGACAGTGGTGGAGAATAGAGCAAGGGCAAAGCTAATAGAATCCTCTTTGGTTTAATTTTTTTTTTTTTTTTTAATGCAAGGTTGTTGGGAGGGAGAAGGGGAAGGAAAGTACAATTATAGTTATAATTTTAGTTTCTAGTGCAGTCRCCCAAAGCACAAGATGGATGCTTGTAGAGTTTTCATTGTAATGTAGAGAAATTAAATGTAAATAATGTATCTATAAAAGCATATATAAAAGAAGGGATCACAGAGCAAGTAATTAATTTAAACCACTTATCTTGCTTACTGGCAAATTGCAAAGTATTTTGTCCTCATTTTCTTCTCACTGCCATTCCAGCTTCATCCTCTCTAATGATCTCCCTGCTGTTTTGGCTCTGACTGTTCTTAACCACATGCAAAGGTTGCCTTTCTCCTATCTGTACCATCCCAAGGCATATTGAGAGGTACTGAGAGGGATAAACACTGCTGACTTTTGCTCTTGTATGTATTTAAAAAGGACAAAATAGCAGTGCATTCACTTGCTCATCTAGCCCAGAAAATGCACAAGCTAGAGTAGTTTTAATTCTGAATCTCAGCAGTACCTCTTTACATTGAGCGCAAAAGCTATAATTTCTAAATATTTTCATGATTTAATTAATTATTATTTTTTAAAAAAATGTAATGCTTTGTTTGGTAAAACAAACTATGGGCTTGGGAAAAGGAAATTGCCAATGATTGATGATGTAAATTATTTGTGTGTGTGTGTATGTGTAAGTATGTATAGATAGATCGRTAGATGTTGCTTTCAATGATACTGGTTCCATAGAAGGGTGCAATTTGTGGCTCAACAAAGATCTTTTGAAGGAATCTCAAGGCTTCTGACTTGTGGAAGGTGTTACGGTCACATCTTGCAATACACACTGGTAAAAATGTGTTTATTTCAGGACAAGGCTCTTTGGGGATTGCTGGATTGAGAAAGAAATGACAGATGTTTCTGCTTTTGCAGTTGTTGAGTAAGGATTGAACTAGAGAATTAAAAATATTTAAGTGCCTACAGAGAGATTGGCAAACAGAATGTGATCTTTTATATAAAGTCTTCTTTAACATGGAATGGAGAGATTTGTTTGTGAAAGTAATACAGTAGTAAATGAATGGGACTGTTGCTATCAAATAAAGCTGGAAGGTTGGTCAATTCAAGTGGAGATGCTTGTTTTACCCATCCCAACATTCAAATTCAGTTTTCCTGAACTTTCACATGTAATATGTGTCATGTGTATAATACCTAGTGGGATTTCCTTAAATAATGGAAGGGATAATATTTAACCTCGTGTCAAAGAAAACARGAAGATGGCAATTCATTTTTTATTAAGGTTATTAATATGTCAGGGTTATGAATCTAAATGTTGAGTTAACAAAGAAGAAAAGGAAAATTATAAAAACATTTTTATATATTCTGGCAACTTTCCAGCCAGTCATTATAAGTAGGATTATCAAAAAGCTTCAGCCTTGTGCTAATGCTGCCATTGTCATCAATGCTTGTCAGCCAACATGGGCCTCCCTGACATCCTTTGTGTTAGTAGGAGACGGAATGATTCAGATCCATAATTTTTTATCCTTTCACATGCTTATTTTAGGTCTTGTCAGAGACTCAAGCTATCAAGCATAAATTCTGGAATATACACCTTTTTTTTTATAATAAAACCTGTGGTGGTGTATACCTTGCATAGCTGTGTGTAACTACCCATGGAACAGCATATAACATATGTTACAATACCAAGGACTAGAAATGCCTTTTCAGGTCAATATACAAACTGCACGTTCATTTAATCTTCCAATTTTAGACAGGATTCTATGATAAAATTCAGAGCTGGGTTAAAAAAAAAMCACCAGTGTCATGGAGCTTTGGGCTCTCCCATTGATCCTCCTTCTTGACAGGTGTTAGATGTCCAAGCTAAGCTGCTGACTGATTGTTATTGACACATTGTGGATATGAACGAAGTAGATGTGGCTCTCCAGAAGGAATCTTAAGAATAGCAAAGCCTCAGCTGCAGTTTGCATTATTCTGTTTATTATTTACTTTGTTGATAAGGGAAAATCCCAAGGAGAAATGCAAGCTGGATTTTGTGCAGGGCACATGTCTCTATTTCAAAGTCTGATGAGAAACACTCCTTCTTCACAGAGGCTGGGAAASACTATGTCACTCCCAAAGAGAAGTGGCTTATTCTGACAGACATACAGTATTGTCCTTCTCTGGAATGGACCGAAGAGCTAGAATTCTCAGGAATAGATCCAGGAGATAAAATTGTATTGTCATTGTTGCTGGGTTTTTTTCTTTCTTTCTTGAAAAAATAAGACCAAAGATATTTTAGACTTAAAAGAAAGCTGTAAATTTCAAATCTTTTTCCATAATGAATTGTCAGTTGCTTATTGATCTTTTTAGCTACACAGTCTGTAAACATTTCAAATTAAGTGTGTCTTGCCATGCTGCTCTTCTGCTCAGAGGTAGAATTATTAGCTACCCACCATCCCATCCATCCAAAAGCCATATGCAAAGGCTGTTGCGAAGATGTTTCTGTGCATGAGGCTGCCATCAACTCTCCTCTATGCTACCCAGGGGCACTGGAAGTACGGAAGCAGGTAGGAAGCAAGGGAGCTATAGATTAGTTTCACTTGTTCTTCACCATGTTAGCTTATCATTTTTGTCATTTTTGCCCTTTCCATCTTCCCTGTACCCATGAGGTCAAAATGTGAAAAGCACTATATAGTGTAAACATCACTGTGAAATAGCTAATTTGCCACAGTGGCAGGGGGTCTCATTGCTGCTTCTCTACCTCTTTTTTCTTTCAAACGTTTGACAGCACTTCCTCCTCCTGCCACCTCCTGACCTGAATCAGGGACACAACATGTGATCATTTGTTCATCAATTATGTAACATCAGCAGGACAGGAGTTTTTGCTGGGTTTGGATCCCCCCGCCCTTTCCCCCAGTCTCTTCTCTCACTTAAACTTYAGCGTAAAACAAGGAGAAATAAAATCAGAAAACATAATATCCTCCCTGAAGATAAAGTGCACATAGAGCAGAGAGAATAAGTGGCAGTGAGCTCGAGGGAGCTGGTGTTTATGCTTTGAACCTTTTTAGTGCATGAGTGCTTGTTCTCATAGAGTGTGTGAACTGAGTCAATACAAAGTCTTGTTGCCAGTTCTTAGCCCTCTAGTGCCGGAGTTTTGTCACATCCACAGTTTTCTTTCCCTTAGCTTTTATGTGACCCCCTAGCTCATAATATTCCACACACTGAGTGTCAGCTGAGCCCAAACAAAGAGACCTTTCTACTCTGGCAGAAATTCGTTAAAGTCTCCAGCATCAGAATTTACGGCAGCTTTCTTTTGAAATGCTTGACATTTCCTCACAATTTCTTAGATATACTTGGTGGGTAAAGTGCGTCATCTTTGTTTGAATTTATCACACATAATAAGCCATTTTCTCCCAGTTTAATGTCATCCCCTCGGTAACCAGGAGGTCGGAGGCAACAACGCAAAAACAGCAAATTTGTCAATGGAATGTGTAAAGCTTAGTATAAATTTATCTTGTCCTAATCCCTTGGCCCCTTTTCATACCATGATTTTTCATATGCATATGAGAATTTTCAGAGTATTGGTTTCTCACACATTTCACTGCCCATGGACAGAACTAAAATAGAGGCTGAGCTGTCAACTTCCATCAGGGCAAATTAAAAAAAAAAAAAAAAGACTTCCATACAGTAAATTCCATTTTGTCCTCCCAAGGGCCCTCATCTCTGAAACTAAACACTGTTGCCTCTATATTTTACACAGAACTCAGCAGATTCTCTATAGAAACAATGATAAATAAATTAAAGCAATCAACAACTTTTTTTTTTTTTTTTTTGACAAATTGAAATGAGTTTCACTGAGGCCAAGAAGACCTGTTTGCTCAAATCTGGTTTTAAAAAAGAGGAAAGGAAAGAAAAGAATCTCAGTTTATGCTTCAGATCATGCAGGAAAAGACTTCAGATGGCAGCAAAACATATGAAACTGCTCTCATTTTTTTTTTGTGGGTGCTCTCTGCCTACACCTAGTCATTGCTGTGACATTTCAAAGTTAAGATCCTCAGTTGCAGGGGTTACCTAACTGTTTGTTCTTAAAATAACTTTAAAACTTCTGGTCTGGTTCTTCTTGGAAATTGGGAAAAGGTCAGCACATTTATTAAAGGGATAGATAGCTAATGTTAACTCTTAAAACAAGGTATCCCTGAAGACATTTACTGTAACCATGAGTTACACTAAGTTTTATTACACCRATTTTGTGTGCTAAAAGAATCCTGTGATACTACTGTAGTCTCAGGTCTACTGTGTTCATCCATGTCTGCTTTTTGATTCTTGCATCTCAGGTTGAGAAGTTTAAAGCTGGAGAAAGGAAATGTTTATTTACATACTAATTTACATACAGTTTAGCCGCTATGGAGTTTTCTTACAATGGAGACCATCAAAATAATTTACTGGAACTGACTGGACAAGAGGACTGGATAATTTTTTTGGCTMCTTTTTTGATGCTATGTAATCAAAGCCAGTGATAGTCAAATCTAATCTGTTAGAGAATTGGATCATTTTCTCCAGGGTCAGAAATTAAGGCATGACATTTGAAATACTGTACAAGCAGTCAAATAGCTAAGGATATTTTCGAACTCTTCTGCAACACAGGAATTCTTCACTGCAGCAAAGGCAGTACAAAGGACTGAAAATACTGAAAATCTTATCTGTTCTAGCAAATCCCATAATATTATTAGAGATCAACCCATGAATCAGTATTTCAGATCTGAGTTAGGTTGGAAATTTGTGTTGGTTGCTTCCTTACAGAAAAATGTTTTAATAGAAAAAAATGCATATATTTAATGTTATTTCATATGTTTTAAATACATCTTAAAAAGACGAATAGTTTAGTTATTTGAATTAAAGAATTTTCATCAACATGTCCAAAAGTCAAATGTGATATATTTCACCAAATGAATGTCACTCATAAAGCATTTTTTTGAACTTAAATTTTATTTCTTTGAAGAAAATTTGGTACACATTTGGAATAAATRGGTTAACAAGACATTCTTTGGTATGGTTCACAGCATGGTGACTTATTGTCAGTGATCATCACCTTTAAAACTGAGTACTATAGTGAATATCTTACACAGAAAAAGAAATAAAGGAACACCTGCAGTTACCATTGTCACTATACAGGACCATCAGAATTATTATTATTATTATTATTATTAATTATTACTACTACTACTACTACTACTACTACTACTACTACTACTACTATTATAAATATAATTGTGTCTGAAGAAGGAGAAGAAGAAGTTGTTCATTTGGGACTGATTCCTTTAGATACTCAGTATTTTCCATTAGCTACTTAAAGCATAGTCCTATCATAATGAACTGTTTACATGATTTCCCTGTTTGTTGAACAAGTGTGTAGAGATATAGATTTATTGTACTGGTTTTTATACACCTGACAACATTAAGAACAAATCCGTAGAATTAGAACTCAAAAATACCTTTTTTTTCCCTTTCTTCGTAATCTTTTTATTTTCTCTCTCTCTGTCTCTTAGAATGGGTACAGTTAACCAAATGGCATTGCCTATGTAAATAAATATGGATGGTACTACAACAGCTAATTTATGGTTACCCGTATTTCAAGTCAACATTTTATCACTTGGAAATGGTTAATGTTCTGAGATTCTCTTTTTGCTGTCTTTTCAGGCTTCTCTATCTTTCAGGGCTCTTTCCTTATTTAGCAGCTGATCTTCCTGTTCTTTTAGAAACTTTTCAAAAATCCAGTGCAGCTTGCTTGACTTATAATAGGTGAATGCAATTAACACAAAAGATTGTGAGTCCAGTGATCACTTTTCAGTATTTCCTTGATTTTTCAAGTTTTTCTGAGCAGCAGCCACTATCAGATGCATTAATAGTGAATAAGGTAGTTTAGTTAGTACTGTGCAGACTTCCAGCTCTTGATTGAAACCTACATCTCTCAGCCTTCTGGCTTCTGTGATTTCTCAAGAGCTTGTGAAAGATGACCTTAAAAAATAGCAAATATGTCGTTGCATTGCAGCATGTGATCATTATAATATAGACTTCTACTGGCACTGCTGAAGTAATGCATGGTGTTACTGATAAGGCATCCTCCTGATGTAGGAGGATGGAGTCATGAAATGTGAGGAAATGCTCTTCTTTTGCTTCTGCTGGTTTTGACTGCATTTCCATTCCTACTGAATGAGTTTCAAAAACAAACTTGAAGTATTCTTATGCCATCTATGGCAGCGAAGTAGCTTTGGAGAGTATGTGACTGACCAGCTGCCCAGGAGATCTGCTACAGGGAGGGTATCTATGAGGAAATGAGTGTTGACTTSAGTGCTATGTCTGAGTTCTTGTCAAGTTCTCAAAATCAAAGTTCTTTTTTAATGCCTAGAGTATGTTTTCTTTTATCCGATATCTAATTGAAGGTGAAATTTCTTTAGGAAGTCACTCATGGTTATATAGTTCTGTAGCTCATCATGTACCGAAGCAGCATCTTAAATCTGTGGCCCTTATACTGGAATTGATTTTTCAGTAAAGATAGGAACTGTTGTATGCTACCCACAGAGTAGAAAGGTTTCTGTACATAAGTAGATATTCATGCAATACGTAGTACTTACTGTCTATTCCCATCATTCTGTAGCCACTGGGAAAAATTACCACTGTCCACAGGAAGACCATTGCWGCTGAACAGGCTGATTCAGATTAATTATAAACATACTACTTAGATTTTTCAAAAATGTAGCCTGTTTCTAAATGAGAAAAAAAAATCAAAATGCCTCAGCTGTTTATATGTTTTTAACATTTTTCATACAATTCAGTTTACATACTGTAATTGCAAAGGACTAGTTAATTTGCATGGTGCTGTTTACTGTAAGAAAACACGTTTGAGACAAATGTTGTGGTAAGCTGTTAGAAACATCACTAAAGGCAAGAGAACGTGAGGTTCGCTTGAAGAGTGAAAACATTGCTGAAAAGAGTCACAAAAATTAACTGAGATCACAAGTATATACCTTACATTGAGAGACTTGAGTTCAGCACACTTAGTACATCAGAAGAGAAATTGAGAGGTGACTTGATTTCAGGGTTCTTCAGCAAGAGAAAATATCAGATAAAAAGCGTTCTTTAGCCTAATGAAGGAAAGCAAAACAAAAGCTAATGGATGAAAGCTAAAACGAGGCAAATTTGATTTTAAAAGAAGGCATAGATTAATAACAGTGCAATGATTAAATTAAACACTAGAACTAACTAGCAGGGGAAGAGATGTTTTTTCCATCTCTATTGAGACTAGTTGCTTTTCTGGAAAACACTTTAGTCAAACACATATTACTGCATTGAATATGAGGAAGCTGGATAAAATATATGATCTATRCTGTATCTGGGTGATCTAATGAACCATTTTGGCCTTGAAGTCTCTGCCTCAGGGAATTCATTGTGTATCAAGGAATTTCACATTAAAAGGTAAAAGAAAAAATGCAAACAGGATAATATACATCAGTATCCAATTGATTCCTTTATTTTAATAATATTTAGTTGCAATTATTCATAGCATACTGTATAGAGTAATTTTCTGTGTAAAGTGGTACTTCTTGTAGATATTCATTTCTAAGTGACTTCTCATATTTGTAGACTGTTGCTAAGCCTGCAAAATTTATAACCATAATGATAGCTAGGGATCTGGGTTCTGTTTCCAGCATGATCACACATTAACTGTATTATCCCAGTGCACCTTTTAATCCCTCTGAAATTCTGTTCCAGATCTGTGAAACAGACATAGTTTCTTCTCATTTCTCCTCTTCTCTCCTCTCCTCTTGAACTTCAAAGTTACAAGGTGGGAAGGAGTGGGATGTGAGAGTAAAGGAGAAAGAAAGGACACTAAAAATTTTTATTTCATGATCTTCAGATTTATAGATAGCAAGAAGTCAGAAACAATTAAGTAYTGCTCTGTATCTATTACTAAATCCTGTTAGTGACAGTCAGCCCAGAAAATATGCTGGCATTTTTAGTAAATGAAATTAAAACAGAAACTGAAATAAGATGCTGAGAATAATCAACGAGATTACACTGTCATGCAAGTTATAATAATGGTACTTTTCATTCTTCTCTGGGGTGCCGTCTTTTCCTTCTCTTCAGAGTATGTGCCCCAGAACAGAGATCTAGCATCCATATAACAATAATGCTGTTTAATGCAGAATGTATGATCAACTGATTCRCCTGCTACTGTCAGTTGGACCTCCAATAAATATTTCTTCTCCTTTTTGGACATCGCCTTATAGAAAATAATATAACTAATTAAAAGATCAATAAAGAAAAAGAAGAGTTTGTGTTCACTACGCCCATTTTTCCCTGAAAATTACTCTATAGTGTTATCTTCTTCATTCTGTCCATACCATTAGATATATCTTCACTTCAAACMTATATCTATTCGCGAAAGGGAAGAGGGGCAGCGGAGAAAAAGATTCATATCTGAGAATAGGAGAACAATCATATTTTTCCTTGAAGCCTTGAACTTCAGATATGCCCTCCCTAACCAGATATATACAGAAAATACAGCTGCAAGTGTCTGTCCTGACTTTATGTCAAAGCTGCTTTAGGCTGGTGACTGTTTATTGCTATTTGTGGGCTTGCTTTCTCAATATCCGTTGACAGATGTAAATCAGGTTATATAGGATACACACAAAAATAAGAATTACAGTAAAATGGAGAGGAACTTACCATGTTTTACCTGAAATTTTATCACAATAGTTTTCCAGTGACTCCTTTCTGTGGGCTACAAACCTCAACTGGCTCCACACTGTCTGCCCATACGTACATGTTGTTAATTTAGGTGTGACAAAGGAGGGGATATGAATTTAGCAGCTAATTTAAATAGCACAGATTTGATCTATAAGATGCAGAAACCACAGATTGTGGTTTGAAAAGTTCTGTTTGAAAAGCAGAACTTCATGGGTAAGGAGAAGCTAGTGTCAGCAAGTCACCCACAATTAGACTTTTATAATTTTTAAATTTCTTATCGGATGTTTCTCTCTGAACCAAAACTGCATGCTGAAGAAGGAAAATGAGCAGAGAATGAAGACTATGTATTAAAGACATAAAGATGCCATTTGTACATGCAATGTTATCATGTTACAGAACATGTATCTGCATGCAGTACATCAGAAAAAATGGGCAACTGTACATTTTCTCAAAAAAAAAAAAAAAGGTAAAGTTTCTATCTGAGGAGAATCCTACAGTTTAGCCTAATAAACAAAAAATATATCAATGCAGAAGGAAAAAACAAACTCCAAATTTAATATGTTAACAGTGGTAATGTAAATTAAATCATTAACTACAAGTTTATCTACCTGGGAGTAGAATGTATTGCTTACTAGGAATGAAGCAGAGATATATGCTCAGTGAAAGAGGTCCAGGTCGTCTGAAATCAATGGATCTCAAGTGAGAGGGGCACACTGCCACCTTTCTTGACACTGCTCTCCTATCCYCACCCATTGTCTGCTTTAAAAAAAAAAAAAAAAGATCATAAAAATGGCATGTTTTAAGTGCATCTGAAAGACTGCTTGTACCTTATGTCAACTTCCCCCCAGCCTCTAAACACCCCCTCAAAGTCAGCCTCTGATGTGTGAACCTTTTTCAGCCTTGACATGCTAGATATATCAGAGACAGTTTGATGTATTTGCAATAAAAAGGGAACTGCAGCAAGCTTGGAACCAGTGAAATTTACTGTTGTGAAAATGATGGCATTTTGATCCTGTGCAAGCCTCTAGCCCCTGCCCCCATCATCCAGAATAGCAGAAAAACACTTGCTGTATAAAGTTTATTGAGGCTCTGGAAAGCACCAGTAACTTCTGGGTGCTGTAGTTCCTGGCACTGTACTTTTTGTGAGAATYCCCAGTGTCTCAACAGTAAAATCCAATATCCCAAAAATACAGGCTAGCCCAGAGCTTGTAGCAGTGTTGGTCAAATAATAATACTAATAATTATCATTATTACTATTGCTATTGCTATTACTATTGCTATTACTCTTATTCTATAAAGATTTTACAGTGAAAAACTGTAGAATTTACTAGGTTTTCCCCATATAAACATATAGAAATATAAAAAATGTAAATAATAGATTTTCAAAAGCCTGAAGTGGTAGTGCAGACCCACCTGATAGCAATAAATCAGAGAACCTAAGGTCCTCTTAGCTTATTCTCCTTCCAGCAAAGCCTTCCTTTTCAAAATCCAATACTGTGTTGGAGTACTTTCCTCACAGGTATCCACAGTTTATGAAATCCTGAATCCTATCTGAGCATTTGCATGAGAAGATTGCTATTAATCAAAGCTTAAGATATTCAAGAAAGAATACAAGCAATAGATTTAATGCCACTGATTAAAGCCAGATGCTGCTGGTTTTAATCCAGCTGAGCAGCACCTTAGGCGATGGGGCTATCTGGAAGATAGGATGACAATTCAGTTCCAGTTCTTCAGAATGATCCCTATTTTAATGCCTACAATCTGTAGAAAGTATAGGAAACAACTAGGGTATAAGTAAATATAGGAAGGAGATAACAGTTTCATTTATAAAATTGCTGTTTACTGCCTATCATATTTTTGCCTTTGGAAAGAGTGGGGAAAGACATTTACACTAAAGGCCAACAAAATTCAGGCATTCTTTCAAGGATTTTTAGTAATTTTTTTTAGCCATGACCAATGAATATTTTTGTGATGTCTGTCCCATAAGGCTGGCCTGCATTCTGGACATTTTTTTTTCTATTTATTCTGTGTTTTGTGCACTGTCCACAGGAGTTATTGCTGTTAAATTTAGCTACAAAATCAGTGGTGCAAATAAGCTCTCCCTAATTGCCCAGGATACAATTCCAGCAAATATTCGTGAAAGATTTTGTGCATTACTGTGAGGGTGACAGAGCACCGGAGCAGGCTCTCCAGAGCCATGGTGAAGGCTCCTTCTCTGGAGATCTTCAAAACCCACCTGGATGCCACCCTGTGCCACGTACTCYAGAGGTCCCTGCTTAGCAGAGAAGTTGGACTAGATGATCTCTAGAGGTGCCTTCCTACCTCAACCATTCTGTGATTCTTTAAGGCCATTTCATATGGATTTTCCAAAGTTCTGCTTGATTTATAATTTCTAGCTGCAGCACAAAAGCAGTATAAGAGCATGAACTATCTAGAAAATAAAATCAACCCTGAAATATGACTGTGAAAATCAGAATAGGATAAAGGTATTTTTGTAGACCCTGTGGAAGCTATGAAAAAAAAATCTAATAAAATTTCTCTTTATTCAAGTAAAAAATGCTTTACTTGAAAAAAAAAAAGAAAAGGAAAATTAGCAGTGGATGTAGCACTGGATGTATTCAACTACTTTTGAAAATCATTAGAGATAATGAGCTGGGAGCAAAACATGGAGATTTCTCAGCTGACAGCAAAGCATAAATATCAGTAGCCTTTTAAAGGAGAAAAGGAAAATGCCCTTAAAAAAACACCTAAGAAGAGGTTTGATGAATGCAGTGYCATGAAACTCACAGTTGAATATTGGCTTCTTTAGATCATGCTTCAGTAGATGTTTAGGGGTTTGTAGTCAATCTGTTTAGCTGTCTTTAAACCAAGTTTGTTATTCACAGTAATATGTACCTACAGACTTTGACTTGCTTACTCTTAGACCTCCAGAGGTCCAGCTGTTTTCATATTTAAAGAGTGAGTGCATGAAGACTCAAGTATATGAGCATGTACTGGTTTATTCAAATATTTGTTGCCTCTAGCTGTTACCCCTTTTGGAGAGGCCACAAAAAGAATTCAATCACTGAAGTATTTTTTTTTTTTCTTTCAGAGATCCAGTGACTAGCTCAGTCAGAACTGTAGCTTTGCTTTGCCCCATTGCTTAAATAACTTTTTTTTTTTTCTGGTAAATKTTCAAGCTGTATAAAAGGTGATGGGAAAAAAAAGAAAGACCTTGGAAATTTGCCTGGTTTAGAAGGGCCTTCTGCCTAATTGTAAGAAAAGAGCTGATTTTTATCTTGGTGATTGGCAGTGGATCCAGAAGAGAACAGTTTCAATAATAATGTGTGTATTTCAACATATTCTTTTTCTTTTTTAGATTCAGCTGTGAAGTTTTTCAATGCAAAGGGTAAAACCTTTGCAGAAAAGGTTCTGACCTCCAGAATCTGATTTGTTTCATTTTTAAATATTTCCTAGATAAGACGGAGTTTGTCTTCATCCAACATGCACTTTTCATTGTGAGTTGCTCTTATTAATGTTGAATAATGCTATGTTGAATTCACCTATTTCAGAAGATTTATGTCTAAAAAGCGAAAGTCTTGGCCAGAAGAGGGTGCAAAATTACCTATCAAGAAGAGACAAGTTTTGTGCATTTTAAAGACAACTTTATGGCATACAAAAGCTTTAAGAAAAAACTTGCACTGTGTTTACCAGATGACATTCCCCCAGCTGAGAGAAGCTGAGAGAAACTTTCTGTGAATCTACTCTTTACAGATTGCAAAAATATGTGATAACATTGTAAGCTACATTCATAATAAAAAAGCAAACATTCAGTAAAGAAAATGTTTTCAAGAGACCACGCAATTTTAAAAACACTGAAGTYTCCTGTGTACTACAAAGATATTTCTGGCTGATGTACAAATGACATGGAATACATTTTTYGGCCACTTCAGGTATACTGTAATCTACAAAAGAAATATTTGCATCAGTAAATCTCTCAGTATCTTCTTTATCTTATGTAAAAACATTGATATATCTCCAAAGTTATATATTTTCTTTATACCAACTATCTGACTAATAGTTTGTTATGACTCCATAGCAGCAAAAGAACAACTCTTCTGAATTAAAATGTTATTCAACARTAAGAGGATACTAAATATAAGTCACAATGACAGGCTTTGTTCCTTAAAGGATGGATTTTGAGAAACAGGGTTCCAGCAAGTCTCCATCATGTTAGAATGACCTTATTTTTGAAAAGCCACAAAWAATGCATAATTTTATCATTGATTAATTTATTTTTCCAGATTGCCTTTTTGTTTTCTGTCATCATACTAGATTGAAATTATTCACTGAACAAATCTGAAAACAATATTTTGGATCTTTAAAGTGGGCTTTGTTAAGAGTTTGATATTCAGAATTTGAAAGTGAAGCTGTTTTCATAGGGCCCCTTAATCTTCCCTCTCTGGAAAGTAATTCAGAAAACACTACTTCAAGGATAACACTGATTTTTAAACAGTTTCGTAAGAAGAAAAAGCCTATACTATTATGATACTCCTCACTTTCTAAGTGTAAAAACTCCACACACAATTTTGATACCATCTCATTAGAAGAAAAATGAACCTACCATAATACCCATTTCTGAAATAGGGAAAAAGCAGAATTACAAAAATGGATGGTTTCCAGTGCTAGAAATAAGTAATCCAAAAATGTGGTTCTAATTTGTGATGAAATTGAACACATAACCTCCAAAGGGATCAAATCCTGCTACTGAATTGGCAAGTGATATTTAATCGGTAGTTTCTTTTACATAAGTATGAACTCAGCATGCTGCGCTTTTTTTTTTTTTTTTTTCCCCCTAAATATAACATACTTGAATAGGAAAGAGTTCCTGCACACATATCATGGATGTGATTCCTTATCAAGCTGATCCACACAGAACAGGAACCCACCACTAACCTCAGCCAGTGCATTTCAGTCCAGATCTTTAAAGTTATCCAAGCATCTAAAGGAATGGGTAGAGATGAAACATGGTATTCATGCAATGCCACTTTTAAAGTCATATATCACACTGAATTTCCACTCCCTCAACAGAAGTTACAGTATTASTAAATCCTACTCCATATGTATTAATCTTGACCCCTTGAAAAAAATACTGTTCTTTCTCTGCTGCCTTTTCATATGAGTGACTCACTGTTTTCTTGCAGGATTCATGCTTTGCAACTAAGGATCCTAAACTAAAGGTTTCGTCCCACTGAAGCACTGTCAGCCCTTTCTCAATTCAGTATACCATAATTTCTATCTGAATTGAAAAGCTATATTATCTGAGCAGTCAGTCACTTTTCTCATCATTTTTTTTTATCTTGTATTTCCTTTAGGAAATATATTCTGCTAAGTTCATTCCTGAAGCCAGAATTTGGAAGACTTGAAGATGAGATGCAAATTCATTGGCAATGAAATCCAAGTATTTCTTTAATGGCATTGATTTCATTACAAAATACAAAAATGGTACACAAACCCTTTTCTAGTGGGTTCCTAGTCACTTCCTCACTGCCACAGTAGCCAGTACCTAGAGTAGCTATCTCCAGCCTTGATTTTCTAGGCCACTCCTGGACTTGCAGAGAATAGTTGCACTCTACATTGTTCCTCACGGAAGTCAAGACTGGTCTGGAAATTGGTGTTCTTCTTGGGTAGATGCTTAATTACAATGAACTGCAACAGAAGTTCAGATGCTGTAGTTCCTTTACGTGCAACAAGGATTTATTCCAAGTTTTTATACAGTAGTCAATTACTTAATGTGATCTTGACAATGTGATGTTAGCAGCCTACGTTATAGTTATAAAGTAAAAAGAAAAAATGAAATTAATAAGATAGGTAACAATTATTATTTCCATCACTTTGTGTGTGGTTTGATTTAGAGTTCTTTCTGAGGACGGACTTCTTTAATGTTAAAACATTTTTGTGTCTCACACTGAAAAATATATTACTGTAGTTTAATAACAGATTTTTTATATTTTTATTCCCTGCAGTAATCACTATACAGAGAATAGTAAGTATCTGAGAGACCTTTGCTAAATTAGAGGTGACAATGACGGCAAAAATTTGTAAATAGTAAGGATAACTAGTTCATAATGATAACCTATACTACACCCCTTTAGCATGGTGACTTTTAAGTAGCATTGACCACAAAGAATTAGTTAATGAAACAAGATGCCAAGGATCAGGATGGTGCAGATCTTAAATAAAGCCTACCTTTYCATAATCTCCTGGAAAATATTTTTTTCTGAAGAAAAGCAAACTAATTTTAGGAAAAATTCATTACACTGCATGCCATTAGTAGCTGCTTAGTCTTTACACAGGCAAACTAAACCTACATATCAGAAAATAGTAGTGTTTGAAGAAAATGCAAAAGATGTGTACCTTTGTGCAGAGAGCAGGTCTGTCATGARCCTATGGAAAAGCGAGTAGTACAACTTTGCTCAGAACTGGACACTGTCCCCGTACTCATCCGGAGTGAACAGTTCTGGAGCCTCACTGGAAGCAGTGTTTATTTGTGTGCCATAAGTTACAGGAGTTGTCAATTAGTTGGCATCAAAGCAGACCATTAAATAGGGAATCCCCAAACAAAATGTCAGTAGCTGGAATCAGAAGCCTTTCCTCTGATATTCATTCATACAATGTTCATTTTTCAACCTCTGCAAGGTGTCATGTTCAAGATTTTTTCTGTTTCTCTTGCTTTTATTGAGATACTAAATGCTTATCATTTCAAGGTCCTTCCTGACACTTCTCTCATCATAATTCTTACTTGATATACTGTCAAATATCAGTACTACAATAATCTTAGAAGATGTTTCATAAGATTCTATGTATTGCTGAACCAATCTATGTGGCAGTAGAATCACAGAGCAGCTTCCACTGAACCCTTTAAGTGAATGGTTTAAAACTGGATCTCAAGTATGATTTTTTTTCTTTGTTTAGGACAGAAGAGAATGGCTGGAATCTGTTAGCAAGCATCCGAAGTTCAGGTTCAGTGACCAAAAAAAATTATATATTTCTTGAAGAAAAAAGTTAATTTGACTATATATGAAAAACAGCAAAAGTTTTCAAACTGCATGAGTAACGGCTAACAAGTTGCAAATTAAATTCCAAACAGATAAGCACCATCAAAATGYGCCTAAGTGTTCTCGAATTTTGTTATGCCTCTAGGGATAGGCCAATTTTGCTCTACCTCATAAAACTATATATAAAACTTTGCTATTAGGACATCCTTGTTATATTTTCCTTTTAAAGACATGATTCTAGAAAATGTGGATTGTTGACTTTTTTGGAGAGGGGGAGAGTCTGTATTCTGTGGCACTGTTTGTGCACAAATGCAGCCTAGGAGCACAGGATGTAATGTTCTAGATGATCATGACAAGCAGGCTACACAAATAATCATTTAAAGCTTTAAGAGTGGGCCTGAATAGCACTCAGARAGATATATTTCATAAAGGTGAGAGAAAGATGTCATTTTGCTTTAACACATTTGAAATCTATGTCACAGAAAATATATGTGGACATATAAAAGTTAATATTAAGCTTATACCACGTCTCTTACCCCATGAGTTCATTATTAATTATACACCTAATTATACAACATCTGACAACATAATAATGAAAAAAAAAGTGTAATTCTTTTTATTGAAGTTTCCAAAGTGCTTCTTAATTATTTTAGGTACAAATTTGATATTGGGACTCTACCATATAGATTATTTTAAAGCACCCACCATACATTTTGGTGTGTAAATAATTTAATAATCAATTTATGCAAAAGAGCTAGGTAAGATGGGCTGTTTAGATTGTTCATTGGAGTTTTAATTAATTCAAAGAAGGATTTGTCTATTGCAATTTCAAACCAGAGAAATTAGACTTAATTGTTCTTATCTTCAGTTACACACAGGTTTTAAATTGCTTTGTTTGTGCACTAGTTCCTGACCTACTGACTTTGGAGGAAGGAATCCCATCAGCTTCATTAGTGCAGGGTTAAGCCAACAGTGAGGCCATGAATGCAAAATCACAGGACACAGTTTCAAAATTCATACCAAGAATCCACTGGGATTGCACTCTTTTTTTTTTTTTTTTTTTTTTTTTTTCATTCCCATTAACAGGCCTTTCTCCAAGTGCCATGTGAAGCCTGCTGGGGATTAGGAGATTTTTAACACCTCTTTTTGTTTCCCTCGTCTCTTACTCTGCTTTGCTTACTCTGCTTACTCTTCTGCTTACTCTGCCTAATGGCTGTTCTTGTGGTTGACTACACTGAGCAAACAGCTTTAGTCTATCTAGAACCAGTCAGTTTCTCTCCACATCAAGCTTTCTCATGTAAGAATGAACTTCAAAAGCAAAGCAGCATGTTCTGTTCCAACACAACCCAGTTGCCCCAAAAGTCATGGGTTTTATCTTTGCGAAGACAGTGTCAATGGTGTAAATTCCAGCCTGGACAGGCTGGAGATTTGGGCAGAGAGGAACTTCATGAGGTTCAACAAGGACTAGTGCAGGGTCCTGCACCTGCGGAGAAATAACCCCAGGCACCAGGACAGATTAGGGGTCGACCTGCTGGAAAGCACCTCCACGGAGAGGGACCTGGGAGTCCTGGTTGACACTAAGTTAACCATGAGTCAGCAGTGTGCCCTCGTGGCCAAGAAGGACAATGGGATCCTGGCCTGCATCAGCAGGAGTGTTGCCAGCAGGTCAAGAGAGGGGATCCTGCCCCTCTGCTCAACTCTGGTGAGGCCGCACCTGGAGTACTGTGTGCAGTTCTGGGCTCCCCAGTGTAAGAGGGACGTGGASCTTCTAGAGAGGGTCCAGTGGAGAGCAACAAAAATGATTAAGGGACTGGAACATCTCTTGTATGAGGAGAGACTGAGTTGGGCCTGGGCTCTTCTGGAGAAGAGAAGGCTGAGAGGGGATCTGATTAATGTGCATAAATACATGGAGGAAGAATGTAGGGAGGAAGGGGCTCTTCTCATTGGTGGCCAGTGAYAGGACAAGGGGAAATGGGTATAAGTTGAAACACAGAAAGTTCCATCTCCATGTGAGGAGGAACTTCTTTACTGTGAGGGTGACAGAGCCCTGGAACAGGCTGCCCAGGGAGGTTCCCTCTCTGTGGAGTTTCAAAACCCGCCTGGATGCCACCCTGTGCCCCATGCTCTGGGTGTCCCTGCTGGAGCAGGGGGAGTTGGACTAGATGATCTCTAGAAGTCCCTTCCAACCTTGAACATTCTGTGATTCTGTGATTCTGTGATACTATGAGATGTTTTTTCGTGTGTGGAAAACACTGTTGCAATATGTCATCTCCAGACCTTTTGCAGGAAACTGGATCTATTTGTAAATAGGAAATGAAAAATAGATCGTGATGGTTTCCTGGCAGTATGTTTCAAGCATATTTACTTCACCAAAGTAGATAAACATCAAAAACCCACATGTAAATGATAAATCTCTACTTTATATTCTGGGTTGATTTTCTTTTATATCTTTAGTACAGAAGTCTACCACTTTCCCACAATATTTCCTTAGACTCTTCACATCTTGCATGTATTGAAATTATATTTTTAAATTTGTAAATTATTTGTTTAATTAAATGTTTATTTTTCTATGCAAAACACCAAGAGATGCATAGCTTTAAAATAGCCTTGCTCTTTCTTGTGTTTCTGTATTTGCTTGATATACCAGGCAAGAAAAAAAGCGTTAAAAAGTATAACAGACACATAAAATATGAATGAAAGGTATTATAGAAAAAAAAAAAAGAAAACAGTGCTGTCTTTAAACCTCCCACACTGCAGTTGAGTACAATTCTAATAAGCCACAGGTGTACACCATATGCATAGGTGAAAATGTGATTATGAGAGGTCTGATGACAGTTCTGGGTCCACAAAGCATTCATCTCAATATAAACATCTGTTATGTATTCAAGGCAAAACTGTGCAGAATATAGAGCTATAATTGAAGTTTTAAATGCACAGATATCAGGAAACTCCAGGTTATTGCCCCAACAGGAACTCAAATTTGATCACATTATAAAAAGATAGTATCTTTTATTAGTGTACATGATGTTAGGCTTTATGCCTTATTATACTGAGATGAAATTGCTTCAGCTGAACAGAGTGTAGGGATTACTGACTTGGAGTGATGCACTTATTTCTCAATTATGGGATTGATGCAGTCTTCCTGGCAGAGGGGCTCTAATTAGCTGGGCTATTGTTAGCTGTCAGTATACATTGTGGAAATCCTGTGGCTTGATTGGATGCTTCATATCRGAAACCAGCAATAAGTATGATCTCCCCAACTTCTGTATCCCTCTACTGATAGATGAAGTTGCCAAGTCCTTTGCGTTGGATAGAAAAGACCCTGTTATCGAATGTTTATAATTTGGCCAAACTTTAGACATGCAGAATTAAATGTCTGTGCTTTGTGCCTGCCTTGAGGCGAATGTCTTTTTTAATTTCTTCTAAAACCATTTCTGAGAATGAAATAGGGGGAAACTATATTAACCACACAAGGGCTCTTCGCAGCCCTCTCTTCATGTCTTGCTTTATTTCCAAAAACATGAACTCAAAGGCAAAGAAAAGTCAGCCTAAATTATCAGGCACTGAAAACCTGGGTTGTATTTCAGCAGTGTGGGACAAGAGAAGGTATATGCTTTCTCTTCTTTTCTCAGCTTTCTTTCTTATTCTTCTCATCTCAGATCAACCATGTGTAAACAGAACTAAGAACTTGCTCCTGTGCAAGATCAAATGCCTTTAAACACATTGCTTTTGTTTCTGAGATGTCAGTGCTACACACACGGCTGCATCAGATGACTTACAACTTGGAAGTTAAGCACATACATACATAAATGCATACACATTTATATATATAAATAATTAAAACATATAAGGTCTTAATCATGAAAATGCTCAAGGAAATAAGTTTTGTGATTCTTTTTTTAAAACAAATATTAAAGGGGCAATTTTCTTAGAACCAGTCTATCTCAAGTATTTCTCTGCCTTCTCAAAGGCAATACCTCAATCAAGATTATTAATAATAAAAAGTTAGAAGAAGCCCAATGCTATACTTTGGTGGTCAGAAGTTTGTTAGTCCTCAAGGACTGAGATCTCCATTCTGGGTTGGACCCTTATTTTAATGAAAATTGTTACTAAAAATAATAACTATAGAAATATCACTGTGAGCTGTCAGGTGGAATCTTTTGAACAGATTGCAAAGATATTTTCTTCCTCTGTAGGACATTTGTTCACAGAAAGATAGGTTTATTATTAGGTTTGTTGATGWATATGAACTGATGCTATCTTTGCTGGAAGGTCATCACCAGCTGGAGTGAAGCTGTAAGTCGTATCTTTACCACTGCCAAGCCAGTGTTCTGTGGGCAAGGAAGCTGTGCTGAGCTTTATCAGCACAGCTTCAGTGTATCAGCTAGAAGGCTCTAGCCTTTTGCTCTTTAACAACAAATCTACATGAAAAAGTTAGGCAAAGTGCACACAAAATTTGCATAACATTTCCTTTAACGAAAAATAGTATTGATGTTTTTAACCAAGTCTTTGCCAGGAGTAGACAATTTTTAACCCCTCCAGAAACAGATTCCTCCCCTGTGAACTAAACACAAATGAAAGCTGAATTTGATTCTGTCTATATAATGAAATCTATTTTTTTACTCAATAAAAGCTTGTCAGTTTACAAATGCTAACTCTTTTAGTTAATTTTCCTTTCATTTTTTTTCTTTCCTGTTCTTTTTCTTCCCTCTCTCGCTTATGCAGAATGAAAAGAGTTCTTTAACCAAACAAATGTAAATACGTAAGTGGTAGGGATTTTTTTAAAAGTATGTTTTTCAGTTCATCTAACAAAGACATATCTGTCTGCTTGAATGATTCCTTACTGAATATGAATGAGAAGCCCTTTAATGAGGTACGGTAATTAAGCTCTGGCAACCCCCCCTAGCCCCCTGTCAGCAGCTTCCCAGGCAAACAGCCATTGAATCAGATGATTGACAAACCAGACGCTGGACATGTACTGTAGCTGATGAGGAACAATGGGCTGTGGGGCCATGGTATCTGCCATACCCAGCCGTGGCAACCTCATCAAAGAGCCGGGCTTCTAAAGCATCAGCCTGTCTGTACTTGTGGGCCCAGGCTGCACATCTACCTGCCAGAACCTCCTCACTCCTCCTTCTCCTCTGCCCTTGGACACCTTCTTTCCCATTGCACTCAATGCATTCCAGCTTCGACGAGCACATGCTGCATGTTCATGTTAGTGGCTCTGTGTTCACGGTGATTGGCTGCACAGGAGCTGGTTCCCTCCTTCACCGCTCAAGTGTTGCAGTGCTCCTCTCATAAATCTTTTTAATTGTTAAAAGCCTTTAACTATAGTATAGGATTCATTATCTATTGTGTTTGCCAAAATGCTATTTAATAAGTTGCCTGTTTTATTAACCCTGACAGAAAAGAAAACAGGGTTCTTTATCTCCAGCTGTTGGAGACAGATATGGGATTTGTCTGAGCAGTTTCTCTTAACGCATTGCAAAATAAGTGCATTTAACAGGTTTGGGGTGACTGGCCTACATTTGAATGGCATACCTCTCCCCTTATGCTCTATATCCTTGCTAAACTGCACCTATTTCAGCAGCCTGTGTGTGTCTTACAAACCATGTGAGAAGGAGCGTGAAAGAGAAAAAAAGGAAAAGGAAAAGGAAAGGGAAAAGGAAAAGGAAAGGGAAAGGGAAAGGGAAAGGGAAAGGGAAAGGGAAAGGGAAAGGGAAAGGAAAAGGGAAAGGGAAAGGAAAAGGAAAAGGAAAAGGAAAAGGAAAAGGAAAAGGAAAAGGAAAAGGAAAAGGAAAAGGAAAAGGAGAAACACCAAACCCCATACACCTCAATTCCTACCATTCTGGAACTCTTGCTGTAGGATCACTCTGCAGCTGAGATTGGAAAGATGCATCTTTGCTGTAATTGATTGTAGCCATATGGATTAATGTTATGAGGGACCATTTGATTTCCAGGCCAGGGGGTTAATTTCCTTCCTGTATTCTATCAGTTCGATAACATGTGCAAATGTACTACACACTGCCAAAGCAACTCTTCTCCGCAATTTGGTAGTGATGGCCTGGCTTTAGGTTTTGTAGAACAAATTGGGAGTTTACTTGGAATGCATACTGCCAAGTTGCATTTTCAAAGCATATATAGAGAGGAGAAATGCACTTTTCAGAGAAGGGATGAAAAAAAGAATGACTAATTTAAGCATTTCCTGTCTCCTAAATAACACCAAAAACACGTGCAACTACGTCTATATACAAACATTATCTGAATAAGCTGTTAGTATCGTTTGTCAAAACTGGCAATCTCCTGTTATTAAAATTGAAAATTCACCACCCCTTCCTCCCTTCTTTCACTTTTTTTTCTTTGAAAAGCAGAGACAAATCCCAGTAGTACAATCAAAACACTAGCTAAATATTACTTTGTTGGGCTTAACGATAGATTACAATGTGTGCATAATGACCCAGTTCTAGTAATATCATCTGATTTAGTAAGGAAATCAGAGTCTGCCATATGTTCACCAATAAGGTCTTAGAAATTCTTCTTCTTGTTCTTGATGTCTCAGCCAACTGCTAGCAAGGATGCTGYTTTGTCCTGAAATCATCTTGTTTTTGAACACCAAGCACATTAAAGTCATAAGCATGTGGCTCATTTTATCATGCAACCTCTAGGAATGAGCAGGGGGTGAATTAACAACCTACCACCTGCCTACTCTGAGTACCTTATGAAAAGAAATTGCAGGCCAGTTTGAAAACTGACTTCCTGTTAACAGCCCTAGAAAAGGAATATACTGTGACTTTGGAGATATTTGGAAGGAGATGAACCCACCCAGCATTTCCTTGAATATATTAGCGAGCAGTTGGCTACATTATTTAGCATCTACAATAAACCAAAGGGGAAAATCAAAACCCAAAACAAGAAGAAAAAAAGACTGAGAAACAGCAAAAGACTGTTGTTGTTTAGCTGTGTGTTTGCTTATATACTCATGGCGCATTTATGAGCCATATATCTTTACTGTGTAAGGGTAAAACCCAGAAATTGTTTAAACACTTGCTATGTATCTATAGTTACCATGGATCATAATGAAAGCTGCAAATGTTCATCTTCACTCAGGCTTTGACTGTCAGCTTGCTTATATGAATTCTTTCTTCTTAAATTTTCTCAAACCCATGTGCATGTTTTCCTTTGGCAGTCATGCTGGACTTTGAACTTTTTTTTGGTGGTGGGGGGGATTTTTTTGTTTTAATGTTGTTTTTTGCTTTTTGACAGATAGTGAATGAGGACCATCACTGTTTGATCAATATCTTGGCATGTAAGAGACAATTTTATTTTTCAYTTTTATATGGTATACTGTTCTACAACTCTTGTTGTAGAAAATAGAAAATACTACTAGTRTTTTGTAGTAGAAAATACTCTAGGCCGTTAATTTTGCATACTTAAGTAACATACTCTGTGCTTCCAATGTCTCTCTTGATCTCCAGTTTCTTAGATTCACAGAGTCAAAATCCCTTTTGGCAATAGTTAGCATAACTCCTTTGATATCAGTGGAGTTGCAGGGACTTATTCCAACAATTACTGTATCCAGTAGTCATGTCTACATATATAAAAATATAAATCTCTTTGTATGTGAATAGCTTTTTAATAAGATTTTATGGATCTGATCCTTCATATAAAGTGGTTAGAAACTACTAAGAAGAAACCTGCTGTTTCTTTTAAAGGGAGTAAAAACTGTTCTACAATAAATAATACTTACCCTGCTTCTAGATACAGATGTGATGTAAGGTTCAGACACTAACTACTGCATAGTAACAACATTTTACATTTGACCAAAATACGGWCTTTTCTTCTTATATTTAAATAAAGATAGCTAAAGCATAATGGAAGTATCTATCTTCTGAACTCCTTATTTGTTCCCAGTTTGGGAGTACGTTCTGGGCTGCAGAGTAGTATAACACCATTTCATATACAAACTCTAGACCCTTTTTTCCCRCCTTGAAACCACCAGCACTGGTTGTAGAGCTATCAGCAAACAAATGCACACGGTGCAATTTCGTTCTTTCTCCAGCAAGACAGTCAGATAAAATACTTACCTAATTCTTCACAGATATCTCTAATCATAGAATCATAGAATCATAGAATGCTTAAGGAAGGGACCTCAGAGGTCATCTAGTCCAACCCCCCTGCTCACGCGGGGTCACCTAGAGCACGTGGCACAGGGCTGCATCCAAGCGGGTTTTAAAGATCTCCAGAGAAGGAGACTCCACAACCTCTCTGGGCAGCCTGTTCCAGAGCTCTGTCACCCTCACTGTTAAGAAATGTTTCCTTAAGTTCCTGTGGAACTTTTGGTGCCTCAGCTTGTGGCCGTTTCCTCTAGTCCTATCTCTGGCCACCAGTGAAAAGAGGCCGCCCCCTCCTCCTCACTGCCTCCCTTGAGGTATTTATAGACACTGATCAGGTCCCCCCTCAGCCTCCTCTTCTCCAGGCTGAACAGGCCCAGCTCCCTCAGCCTTTGCTCACAGGGCAGATGTTCCAGGCCCCTGATCATCCTCGTAGCCCTGTGCTGGGCTCTCTCCAGCAGCTCCACATCCCTCTTGYMCTGGGGAGCCCAGAACTGGACRCAGTCTCCAGATGTGTGGAGACGCTCTTCTTACATTATAAATGGTTCCATTTTCTAATTGGATTGAAGTAAAATCAGTTGCTACAGCTTTTGAAGCCCTCTAGCATTTCAGTGTCTGCAGAAAGTAGTAGCAAAAGACTGGATGACTAGTTAGAGCAGAATCTCCTGTGCACACATTCTTATAGTGGACTAAATCAGTCCATTTTTYAGTCATGCCTGTTTCATATAGTAAAATTAAGACATTTCTCTTGAGAACTCATAAAAAGCAGTCTAAGCAATATAAATGCAGCATTCYTTTTTATGATTATGGGAACCTCTTAAACTAAAATACGTAAATTAGTTGATATTAGAAAATATACACTGATTAATTTGTGTGTGTTTTCTGCTGGGAAAGAGAGAGATGACTGAATTCTAGTAATGATGAACTTTAGCCTAATATTTAGAGATATGTTTTTAAAAGAGGAGACCAAAACAGGGCTTGCAAATCACAATTCCTTCAGTAAAATGGATCTTCTTTTCCTGCAAGGCCTTTTTTATTATTATTATTATTTTTTTTCTGTTTTTACAGCTTATCTGTACACCCATTTGTATTACATTCTGTGAGTCTTGTCTTTTTCATGTCTATGAAAAACGTCTTGCCTGGACTTCTTCCTGTTGGCTATCATTCTCTTTATTTTCCAGTAGTTGGGTAACAGCTTTACTTCAAAAGACAATTGTTTATTAGTTATATTTAAGATAATTTTATTATTAGGCTAATAGTTTTGTCTTCAGACCCATGATCAGCTATTTGGAGTTCATCACACAGGCATAATAACAAAAAGACAATCTTTTTTCCAAAGAGTTTAGAGTGTAAATTGAGTAGCAACAAGAAAAAACCAAGTAACAGTGAAATGATTAGGATTTGTGTTATAAATGTCTGCCAAAATATGTTGGTCATTGTCTAGTCTTGTACAGCAGAAGAGATTTGACTGAAGAGCCTTGTGTGTATGAGTCTGTCTTCTACTATAAATGTCTTCTACTGTAAGTGCCTGAAGTATATCTACTGCACACATCTCTGTGCATAGACCCCTGCACAAGCTAGTTGCTGAACAGCAAGAGGTATAGAGGCATGCCACAGAGCAGTGTCTGAGCTAATGAGCCCTGCAAAATGAAATAAACTAGCAGCTACTGACATAAAACTTAGACCCAATTTTTTAGTTTTAAAAGTTTCTTAATTTGTATAGCCTAATAAAACTGGTAGTAGGCATTCTCCTTGCCCCCAAGGTATATGTTGTGTTGTGACTGCAGTGTAGTGTAAAGATAGCCAAGTTAGCTTTAAACTGACTAGACAAGACAAGACACTGTTTGCAACCTAATGAGAAATTAACATGGGCCAATTGAGTATGCATTTACCTTGTTTCTTAGGTGGCTTTTGCAGACCACTCGGGTATACCACAGTGGATGGCTGTTGACACGATGATTATTTAATGGTAGAGAATGACTATGCCAGGGCCATGGACAGATAGATCAGGAGGAGGTCTTGGTTGTTGAGGCACTCAGAGCAGAAGTAGGGGAAAGCTGAAATGCCAAGAGCTGCTGAGAAATCTGCTGCCTGCAGTTCTCCACTGGGGCTTTGGTACCTGAAACACTCACTGTGAGGAAAGGGTGAAAGCTTATGGCCTGGCTCTCTCATCCCAGCAGTGCTAGGCATCTGCTCTGTGTCTTCACTCCACAGTACCATTCTACCCATCAGATCTATTTCTGCATCAGCCACATCCTCTTATCGGCCTCTAACAGAAATCTGGCCATGCATCCATGCCTTCTTCAGACCGTGGCCTTCTTCAGAGATGCTACATTGCCCTAACATCTTTAGCAAGCAACAGCTGTTTCTCAAAGTTTCCAAGCTAGTTTGTTCAGAGTTTGCATTTCATCACAGCATGAGCAGACTTGCACCTTCTCACTGCACTGAGTACTCATGAGCTACTTCCAGTCAAAACTGAGAGGAAATTCTCGAGCACTTCTACAAACTGTCATGATATCCCAGATAGACAATGCAACTCCTCTTCTTGTTCTGCTAATTTCACATGTCCTCTGTGTTGGAATGCTTCAGAAAGGCTTGTCTCTGCTTCCTCTTGTGCTGCATCCAGGTGTCTTACTTGAGGTAGATGCCTAAAGAAATAACAATGAAAAAGTTGGTAATTGCTTTTTTTTTATTTTATAGTGACAGCTTTGATTTTATTTTCCTCTGGCAGTAAAGTATTATTAAAAGTTGTTTGATTTGATTTTTTCTTGCACTTTTAAAAATTTCAGCAAATGGTCATTTAAGTAGTTTCTTTCTGCTGAAGCAAACATTTTGCAAAACTCAATAAGGAAAATACTGAAGGTGGGGGAGCTTTTTTTAACTTGTTCACTGCTGAGCCACAATTTTCCTTTCATTTTGGAGAGTAGATTGCTGTTGGAGGGTAGACCCACATTTTAAAACCTTGGAATACTTTGCCCAGACAGCTGTTTTAGCTAATGTAAATTCATAGACAAATGTAAATTCCTCATGGGAGGCTTGGCAGAGCCTTGACATAAGTAACCAGATAATCAGATTGCAAATCCACTGCATGTAGAGAGCACTCTCAGCATAAGAGTCTCTTCACACCAAACCATTTGTTTGCTATTTCAAGGTACATATTCTAAAATCTTTGAAGGGACATACACAGCCTCTATTTCTTTTGCTGAAGTGCAGCTTTGCAGTATGGGTTATGAAGTGCTATGTAAAAGTTGTTGAGATAATATAAGGCAGAGGATTTGACAGAGAAACTGTTTTCTGTAGAAAATTTTCCCAACTTTCTAAGACAGTAATTCAGTAGTTAATAAATTTGGGGTCCATCTGCGCTGAGTTTGTCTTTTTATTGTAATTAATATCTCTGATGTTTTACAAATTCTGCATCCAGCTCTATAGGAGTTGCTTCTTTCTCTCTTTCTCTCTCTCTCTTTCTCTCTCTCTCTCTCTCTCTCTTTTACTTCTAAGTCTGTATACTATGATGTATGTGTCTCTCCCTGAATAACGTTATTATATGATGCTGCTGGAGCCCTGAATAGCTTGGCTGTGGACTGCTGAACTCTTTGAATGTAATTGTTTTAACACCATGAAATGAAGTAATGCATAAAATTGATAATAAACGGATATCTCTCTGCCTCTGCATGCAAATGAGCACTTAGCACCAGGGCACAGATGCCACCATTGTTTCCCCCTTGAAAATGACAAAGTAAGTGAAAATATCTACCAAGAGCTTAGAAAGTACGGTAGCTGCATTTTCATTATATTTTAGAATTTCACAGAGTTGGGAAACCAAACTCTCCTGCCAACACTTAGAAAGGGGCTGGATAATGCCTGGCTGTAGTACATTGGAACATACAGCAAAGCAAGGTTTTGTTGACATTCTTTTTTTTTTTTTTTTTTTTTTGAAGATAAAGAATATAGTTATTAGTGATTCTCTTCCACTTTTTTTTTCAAATTGTTTTCAATTTTACAATCTCATTTTTGTTTCAGAAACAAAGACGGTATTTTTTGTCTCAGTGTCTTGCCTCCTCCTCCACCTCCTCTAAAAGTACAGCTAGAATCAATGTGTAATACCCATTAATCTACAGTGAATATAAAACAGGCACATTTAGATACCTTGGTTTAGTGGCAATTTTGGATTTAATCTAAGTTTTCTTTTCTGATTTATACTTTCATTGGATAAATATATCCACAAACTGATAACTTTGTTTTAGAAATGTTCATTAGGCTTCTCTTTTTATTTTCTCTGCTTTAACCAAATTCATAAAAGAGGGATAGTGTTCTGTGGATTAGTCCTTCCATTACCAAGATTATCTATACTCCTGTTCATTTTACAAAGAACTCTTTCGGAGAAACAGAAGGTACAAATGATCTGAGATGATTAGCTTGTCACCTTTTCCTTTGGTCCAAAGTTAGTAGTTTGAAATTCTTTATTACATGGTTTAAAAGTGCATACAAAATCATGTATAGCGTGAGATAACTTTGGAAATCATTTTCTCAGAGTTTCCCTAAGAGTGCAAAACCAGCTTTGTACTCATCTTCTAGATGGCATAAAATATCATTTGATATGATATCTGTCTGAAGTTTTACTGAAATCCTGATATTTGACATTTGTTGATTCTCCACCATAGCAGTGTCTGTTCATACAAACAACTACTTCCTTTGTTGCTTTTACTTTACCCTCTTTCGTTTTTCCTGCTTCCTGTTCCCTGTCACCTTTCTGCCTGTTGTTCTAATGCTGTGAAATTTTGTTGTTCCTCACTGTCATCATTTCTGCACCATACCCTATTGCCCTGTGCCAGTTTGCAACCTCATGCCTCATCTGCAAATTCTCAGAATAAACCCTGTGGAGAGGACTTCCACTATTTTGTGAGGCATCCCAGAATGAGGTTTTTTGTTTTTTAAACATAACTGATCTGAAAAAAAATCAGACTTAAATAAAAGTAGAGTTATGTTAATTTAATTCAGTCTTAGTGAAAGTTATTACTGCCAGTCCTGCTACCTGGCCCTTATCCCCAGAGGTATGTCATGTGCTACAGGGGTCATGTGCTACACCTAGCAACTGTGCCGCAATACAGATCAAGATTTTATTTTATTTCTGGGGTTGTGATTGGGGGGGAGCAGGTGGGGATTTTTTTTTTCCTTTTTTTCTCAAATCAATGAGGTGACCTGACACCTAAGTGTCAAGACTCCTAGATCTCATGCMAGAAAAGTGGAGCAGGAATGTAATCAAGACTGGGGCTCAACTAGCCTGCCTTTTGATCAGGTTTGGAGTAATGTTACAGGGTACCCTACACTGACAGTAGTTTGTGATTTCTCTTTTTCACTCTGAAGCCCCTTTGCTGATGCTATTAATGTTGTTAGTAATCTGGTCTGCTTCCTTCTTGTATTTGAAGCCAATGAAGTTTTAGCTAAGCAGGTGTTTTTTTTTTCCTCTTTTCTATCATTTCTTTCTATCATGTTCTTTTTTTAAGAAATCTTTCTTAAAACTCTATACCATCATTTTTAAGTATGTGTTCCTGAAAATTGTCATTTTAATTTTATTTATATTTCTCCTTTCATTTTAAAAATCACAGAGAACATTCTGTGGCTTCTCTTACATATTTTGCCTCTCTCCATACAGCTTTTTCTTTCCTGTCCTTTAGAATCAACTTTAGGAAAGCTTCCTCCAATTACTTTCTCCTTAGGAATCTAAAAACTAGCACCAAAGGAAGAAAGCTAAGGAGGAAAATTATCTTAACCCATCAACTCTTTTTCTGATAGACAAGTGGATGGCTGAAATTCCCCATTATCACTAGCTAAGTCCTGAGCTTTTGATTATTCTGGTTGATACTCACAAAAAGCTTAGTCCAGCAGACCACCCTCTCTGGGTGGTCTGTGCTATATTCCTGGTCCCAGCAGTGCTCTATTCTCTTACCCTTTGCAATCAGACTTTCAGCAACAATTTCTATCTATATTGTGAATTTTTATTTAATGCATCCCTTCTGAAAACCCTTACCATTGTACCAATATTTTGATCATTTATGAAAACATCCAGAGCCCTTCATATATGTGCCTCATTCTCATAACAGTATCTGGACATCTGAACTGTTTAATGGGATTGTCCTGCTCTCTACATTTTTGTTGCTCTCTACATTTTTGTTCCTCTCTATATTATAATTAAGTTTGTCCTTACAGTGTTATTCAGCCTTTCTCAAGCGACAATTCTTTATATTTCAGCTTTTTTTTTTTCTTGAGTCCCCATTGATCCAAGTTAGAAATTCTCTCCTGGCTGGCAACTGATACACAACTGTACTCCTACTCATTTTCACAAGGCCTCTATGCTTCATGAACAGCATATGAATATGATGAAAATGTTTACCATAAGGAAATATTTTTTACCAAAAGATAACATTTCCCATTAAGAAACATGAAAAGAAATGAGGTAAAATGTAGTGGTCTTTGGTTGAAAACAAAGATTATATTTAAATCAAACATTTTGTTTAAATTTAATTTTTAATTGTACCATATCTTAAGTCTACATAGAATATATAGATATCATGTTAAAGTAAACCTTCCCACACATTTATCCAAAGTGGAGGGAGAGCTCTGTCTCATGAGAAATCTGTTGAGGATCATGATTCTGGACTTAAAAATAAATSAGGTTTCCACACTCTTTCAATTCCAAGAACCACTGATCAAAGGAAAGAGAGACCGCCAATTAATAAGTTGTTTTCAGTGCATAATGATTAATAGGATGGAGCATCAGAATCTGCTGAGAATAAGTAGCACAAGAAGGTTTTTGATGAGAGTTTCTTAAATCCTGCAAATTTATTGTTTCATATGAAAGATTGGGAAAAATATTGGATCTTCTGAGAAGAAATTCAAAAAATATCCTCACTGAACAGATACTAAAGTCATTTAATGAAGCGTTTAAGTAATATACAAATAACAAAACCCTGAATCACACAAAACTCCTATCATATAGYGTTCAGTGTGGTTATGAGTAAATTTAGGTGATTTATGCTGCAACATAAAAATCATGAGATGCTTTATGCATGGCTTTGATATAGAACTCGGTGAAATGTGATACTTTTACTTTGAAATTCTGTTGCTTGCTCAAACCTGACTCTCTATATAAAACTAAGGAACATTAAGAAATCAACTCCAATAAAACATAACACTTTATATATGTTTATATTTACCATCAGAAAAATATAGCTGTCCTTTTAAAGCAGTCTCATAATAATAAAATTGTCTCATAATAAGAAAATTTAGACAACTTCTCAAAGAATGGTCTATGAGTCTATCCAAAGACTAGTTAATTAGGAAGCTTTTAGTCCACCTTTTTAGTACTGCAGTACTGGATTTGACAAGACTTTGCACTACTGAGAGTGCATGCCCACAAAGAGAGTTTCACAACACAAGGACTCATCCATCAAAAATAAGATCTGAACTGCCTGTACCAGATATCCAGCTCTTTTTTTTCCTGTTGACTCCGCACAAAGAGTCTATGGCAAATGGAGTCTCGACTTAGACACCTAGTTCAAGTGATTGGAATGAWATAGGGTTCATCTTGGTCAGAGCATCTATGTCACTTTCTCTCTTATGCTTTAAGCAAGTGGCTTATTAGCCACTTTTACTTTTCTGGTAGCCTGGAGAGCCTGACTGAAAAGCATTGACTTTCAAAGTTGATAAACTCTCTTCTAATAGATGAATCTAAACAACTGATCACCATCCTCTTGTTACCATGATTCCTGTGTGTTAACCTGTTTCACCTAACACATTGCATTTGGTGCAATTCATTTTTGTTAAAATCACTCTTTACAAAAATAGCAATTCAAAACTGTTTATCCCTGGCCTTATTCTTTGTGCAGGGGAAGCAGACTTAGGTCAGTATTGATAACTAACTATTCATAAGATTTTTACAGACAAAAAGGATTATTATGATCGTTGTTTGTACTCAATGATCTTGAAGGTCTTTCCCATAGAATCATTTCCATTATGATCCTTTGATTTCTTCTGACCTATTGTAGAATATAAGCCAACATTATCTAAGTAAATCATACATCAAAGTTCCTACCCTGTTACAGTCAATGAGAATTCTCTCATTGTGTCAGAGAAAGTATATTCAAGGCTCAATTCTAGTTTTATGTAAAAGACTTTGAGTGACAAAGAATATCCCACAGTTTCRGGTGAACTAGTCCACTTCTTTCTAGAAATCCTACCCTAGAAATCTTGCTTAGATAACGATCTTAAACTGAAAATTCCAGGTAAATCGAGTCCAAGTGAGAACATTCTATAATGTATTCACTTTATTATACTAATATATATATATATATCAATATAGATGCATCTAAATCCTAGAAATTTTAACATGACATGCATCAAAAAAAGGTTTTGAGGTACTATAGCTTTACTGCACCTGCATCTAATTTTCCATAAACAGATACTTACGATCAACAGTTTAGGAAACTGAGACTTCTCTGTCTTTACCCTTCATGTCAGTTGAGTTTGTCCAAGTAACCAAACATTCATCATTGTCCATCTCTCCCACCTCCCAGAAGACTTTGGAAGAAGAATCCTTTTCCCCTCTTGAATTCAATACATTTTTTAATTTTGCRTCACCAGATAGTGGCATAACTTTGTTCAGACTTTTCTGTAATTCAAGCAGGGAGGAGACAGAAGTTACATTCTCTGCCKTGAATGTTAGGGTCATGCCACCAGGGAAAATCTTTTGTTTGTTGGATACACCATTCTTACATATTCATTAAGTTTGGGAAATAAAAATAAGAGTTTGAGGCCCTTTAGTGGGGTACTCATGCTACAAGCACTTCAGTTAGCTTACTCCAATGATTATCTTATTTCTATGGATAGAACTGCTTCAATAAGCGGGCTGAGAGGAAGCTTTCCCTCCATACATGTCCAGCTCCGCAGCAGACCAACTAGAGAACTTCAAGTTCCCTCAGGTGGGAGCAGATTGCAGTTCCCTGAAGTAGACATTGAAGCTGAGGTGAAATTTTCTGTAATGCATAGGATTACACTATCCTGAGCAACCGCAGTAAAAGGCTGTACAATTCCTCTTGGGGGAGGAAAAAAAGAAGCAAAAAYACTCTCTAAAGTAGTCTCCCAGAATAAGTACTTTCTCTGAAAATTTATTAGGAAATCTGTTTTTAGAATCAGAGTTTCTAGATTATCTAGATAAATTTTAATCACTATAAAAACAAGTCTTATTCAAAAAAAAAACTATTTTCYGCTCCTCTTTGTACTACACAAAATGCAATCACTTCAGGGTATCACCTTTGTGTGCTTAAARACACTTCAAACCACTATGACTTTTGAATTTTCTGATTAAATGTAATTGTGATTGATTACCTGCTGCCACTCTCACCTAACTTCTAGAAATATCATAAAAATTAAAGCTTTCATSTCAACAAGAATTACCAGTTAAAATAATTTGTAACAAGCAACACTTTCCCTATATGTATATYCAGTAATTCTAAAGGAAGGACATTTTACTGAACCCACTTGATGCATCACTGTAATGGAAAAAGGAAGGCAGAACCTACTAAATCTTTAGCGCTCATAGGAGATAGATTCACTGCATGTTGTTTAATATAGAACTTAATCCATGCAGTGTAATAACAAAAACGTTCTCTTCCAGTGAGGACTATTTTCTTGTTGACCTCAAGATGAGTGTAGACTTTCCTGGTTCATTAAAAATAAATGTTGAAGCAAGATTATGTATAAATGTGTTTATAGCTGATTACTTCATTTTCTCATAAACCCATATGTACATTTTTAAACCACCTATGTCATTGGTAACATGTACAATCACAATTCTAATGACATATGACAGACTTCCAGTCCTTCCCCCTACCTTTGGCCCTACGCATAAAGTCTTCATTAATTCCTGCTGCTGTGGGGGAAAGAAAGAGAGGGAGATCATTGCACCTGGAGGGAAGTTGTAGCAGTTATACTTGAGAGACTATTTCATCTTCAGGGAGCACAGTTAGCCTGCAGATTTTTTCCTTATCCTATTTCATTGCAGTTACAAATTTAGAGCAATTCAACTTTCATTCTTTAAAAAATAATTTCTTAACCCACAGCTTTAGGCTCTTATGAATAAAAGTGGGATCTAAATTTCAAAAAATATTCTTTATTTATGTAAGTACTATCATACTAGTAGAAAAAAACTCTACATTTAGTTGCTGAGTTTGCTACCTATACTGCTAAGTGGTCAAAGGGACCTGTACGTTGACATGGATGCTGAGCCAGTAGTACTTGAAAGGAAGTAAAAGGAAGATGGAGACCTTTCAAAATCTAACCCTGAATATGTGCATGCTGAGCCTTCTTGAAATTCTGGATCATTTTTAATCTAATCAATGTGCTTTTACCCCTGACTGGAATTGTGGAACAAGCCAGGTTTTTCCCACAGCATTCAATCTTGCTGTACACTGAAGTCACTGTTTCTTGGATCAAGGACATGCCTCTCAAAGTCTCATGTATCAAGACTTGGAGTTGAAGTCCATAATTTTCACTGTGCTTTAGAAAATAAGGGGAATAGTATACAAGTAATTAACTTTGGCTTTTTTGTTTTCTTTTCTTTTTTTTTTTTTTCCCTTCTTCTCCTCTCCACTCTTCCAATTCAGGTCTACCTAGCATATCCTGTATATATGGTGCATTGATATTTCAAACTAATCTTTGCTTTGCTTGTGACACGTCTGAACTCTACCCTATATATAATCTCTCTAAACAGGTAAAGCAAGACTATTTTTTTCTATAAAAACATTTTAAGACCTCATTTCAGAGCCATGTCTTTATATTGTTTTGCTTTATATTGTTTATAGACTTTGAAGACATGTAAAAGCCTGTATGGATAAACAGATTTGCAGTATATTTTTCAGCTTTCTTCTGCTGGGTAGAAAGTCTGTATTTATAAACCAGAGACGGTCTGTATTTATAAACTTTACTTCTACGAGAGTTTAAAAATATTTTAACCTATACTTACCTATTCAGGTAAGATTAGAAAATTCCATGGAATAAAAGGCACACCTTAAAAGATTACTTGGATCATCATCATATTTACTATAAGCACCTTAAAACACACAGCCAAGAACTCACATTATACGTCTGAACAGGACTGGAAGAATGTAGTGTTTGTGCAATCAGCTATAATGTAGTTCTTCCTCTCTCCAACCTGTTTTAGATCAGGCGAGCAGAGAGAGATCCAGCGGGAACATGGCATCCACTTTTCCTGTGACGCATTGGCAAACACATCATGGCTAGTTTTAAAGGAGTCATCATTTCTTGCTAGTATGGTGGGCTTCTGCTGTCTCTTCAGTAATGGGAAAGTACAAAGACTTGAGTTTCACAGGCAGATGCATGGGTTGAACATGTGGTGTGTCTTCAAGTAAAGGAGATGCTCAGAAGAGTACACTATTGCAGAGTTTGTCACCAAAATTAATTACAGTCTCTGTATAGACTTTCCAGGATGTATGACTGTGACTGTGTGTCATGGGACAAAGGGCATAAGGAAAGAGGATGGCATGTTGAATTTAGTTTCTTTTTTCTTATTCCTTTACATGGGATATAGTAGARCAAAATAGGCTATACAGCTTGATGAAAACACTCAAAGTGCCTACATACATGGCAATGTGATAAGCACCTATGAAAAAAAAAAGAATAAAAGTAGTCTTGACGTGTTGATATGTAATGGAAATACAAAGAGAAAGAAGAAAATTTGTTCCCATGCAACACAGAAGAAGTGGAAGTGACATACCTGATTTTACTTTTAGACAACTCTGATGAGCATCCAAGCCAGGCAGACCTAGAAATTCTAATAAAATTCAGCCTCTAGAGGATATTTCAGATTATAGACACCATGTGGTCTTAGCTGCTAATTTTTTTCAACTTTTTTTTTTTTTTTTTTTTTTTTTTTTGACAGGGTGGTGGTTATTGTGCTTTGCACTTTGAACACTATCTTCCAGAATCATGCCATGTTTCCCTCTGTGTATTTCCAGGTCTGTCAGAAATTTGAAAGAACAGATATTTGAAATATTCCCCTGATGTCTTAAAGTTGGTTCTAACCTCTAAAATTGAGGTATAAAGAGGTGAAGTTCACCTCATATAGACCTAATTACAGCAGATTCTGTTTTGTTTACTTTTTTAAAAAAAAGTTATTTTAGATGAAGTTTTGTTGTTTTGTTAATACAGTGAGTAGATTTATTCAMACAGAAATACTTTTAAGGGAAGGAGGAACAACTAGTTCATCCCTCTTGAATATCTCAAACTATTTTGTTTCCCCCAGAAACTTGATTTAGAGTAATATYTACCTTGTGTTTGGATATACCTATCACGACATCCAGTCTTGATTTGAAACAGTCAGGAGATTGATAAGCCGCCATTTCCTTGATAGTTTGTTCCAACAGTTAATCATTCTCACTATGGCTTATTTCCAATTGGAATTTGTCTGACTTCAGCTTTTAGCCATTGGTTCTTGTTATTTCTTTTTTTTTTATTAGATTAAAGAGGCCTCTAGTACCTGGTATTTTCCTCCTGTGAAGGTATTTATGTACTGTAATCAAACCACCTTTCAATTTTCTTTTTTGATAAGCTGAAGGGATGGAGTTCTGTAAGTTTTCCACTTTAAAACATTCCTTCAGGCCTCAGATCTAAGTTTAGTGGCACTTTCAGTATTCTTTTAGAAAGTGGGCACAAGCTATGTGTGCAAAATTTCCATATTCTCTGGTAGAGAAACGGACCTACTTTCATTCATATCTTTCCTGTTTATTCACCAGTGGTTACATTATTTTTTTTTTCACAGCAAGACACCAGGATGTTATTGAGTTGTCTATTCAATAGACAACTAGTGAATAGACACTAGATCTATCAGTACCCTTTTTAGATCAACTCCTTAAAAAAGCAAACAAACAAATAAACAAAAACCAGAAACTTAGTCTCACATTCTGTTTCCTAGACATGTCACTTGGCAATGACCATACTAGCTACACCCACAATACCAACGGATTCAACTCATTCATTCTCTGTGCTTACTGTTTTGCCAAACGTTGTGCTATCCCCAAATTTTAACTACAGGGCTATTTATATTATATCCAGGACTCTGCTGCAAATATGCCACCCTTCAAAGAATGCCAGGGATTTCTCTCGGGTTCCAGACAAGGCACCTGGCTAATTACTCATGCACTCATTGTGCACTTTATTGAAGCTATTTGGCCAAATACTAAATTGGATGGCATATAATTGAGAGTCAGGCTCCATACAAAAAGCAAAATATAACCAAACATGATTTTTAAAATTAACTTTCTGATTTTATTAAAGGATAAATCAGGACAGTTTGAAGGAGCCTTTTGTTTGTGGTTTTTTTTGTTTTTTTTTTTTTTTTTTGCAAGATTCACTCCCTATGAAGTCCTATTAACAACAAACTCTTTAATCTCAGCTCTTCCTATTTATAACCTTATGTATCAAAATATTTTTTAGTCTTTCTTAGTCTTTCTTTAGTCTTTCTTTAGTCTTTTTCTATCAAATTGAATCCGCTATGTGCCTGCAGATATTGCTAGGTACATTTCATATTATAATGTTGATTTTTTTAGTTTCTTAAAGTCCTTCAATATTTCCTTTCTGCTGTCCCTTAGTTCTTGCATAATCAAGTCCCCCAACTTAAAAACATATCTCTTTGGTAATTAATATTTTTCTTTATTCTGATGTACTAATGTAGTGCTTTCTAATGCATTAAACTTATGTGATACCAATACTTCATCTTGATGTTTTTACAAACAGCACCATTAGGGCATTCCTTCCGCCTTTTCTGCATCAATATTCAAAACAGTGCCACTTCCACCTAACAGAAACTCCTTTACTCTGCTACTCAACCTGAAGAATTTTGGCCATCTAAGTAAGACTGTTCTTAAACACTGCTCAAATTGTATTCCTTTTTTTTTTTTTTTTTCCATCTGTATTTTAAATCTCCTTTTTTTTTTTCCCTTATGGTAATGTCAGTCTTAAGTCTCAGAAAGAATTTATACATGTCACTATTAGGGCCTTCACATGTCACTGCTATGGTAAAAGAAAACTATGAAACAGTGATGGAAGGATCTGCTTCCTCTCCCTCAATATTCCTCACAATATACCAGACATGTTTTGGATGAGGTGTAGATCAAGAGAAGTAAACTGATAAATTTTAACATAAGACCTTTGCAGATGCTATGTTGACTCACCATAATGWCTTCACATGCTCTTCTTACTACATTCATCTACCCAAATCTTACTTACATTTTCTACCCATTGTATTACACAGTCAACATTAATTGAGGAATAATGACTTCTGTGCGGGACACTTCCTCTAGATTAGTGACCAGCTGGGAGGGAGAGGCTATGGCCTGAGGTGCAGCTGTAGGCTGTAAACCCCAGCGGGCCATTAATGTGAAGGAAATTTACTGCAGTGAGTTTGTTATTACTAGTATAAAATAGTTTTAGAATGTTTGAAGACTATCTTTGAGAGAGGTTTCTATTTTCTTGCCTTGCTGTGTGTGAGTGAGCATGCATGTGTGGGTGCTTTGTAGTATTCATGAACAAGGTATTGCTTTGTAGTATTCATGATCAATGTATTGGCCAAACAGGGCCACGCCATTCTTGCCAGGCTGCTAATTTACATATTTTATGTTAATCTCACTTCCATTACAAAATCCATGCTCTCTGYAATGGTCTTTGTTGACTTGCACATGACCACTAATGATATTTTTTGTTACATGCCATTCACATGAGACGTCAGAAAGCTTTTTTATAAACTTTTATTTTCACTTGAACTAATTGTTTGGTTTTAAAAGAAATGTGGTCATTCATAGTTGAGGGGTGGACTTTAATCTTGTATACCACAATTTCTTCTCGGGTAAGTAGAGAAGCTCCTTGGTCTAAGCATTTGAAAATTAAATAGCCATCATTTACTGTCCTGAACAAAGTTATAGACTTCTTTCACTGAAAACTCACTCCATATTCAATTGCTACTTTTACCATTAACCCCTTGTAGAAACTTGTGTTTCTACTTACTAGAAGATTAAAAGGCTTATCTTTGCATGTGAAAACTGTATTCTGATCTTTCAGACTTTTGAGGGAAGTGTTTGAAAAGTAGTCATCTGTTTCTTCCACAGACCAATCATGGAAAATTTCAAATTCAAAGGTGAGAGCTTTCAGTAAGTTATGAAAATGTGCTTTTAAAATGAATACTGTATTCTCACTATAACAATCCTGATCTATCAGGATAGTAGAACTGGCTCAGATTAAAACTTTAAGTAGGTATCAGGCAGATATATTTTTTTCTTTCATTTCTGAAGAAAGGTAGCAACAAGTTAGCCAGATCTCTCTACACTATCAAATAGAGCTGAGAAATCAGTGTATCAGAGGTATTTACGTAAATGAAATATGAATAATTACCGTCCATGTAACTATGTATATCACACATGCTTATATTTGGCCTAGTTAGTGCACAAAAGCCAATGCTTAGAAATGTGAACCATATGGAGCATGATACTTCTGTTTGTACAAAAATTATTTCTGACATCTTACATAGGTTTGTTTGTTTTCTAAATCTAACCATCCTAAATATCCCAGCTTAAATGTTGCATTTGATTTGGTTTATAGGAATACAGTAATATAATTAGAAATGGGCTCAAATCAAAATGTTTTAATTGAATATTGCATATCACAAACTTTGGAAAAGTTTGGGTCTGTATTTGAACTTTTCACCTTGGTCCCAGCTCTCACTTAACTGTAGTATATGTGACTTCGTTTTATGGGTACAAATTTGCCCTTGTAAAACTCACACTCTCATTCTATCACATACTTAATTTACAGTGGAAATCTGATCAAAGTCACCTCTAATTATCTGATTTGCAGCACTACTTATTGCACACAACTTATTTGCTGCACAGTTTATTACTGAAAGGCAAAAATGGGTTGTAAACCTTACAGATGCAAAATATCTTTATCAGTAATCAGAAAACATGCAAGAATTTGGACTTTTGGAAAACTTCCAGACTATTTGGTAGTTTTGGAAAGCTTGTTCAATGTCAAAAACATTTTTCTTCCGTAATTTAAACCAACATTTTCTTCAAGGCAGAAAGGCAGATTTAAATTAGAAGCATATTTTTCTCATTGGAGGAAATGCTGAATTAGACACTAAGCATGTATATTTCTCCAGAAAATGGACTGACACAGGTGGATAACTTTTGGACAGGAAGATGTATTCAATGCCTTTTTTTTTCTATTTTTTACCCAAATGATCTCAATTTTATTGTTTTCTGGCTTTTTTTTTTTTTTTTTTAAATTTTCAGATGCCTTGCTTTCAGTGTAGCATTTGACAACTGTGCTTGCCAGATGCAAATGAGGATAGTGAGRACTTTTTAACTTTTACTGGAAAGTTCTTTGGTCACCCCTTCATCCCTCTGCTTTTTTCTTACCTCTCTCCCCCTCTCTCTTCCCCACATTTAAATTTCTCTGTGCTCAGCCTTTATTGTTGCTTTGTAGAGTAACTGGATTTTTTTTTAATTCTCTTCAGTTTCACTTAACTGGAACATAAAGTAATCCTGAAGTTCTGCTATGATTTCTGTGCCACTTCAAGTTTTAAGTTTTCAAAAAGGAAACAAGTTTGGTATTTTTCTCAGCCAGTGAATGCAATTACTTTAATAACTTATGGGAGTACCTACTGTCATATCTCTTATTTTAAAGTATTATATTTTAACTGATGACTTCTCACTAAGTGTGCTGCACAGATACCATGCTGAACTTGTGCAGTTTGATGTTTTTAGGCTACAGTTAGATTTTAAACTTAGGAAAAAAAAAAAAGATGGAAACAGAAGACCTAATTCTTATTTGTCACAGACAAAAACAGGATCAGGCTTTGTGTTAGTTTAGACAATAACTTTTGAGACRTTGAAGAAGGAAAAAAAATGTAAATCCCACAGAAATCCAAAAAGGAGTGGGGATTTTTTTTTTTAACAGGGTGGTGTGTGCATGTGTGTTCTTGTGATAAAGCTGTGAAGTTTTTGGCTGCCCTTTTCTGGCTTCTGTTGTTTTCTAGGGGCTCAGTGGGATAGATAGTTTGTGCTGTGACAGGACATGCCAACAAATTGCATCACTTCTGCCTCGGTGGCCGAGGACAATGACATGCCATATGCCCATGGCAAGAAATGAATGGGGCTCATTTACACTGGCACTGGGTGCCTTCAGCCCTGTCAGTCTTCAGAGGCTATCCATGGCAAATTGGAAAGTAGCACCGGAGTAGCAGCAGCGTGAGGAGAAGCAGCCTGAAAAGCTTCCAGCATTCATAACTTTATGAACAACA
>NW_020454661.1:1542533-1555088 GCF_003342845.1 Nothoprocta perdicaria | reverse complement strand
CCGTATGCACTTATTCCATCCCTCTGCAAGTTAACAGTTCATTCTTGGTAAGAAAAGCAAATCACCAATTGCTTTTCACTGCATGTTTTTGCATGCCAATAAAAAAAAAATAATTTTTTTTTTTAAAAAGCAAACTTTGAATAAATTCCAGCTTCAAGGAGAAAACAAAAACACAGTGGGTGTCATGCTTCATGCATTCAGTTTAGTTTCTCTACTCCAGCAGACTGCCGCAAAGATTTGCCCCAAAGTTGACCCCGCTGCCTCTAGTTTGCACTCCAGCAACAACAAAACTCATATTTGACCCCTGACCTTCCTGGCAACACATCATTTGTTTCCATGTGCCTGCGCTAAGGAGGATGGGTGATGATTAAAGAGCAATGGTTCTGCTGGCCTGAGACACTAATGAGGATGAAATGAGAAGGTCAGTGATCATCCTCACATGGCAAACTAGGACATGGAGCTAATCTGTTGTTAATTGTCCTTTGCATTTGTTTTAAGGGCAGTGGCAGGGGTAGGTAGCTGTYGCATGGGCCTGTTCTTTATAATCTGTGCAATTAGCATGTGAAATGGAGTTAAGCTTGCTGGAGGAAGCCTGAAATGCGCTTTGCAAGGAGGTTCTTATTTTATTTCAGTTGGGTTTATTTCCTGTTCAATTTGCACAAATCGGAATTGGCAAGAGTTGACTTGACTGCTAAGTGTGGAAACACAGATTGGCCCTTCTTGTGAGAGGTATGGGCCAGTAAGTCATGTAGGACACCCTCTATCCTCTGTCTTTCCCACAGTGGGATCTTCATCTGGATAAGATGYCGCTGGTCCTGGATCCACAGACTGCCAGGATTTCCCTGCGTCTTCAGTTGAGTTTTCTCATGAGTCACCGAGCCTGGCACTGACTACTTCCAAATAACCTAGGACTGAACTGAGAGCATCTAGTGTTTGCACACAGGCCCTCCATCAGCCTCAGCTSACATTGCGTTGAGGAGATAGCAAAGAATATCTCGCCCCAGAAGCGACTGACAAATGTGCCAGCCTCTCCTGTGAAATTTCAACAGTCCCAAACCGACGAGAAGCTAAAAGAGTATYCTTATTAAATAAATATGCAAATATCAGAACAAATCTGTCTTCAAGGTCTTGGTATTTTGGGCAGAACTGGCACTAAAGTGGTTGGACACAAACCTCTTTCCCTTACAAATCTATTTGGTGCATTCCAGTGGAAAAAGGAAGCTAATGGCTTCTGTCTCCTGTTTTGCTGATTCTTCCAGAATAAAAAGAGAAGTCTTTAAATACATGTTTTACACTTTTTTTTTTAGGTGTTCACTTCATCAGTTGCTAACTGATACACAGCAGTCCCATACATTATGAGCTGTTTTGTCAGGTCTTCTGAGAGAGCGTTTGTTCCCACTTCCACTGTGGTGTCATTTTGGTAGGATTTTTCATTTTTATTTTTGAGCTGTATTCTCCCCCTGCACAACTAATGGGTGTGTTCAGCCTCTCAGAGGACAACAAATCTGCTAGCCAAATGGCAATCAGCTGGTGAGCTAAAGCCTGAGAGCTTTAAAGTATTTGTCTAGTGAGGAGTTTACTGCAGTGCTAATCATAACACACTCATTAATTACTCATTTGGATTAAGCAGAAGGGTCAGAGGAGCCATCTTGACAATCCATGCCTATCAGTGCCCTTTTCCTGCCAATTAGCACAGAGACAATTTCAATGACTACAGATTCTGTGCTTACACCTCTATCACCACCTGCCTCTGCCCTATATCCTAGATAGCCCGCTAGCCATAACTGGAAGGCAAGATACAGAGTACAGTTTCAGGGCAGCATCTTGTCAGGTATGAGGAAAAAAAGTGGATTACAGACTATAATCTGTCCTAAGAACCAGCAAAACACTAGTCTTCCGTTCATTTTAGGAGTTTTTGAATGGAAGTCTTGAAGTGGATCTGTTTTTCTGTAAGCCTTTGGTACAATTAGAATGGCCATTGTAATGATGTGATTTGTGGTAGTCAAGGCCAAACAAAAGGAGAATCCCAGATGAAAGGAGATGAACAGCTGTTCTGTTTCTATAGTACACATGGGAGAGGAAGAGCAAGAATACTGTAGGGCTGAAATGGGGGATTTTGTGTCAGGAGGTTAGGTGTGTAAGTTACAAAGTGAATGACATACCCCTTGCACTTTCCAGACCAAAGTGCACACAATTATAGGCGATTACACATTTTATTCTAGGAGGCTATCACAAAGCCTTCTGTTCAGGCACCTTGTACCATCCTGCTGTCAAATTCAGTTCTCCACTCTGTTTGGTGTTTCCGGAGTAACTCTACTGGTTGCAATAGAGTTACCCTGGATTAGTCACAATGCAACTATTCACTTTTCTTTTTCACATAAATTCTTCCTTGTGATCAAAACATCTCAGATGTGCTCACAGCCTGAATAAATCCAGATTATTTTTATTCTAAGGCAATTAAAAAATGTCAACAGTGTCATTCTAAGGACGATGGAGATTTATTAGATGTGAAAAGACAAAAAAAAGTAAAGTTTTAAAATGCAAAAATGTAAGTTTTTTGAACTCAGATCATTATTTAGAGAAAATGTTTGGAATCGCAGAGACTTCTGATCCTTTGCACTCCTGCAATATATTCTTCTGTAAATTCCAAATGTAATGGCAATGGACACCCTTTAAAATATATCTGTTTAAACGACCTATTTAAAAACATTTACAAAATGAAATTATTAACTATGGGTGTCCAAACCTAACAATAAATGTGCTCAAACATATTCTCTGCTTATCTGCTGACTTCTTCATATTCTCCATCAAGCTGATAGGCTATCTTTGCCTCTGACCAGGACACCAAATCTGTCATGTTCATACTGAATTTTTGCACGAACCTTTTTGAATTCAGCCGTTTTCTCATCTTGCACATTTCTGCCTATGCAACATCTCTATTGACGAATGCCTCAAAAAAAAAAAAATGCTGTTCATTCCACACCTATGACTTTATTGTCTGTCTCTTTAAGATAGAGTCTCATTTTGAAGTAGGAAATCTTGAAAATATCTTTGACTTGGTTCTGTTTTTAGAAGAATTAGAAGACTTTATGCCTCTGCCTTGTCTGAAATTCTGCCTGTCACATAACCAGAAATCACTTATTTTTCTTCTCCTGAATTTCTTGCTAGTGTTTCAAAGTTTTGAGAATCTACTGTATGTGTGAGGTAATAAGCATTATGCTGGGAAAGATCGCAGCTTATATCTATTTTCATTTTTTTTTCTTTTCTTTCCACTAAAGTCCAAATACAGAGCTCTCATATTTTATAATCACCTACAAGCCCTGCTTCCTGTCTTTATTCAGGTATTGGCCTCTTCTCTTTTTCTTCCTTCAGACTTCACAGGAGTCTGTATGATGTTTAAAGTCAAGCAACTTGCTTCCGTTAGAGGCATGGAGGAAAACTTTGATATCTCAGATGCAACTGTTAGCACATGCTGCCAGCTTAATGGCAGGTTATGTTTTTTTCAATCCTTCCTCTTCAGCTCCTTTAGGAATAGCCTTTTTTATAAATGATTCTTCAAAGTCTTTAATAGACACTAAAGTCAGGTAGAATTTACAGAGATAATTTGGGGTATATAGGAAAAGACCGAAACAAACCCATGAATATTCCCTTACACGATAATCGCTTTTGGTTGATCTCATGCTTTTTTCTCATATTTTTCTCATATTTTTCAAGTTTCCTTCAAAGTGGAGATAGATAGGTGATAAACCACATCATAAATAGAAAAGCAGAAAATTCCTTTGGGATGGGCTCTGAGATGGAGGCCTTGCCTTTTTTGAGGACTAGTGGAATTTTGGAAGTACACGTGGATGATTGATTGAGCAATTGTTTTGTTATTTTTATTTAATATTTGATTTTAACCTTCATACACCTCCTAGGCAAAAATAAAAACACAGATAAAAGCTGAAAATCTACTTTATCATATTTTCCCAGCAGCTATAGTAACAGAAAATTCCTTGCAGAATCACCTGTGCATTTGCTCAATGCACATTTACAGTTGCTTGAGGTATTTGTAGAAGAACTATGTTATTGCCCCTTCTTTCAGTGAAGAGTGTCAAGCTATTTACAGGACCCTCAAGCAGAGAGAAAGATTTCTCTACTAAATTACTTCATGAGGATATTTTGCTCATATTTGCAACTGAGATACTTGCTATGTCCACACAAAGCCACACTCTCATTGAACACAGGCAAAAACTGCAAGTCACCCACAAAAAGCACTGGCCTCTTCATAAAAGCTTTTAATAAAGGTAAATCATGTATATATTCCTGTCGCATGAACTCTTCCTCTGTGTTAAACAGCAAAATATCATGTTCAAAATCAAGTTACACCTGCTCTGTGCCATAGATCTTGGAGGAAATTATGGCTTAACTTCTATAACCAGAAGCAGAGACATGTCAGAAGCACATTAAGAAGTAATCTGCTTGTTTTCTTTGACATAAATCAACTCTTTCCTCAAAAATTCACACTGCAAAATATCACTTTCATGCCTTTATTTGACAAACAGCAGGGTCACAAACTGTTAAGCCATTTGAGCAGAAAACTGAAATATGAACAGACTTTGCATCTCATTGGATGTTAGCCCACACTACTGTTCTCTTAAGTTCAAGACATGTTTGTTAAATATTTCTACTAATCAGCCTAAACATTTTTTGTAAGACACTGGCAATTGGTTCAGTTAACAGAAGTTGGCAATTCACAGAAATCAAATTTTACTGGCAGCATGCTCCTGTGCTTCATTCCATAGGATGTTATATTAAATTGTGATCTTCCCTGTCACTGTAAGAGAATTCCTTAGAGACATAAGGATATGTTTTTGGTTAGTGAGTTTTATGACCTAAATAAATTTCTGTTAACAGAAACAGCAGTGACTTGCACCTAAATCAAGATAAGGCTGTGGGTAAAAAGACCCACATTACTGCCCAAACAGGAGACATGAGAACTCCCAGGATGCCTAAGCAGCTCCACACCTGCCTGGAGTTCAGGGGCAGCCCAGGTAATAGCAGCTTGAGCGTCTTGGTCCCTGGCTTACCTGTAAGGCCAAGGAGTCATTGGACAGGACACAAAAAAAAAAGTCCTGGAAGATCTTTCCCGAAGGAATACACTTAAACAGAAGCTGTTGTCTGCAACTCTGATCTTTCTTGAAGAATGAGCATCTTATTTGCTGTGTTACAGCAAATCACACAGGAATCACAGGGAAGATGATAATTGTTTTTTACTGTTCCACAGACAACTTAGTCTTTAAGAGATGAGCGTCTGCCTTAAACTTGTCGGGCTTTGGTGGAAATTGAACCTGTCTCTACCATATTCTGGGCAAGAACCTATGCTATAAGAGACAGTAATATGATGTCTGAACTGCAGCACTTAAATGAGATGAGTCTTTAAGAAAACAGTGGAAAGTAAAAGGTGCAAGAAGGAAATATATGTGTGAAAAAGGGTCTACTTCCTCTATCTGTCTATTTTTCCTGGATTGCTACTTGCCAAACTCTTAAGAAACAATTGTGGGTTTAAACAAAAAGTATGTTGAGTATGTTGTGCTTTATTTTATATTTTTAAAGCACCAGTTATGCATACAAGTGAGAATGCTGCTACCACCATCCACACTTTAAAAGAATGAGCTTGTTCTATTTAATCAACAGCAAGGTCCTCAAGAGGACCTTTCGGGCTGTGGACCATCAGAAGAGAAGAACATGGTTTCTACCTAAGTTAAGACTGCTTTCCAGGACAGAGCTGTTTAAGAGGCACCTTGTTCTCAAGCATTTCAGGTTGTCTGGCTCTAGACAGCTTTGTTCTTGGTGTATGGATTTTTTTGAATGATTTATCTGAAGCAGTTACGATTCCCATGCATTATAAAGTAAATAAATATCCTTGGAATTATTCCAGTGATGATAATTAACTACCAGAACTAAATAAGTGATTAAGAATAGCCATTTCACTTATTCAATAAAAATTAAGTAATTTAACTAATATTTAATCAGTGTCATTGTCACATATTGTTTTGGTGTGACATGTTTTCTCATCAGGTTTTTGTTTCTCTCTTGATTGTTTAAAAAGGTTTATTAGAGATGATGTCATTACTAGCATCATGATGAAGAAATAAGCATTAGAGATGAGTCAGTCTCTTACATTTGTACTGTCAGTGTTCAATGAACACATTTCCACAGGACCTGAATCATGCACCATGAAAGGATTCATCTGATGGTGAACAAGAAGAGCTCCAACAAACCCACTCCTATGAATTTTTCAGTTTCTTTGCACTGTGTCACACAGTTCTCTACCAGCCTAACTGGTATGATGTCCCAGTTCAAGCTCCCCGCTCTGCGCAGTGCCAGACCTCTATGCCTAAGGTGCCAGACCTCTATGCCGCTATGCCTGTGGGGACCTTGATTATGGAAGCAGATTCTGGAGTTTTTGCCATACGGCAAACTTGTGCCAAGAGCAGCTGATGTGAACACAAGGTAAATTTGACCCGTTATAACTAGATTGACCTTACGTGAATACTTCATTCAAGCAACTCAAGAAAAGCTATTCAGTACTTTAAAGGCCAGAGGTTTAATCCCTTTAAGTTGCTCTGGATAAATATACATGGCTGAAAGAGTTTATGCACCTGACCTAGAACAGATGGTGTGTATCAATAATATACAATTTCTAAGCACTTCATATTTTCATACTGATATTTGAAAATCAGTGTTAATTTTATTGTTTAGATGATAGAAGCCTACCTAATACACATAAACCAGGATATGTTCAAGAGAGAAAAAGATGAGCCATGGGTTTATTTTAACCTCTTTATCTAAAAATTAAGCTTCTATTGAAGCCATTTAGCAAGTCCTTTCAGCTTAATAAGAGAGCTGACTTTCAGTGTCAATAACTCAATAACAGGCTAGAGTGTATAGCCAAATACGCATCATCTGTTTTTACAGACAGACAGGGTGGGGCATCAATGAATTGCATTTTCATGCTCCGATCATTAGAGCACTTGAGCATCTGATCAAAAAAAAAAAACCACCAATGCGGTCTCTTTTTGCAGACTTTAGGAATACTTCAAATCAGTCTTTAAAAGATAACTAGAATTAATTGCTGTAAAAGTAAAGTTGAAAACAGCACACTATATGCATTTGGAGAGACAAAGATATGTAAACACAAGACTGATGATGGTGATGCAGCCTCTTGGACAGATTTTAAAAGGCAGTTAATACAGACTGATTGCTTTTTTCCTGTGTTATGTACCACCATGGGTGCTGGGAAACACGCAAAAAGAAGCATGGACAAACTCTAGAATAAGTAAGTGTCTGACTTACCTCAAAACAAGTTTGAAGGAGTACTTAGATTTTAAGAACCAAAAATACAAAAGCAATTACAATCTCTTAAAGGTCATATTTCAAACCCAGCATTCAGGCACAAGGAATATGACCTCTCTGTTTCATTCCTTTTCTTTGCCACTCTTTAGAGGACTAGCTGTACACTGCTCTCTTATTTTCCCCTGTTTTCTTTGCACGGCGGATATGAGACCTGGCAGATCGTCCTTCCATCGTTGAACAGAGTCTAGTGTACCATTAATCAAGTCAGCCAATCACAGCACAGGGATTAGCATAATGTACAGACACACTTAATCAGGTCTACTATACAGTTAATCATGTGTATGCTAATAGTTATGGGGGATTAAACATTTAGGACGCTAGCTTTGTGTTCTGATTGGTTACGTTTCCTACCTGTTAACTTTCCCTCTCTCCTTTTATGTTTTTTCCCCCTATTTATTCTTTCCACCCCAAATTGTCACTGTTGAAAGTGTTTCTGGAAGGCTGCCTGTGTAATTAAGGATAGATTTTAAATAAAGATGAAAAAAGCATAAATTGTAATGTTGAATTCACAAATTAATCTCAAACTGATAAAAATATTTTTTGAGGGGAAAATAAATAACTGTTCTTCCTCAAAAACTAGTCCTGATTGGAAGGGCTATGAATACAAACCACAGCAGCCAAAAGTAATCCCTCAAGCCAYCCTGTAATTGAGCGCTTGCATATAGTCAGGGCTTTGGTCAGAAAGAAGGGTGGAGTGGGAGAAGAGGTGGGGGGAAAGGGTGAGTGAGAGGCTCAGAAAAAATGAGCCTGCCAGTGGTTAATTGAGCATATAGATTCCTAATGTGTCAGGCACTACCCTCTCAGATGAAGGATGACACTTTTTAGGACACATCTTCCTTTGTTACCCTTTTAAGACTAACGAAGCCTGCAATTCATAAACCTGATGCTGGGCACTTATCTGCCGCCGGGGCAATCAGTACAGCAGAAAACCGTAACTTTACATGTGCCTATGTGTATATACATTGTATGCAAATATGTTGCTCTATGGCTATGTAGAACAAAATTGCAATGTAAACAGTTGTGTCTCTGGATAACATTTCAGCAGCAGAAAAATAATTGCAAATGCAAACTACCCATCGTTTAGCTTACCTTTAAAATCAGATAGTCTTAAGTGTTTGCCAGAACATTTTTGTACTTTTTTTTTTTTTTTAAGTGAACCAGACCTGCTTACTTTTATAGTCTCTAAACAGCAAGGCACCATTATACAAAAGTTTTTTTTTTTTTTTTTTTTTCCTGCCTTCAGGTCAGTTGTTAATGAGCTGAGCACTGGGAGAGGATGGAAGCGATTACAACGGGATAGGGGCAGAGAGATTTTCTTTATGTTTCCATAGATTTCTGAAAGCGAGCAGGAGAGAGAAGTCCTGTTTGTCAGCAGCCCATGCGAATGCATTTCCTTGGAGGTTGATGAGAGAGGCTGACGTCCGATGGGGCAGAAGTTGGGTTCCAGGCAGAGYAGAGTCGGGACCCACTTCAGCTCCTGGCTTGTATAGTTTCTGACCTTCCTAACCTCTGCAGGGCTTCCTTTATGAGAGTTCCCAGCCAGATGGTCGAGTCATCAAAGCTTTATGAGCACAAACTCTCTTTACCACTTCACAGTTTCTTCCAGCCTAAAAGCAGAGAGGGCAGAAGTGTGAGGAAAAGAAGCTAAAAGGTGTTAAAGATTAAAACAAGACATAGAGGTGCCTTCYTTCTTGATTAGTAACCTGGCATGGCATCTATGAGTTTGGTGCTGCCTGCCRGTATTGATACAAATACGATGAGATCTTTCCATATAAAACACTTAAATAGAAAAGCATATTATTATTTTCACTTTTTTTTCCCCCACCATATACACACAGTCATTGTATCACTCAGTTGTATGAGGATGTAGATTTTTTTTGAAAACTTTTCTGGTTTTGATGATTTGGGGCAGTTTTCTTCTATTAAAAACTGCAAAAGATCACCGATTCCAGTTTGGAAAGGCTGGTCTGTAATGGTGGAGAATGTTACCTACCTTCATTGGCAATAGGTGACTTAAATTACATGAGGCCTGAGCATAGCAAAGTGACCTTGTTAACTTTATGAGAACTGCACTTCAGTTTGCATCTGCATCCCAGAGAAACAGCCTTGCTTATGAGGAAGTCAATTTTCAAGCACTCCTCCAGGAGAAAAGTTAACTCAGTCACCAATTCCTGGATTTAAGGGTTACACTTTTCCAATTAGAGAACACACAGAGAACAGCAAAATGTGTAAAACTGCAACATTACTGAGACATGTTATAACAATACTTTGATGTACAGAGCTAATTTTAGAACCTTTGAAATCAATTCTTATAACTAGCAGGTAAAGTCAAAAATAGAGGACCCATGAATCTGGGTGAGGTCAGGCTCCTTTACAGGTTCAGGTTGATTGGTTTGCAATAAAACCACTGAGAACTGCTAGTTTTTAATGAGCTTTTCTCTGAAGAGGTGAACATATATTTGCACTGGGAGTCGTTCTTGAGGGTGTTTCACGAGTCTGTCTCAAAAATTCCTTGTAGACCTTCCAGTTCCCCCCCCCTCCCCAATTAAAAGTCCTCAGGGGCGTTGATGATTACCAGCCAGAGAGGCACAACGTATCATGTTAGCTCTGCACTGTACCCACCATAGAGCGATGAAGGAACACCCTTTGGGTGGTGCTCATTTTCTGTTCAATTGATTTCACTTGCAGGTGATGAAGCCCTAACAAGTGCCCATACTTGAGACAAAGATTTGTGGCTCAAGAAGCAGTGGATTTCTTTGGAGGAAGAGGTGAGTAGTGTGTGCTCTGGAAGTTTACTTTGCTCTAGGAATAGTAATCTTCTGGGTGAGACTGTAAGTAAACAATTTCACCTTTACCATGATCAAAATATTCCTTGAATTATTCAGTATTATTTCCAGAAGCTAATAGCTGTATAGGTTTGTTTTAACTTTTATTATTGATCCTTTTCTAGATTAAAGGATGTATGGATACTATTTGGTAAACATATTCTTTTTCTGTTTCTTTAGGAAGACATAGAAGTTATATTTTTTCTGTCATCCCTGGATATTACTAGAACATGCACAGAGGAATATATATTTCCTGTCTTTGGAACATGACTTGCAGCTCACCTTTTCACTAGAGGACTTAGTTTTCTGACCTTCTTGCAGAGGGTTTAATGAGATTTCTTTGAAGATAAATTTTGAGTATGTAACTCGTTTTATACATAGCAAGTAATAATAAAATTTACTTACATAGYTGTCAAAAAGAAACTGAAATAGTTTCAAACGCAGAGAGCATTTTTTTTTTTTTTAAAGTATCTTTTTCCAGACTGTATTTTGCAGTGCTTGCCAGACTGCAGACTGGGGCCTGGAAGATACTAAGAAAATCAAATGCAATAGCATTTGACTAAATGACTTAAAAACTATAAACTCATGTTGAAACAGTATTTTTAATATAACTTCATTTTTGGTGATCTGGATCGAGTTAGTATGTTTTTGAAAGCTGTATTAATATTTGTAGTAAATCAGTATATCCAGTATCTGTGCTATAGGTGGTTGGCACTAGATACCTACATTCATATTCTCATGAGAACTCATACTCTTTTCTTCCCTACTGCTGATTTTTTTTTTCTCTCTTTCCTTTTTAAACAGGAAAGTAACCCTCCAGACACACATAATGCAATGTATTCAAAAACATTAAGCATGGGACTGCTAGAACCTAAGAAATTTAGTTAAGTCTAAAACTCTGTCCTTAGCTCACCCCGCTGTGCTTAGGTATTATAGCACATATGGTATGAACCCCCCACTGTTCTGAGGCCCCCTGATTAAGTGCTGCAATACTGTACCTAGACACAATGTGGTGACTTAAGGAGAGAATTTCAGCTTTAACTCTGAATGTCCTGGTTCATGCGAGACTGTTAATGTTATTAGAACATAAAGTGGGTGGTTTAATACCTTGTATATGGTGCTTAAAGTCAGCAGCAGCTGCCAGGGACCGAGTTCCTGTACTATTGTGTTTTGCTGGGGGGAGGGAGGATCAGTTGTTTTCCTTGCAATAAAAAGTAGAGCCCGGGACCTCTTTCTAATTAAAAGAAACTTTTACTCACTACGGATGAGCTGAAAGAAAGCCATGCAACTAGCAAAGCAGAAACAAAGTTCAGAGGGGAAAGCTGCATGTTTTGAAATTCTGAACAGAACTTTACAGTGCTTTTTTGCTGTCCTGAAAGGAAAATTGAGTTTGTTCCATAGTCTTTACGTGTTTCTTCTCACTTGCGGTACTGCTGGTCTCGTAACATCTTACGAGATATTCCTAGCATTTGGCAAAATCTTGAGGTCCTGACCTCAGCCATTTTATGGATGCTACCTGTGAACTCAACGGCAGTTTGGATGAAAAACATAACTTCAAAATAAAAATTGAGTAGAGCCATTAAGATTTAGCCATCAAGATTTTTGATAATATAATTTCTAATCTGAAATGTCTACTTGTGAAAAATGGACTTGCTTTGCACAAGTAAATTAATATTACTGAGTTATTCAGAGGAAGATCGTTCTTGATTTTAGGCTATTACTGACAACATTCCRTTACTTGAAGATTTGTAAGTAGAATTGGAAGACTTTCTTCTAGAATAATAAAGCAAATATCAGAGCATTCTCCTTTGGTGAACAGAAAAGATACAAATGTTGTTGTCATTTCTGGCTTATTGATAAATGGCTTTTCTCAATGTTTCAGTATGAAATTCAGAGGTAATTCATAAGAAGTGTTAGGCTGTCAAAAGTGTACAATTGTTCATACCATTTTTTGGCACTCCATAAGGCATGTCAAGGTATATGTAATTTGCATTCAAGCAGCACAAAGAGACATTTAAAGACATTTTCATTCTTAGTTCAGATGTACATCTTCTTCCAATGGCTTGGCGAGTAGGTTTCTTGGTAGCCAACTGCTAAATCAGCTTGAGAGGCTCAGGAACATCAGCTTAAATGCAAGCAGGCCTTGCAGCGTATCAGCATGTGGTCACCATGCCCTGAAGACTTTGCTTAGTTGACTCCTTGTGTGTATGTACATATGCATGTGTATATATGTGTATGTATGTGTGTATAATATATAATTTACACATAAATATATTGTCTTAAGAACAAGATACTTACCTGAGTATGACAGATCAATCCAGGTCATGTAGGA
>NW_020454661.1:1534096-1542393 GCF_003342845.1 Nothoprocta perdicaria | reverse complement strand
ACACACACACACACATTCTTCCCAACCAAAAGTTTCAGAGGCTTTCAGAAAATTCCTTCCCTCACTGCTCTACCACCCCATTTTCAAGTTGTTTTATGATATTTCATTTTCAAATAAAACTTTGGTTGATACATTCTTTTTTTTTTTTTTTTCTTCCTTCTGGAAGAAAAAAATAATGAGAGAGAACTCCAAATTATACTGAGGGAGGGGAAAGGATAACCACATAATGTATTACCCTTCTATCAACCTGAAATGTCCACATTTAAGTGGTGCAAACACGGGGCATATGTTTTCCTGCTGAGATTTTCTGGCAAACACAGAAATCCCTGCAGGAGTTCTGCACTTGTACTTCTGAAGGTTTCTAAATTCATTTGGGGGGCAGAAGGTCTTTTCCATGTGTGAGAAAGCAATGTTTGTTTTGCACAAATATCGTCAGGAGTCTAGGTAACTGAGAGGAGAAAAAACATTAATGTATGCTTCTMATCTTGAAAAGATGCTTACATTAATATTTCCAATAATATTAGAGGCTTGTGCAGCAYAGAAATGTGTTTGAAAGCTAACAAGTACACTCCTGGAGAGGGAAAAAAAGGACTGAGATTCGTTGACATTTGGAGATTATACTTAAAAAAAAAAAAAAAAAAGCAAGGTGGGAATATTAAAATAGCGCAAGAGCCCAAAGGAATAGGCTGATCATTCGTCTTTGGGAAATACCTGCAGAGAGCAAAAAGTTATTGTGGGTCGAAGAAGGCAGGAGCTGCACCTGTGGGGATTTAGTTGGCTTCTGGTTCACCGATTTACTCCTCCACGACCTGGATCCTTCACACTGGGATAAATTTCACATTACCAGGATGAATGGAAATGAAGAGCTGTGTAATTATTAGTTTTGTTGCTCGCAGATCAATCATCTGCGATGAACTGCTCACAAAGGTCACGTATGACCTTTCGGCTGGAATTTGGCTGGCACGGCGGCTGCGATTTGCTCGCAGCAGCAGTCCCCCGCTGGCTGCATTATAACAGCCTTGGCAGCGTCAAAAGGCGGGCCTGCATTCCATGTCATCGGGACTCTTATAATTATGACAAATGACTAAATGTGTTATTTTCAGCAAAGCAGTGGCAGTCAAAAGGGGGTACTTAGGGGTTTGCGAGGGGTGATGGCTCGCACGGCTTTGAAGGCTTTTCCTTTTCTTGACTCGAGGCAGGGTGGATCACACATGGCCACCCCACTGGTAGCCGAGCAGCGTGTGAAACCCGCTGCACATGTACGTGCTGCCCTACAGCTGCGGTGCCCCCCTTTTCATCCGCAACAAAACCGGGGCCGGTGGCAGGCGCCGTTTCCAAACGGGCGCACGGTCGGACGAGGGAAACTTTACCGGCTTTGTTTTAAGGGGGATGAATAGGAAATCCCAAGCACTGAAGGGTATTTTACTGAAGTCCGGGAGGTAGGGATGGGAGGGAACAAAACCTAATAGGAAATGTCGTCCCGATGTCATTTCTGACACCAGAGCGAGTTTCTGTGTCCATGAAGACAATGAAGGTGGGATCAGTAACACATACAAGGAGGGAAGGGAAAAATGCATGTTTCTGGACAGTCATATGGATTTTTTTTTTTTTTAATTAGCAGTTTGCTTAATGCTCACATCTTCTGAATAAGCTGCAAATTTTATCTTGCATCACCAAAATTCTCAAGACTAAACTTTCCAGAAACAATTTTAAAAAACAGATAAATAAGAGAGACAGGTGACGTGGTTTGAAGGTGACCATAAGACAAATATTCCTAAACTACTATGGAAGTTAATGGTGCAAGGTGGAGGAAAACCTATAAAATGGCTTGTATCATGGCAAACAAGGATTAAACCTGCTCTTAAATTTGTGGCATTCCCTACCATAAACTGGCACACCAGCAGTGTCATTGATATTTATGGTTATGAATAATGTTCTGTTGCTTTAACTGTTTCATGTGCATTTGAGACCTGGAATTCTGCTAGTTTTCTGAATTCAAAGCTATGGCTTTTGATGCTTCTTTAAGCAAATTACGTACTGCTTTTTATTATTATTTTTCCCTGTGTTCAGAGGTCCGTTGTACTTTGTTCTAGATTCAGGCAAATGAAATATCATAAAGGAGAATGCCCTCTTACAATTTGCTTTGTTATCACAAGAAAGATGTTTAACTTGGATAAAGGTAAGCATTTAAGTGCTTCTCGGCATTGAGCACAGTGATAAAAACTGTGGTAAAAAAAATGAGCCTTGGAGAACAAGCTCTATTCCCTGAAAGATCTGGCCCAGAAATACAGCCCAAATAAATAACCTATTGATGTTTTGTGCAGCATGGCTAATGGCCAGCAACACAATGCTGATTTTTTGCCACCTGGTCCATTGTGCTTTGGATCATCTCTTTTTAATGGCCTTTCCTAGGTCACCTGAAGTAAAGCCACTAGCACTTGGCATTCTCTGCATCTTGCACAGCATGGCACCTTATAGAGCTTTACCTTATAACTTTATATACAGCAGATGTCGGATTCTTATTTTTCTAGTCAGCCAGCAGCAGAGCAATTGCTAAGGATCCATGATAGACCTGACAGGAGAAGAGGACTGCCCGCTACCATTTCCCATGTGATATGTGCCCTTTTCCAAAGCTGGGCTCCAGGGTTGTTGGCTTGGGTTAAAAACAGCTTGGTGGTAATACTAATTTAATACTCCTAACACTTCATCCTGTGTATCTAGGATCACCTGTTTTATCTAGTTGTTTTGACAGTTTTTTTTTTTTTTTTTTTTTTTTTTTTTNTTTTTTTTTTTTTTTTTTTTTTTTTTTAGCATATTCTTCTTTCAAGGGATCATGGGTTAATGGTTGCACAAAAGAAGAAATGGATTATTAGTGATGTACAGAAGGGGCAGTTCTTGAGGTTGTCATCCAAGGGCCAAAATTTCTACAGACCACCTGAGAGCATTCCTTTTCTTCTTTTTTTTTTTTTTATATGCTTGAGTTCAAAATACTTCTGACTAACCTCTCCATAAAAATTCACAATGCAAAGGAGTCTCAGTGCAAGTTATAAAACTATTTCCCCCTTCCTTGGCCAGAAAAGGCTAGTAAAAGAGTGACAAAAGTGCTTTATATGACCACAATCTCATGACAGGTCATCAAATTACTGGTCACTTCATACCCTGGCTCAGCAAGATCTTAGACATCCTGTTCAGCAAGATGAAATAGGGCTCAGCTAAGCACTTGCTACTTTTACTGGCTGTTAGCATATTTCAGTTAACTTCAGGGGAAACTCAGTCATGGGTTAATACCCTTTATTATTAAATTGAAGATTCTGTGAGCACTTCAGTTTTTGTTGCTTATCTTTTATAAAGCTTAGTAGAACATGGCAGCTTGAACGCAAAAGAAGTAAATATTTGTCCTGGGGAAAACTTTAATGCCTTTCACACATTTCCTTATCTACTTTACATATTCATTAACCCAACTAAATCTTACATGCTACAAGAAATCACTCTCTTACAAATTTACCTCAGTGGCTGTGTTATTGGCGATATTCTTTCTTGCACTTGGATACTATACCACAAAGTTCTCCTAAGTAACAGAAATATTTCAGTTAAGCAAAAGTATTAAGTTTTTCTTTTATAAACAGCAAATAAAATCCCTTATACTAGGTTACTTACCTTAGATGAAAAGGTATTTAACATACCTCCAGTGGACCTATTAAAAAATGAGGATTAAGATTTTTCTAACTGATGCTCTGAGCATTAAAAAATAACAATAACAAAAAAACACAATCCTTAAATAGTGACATAGAAGTATTTATTGATGTCATAAGTGACTTTTGGGAGCCATGTTTGGATGCAATGCCTACACATATGCTAATAATTTAAATGAACTATGTCGAACTATTCTTCGACATTCATGACAAGAGCCCTAAACCAACCAATGTCCTTATTATTGCTTTGTTTTCAGATCAGGTTGGACCCTTGCAGTCTGCCTACTGCGAATAGTCCCAAGCTCATGTTAATTCTCAAAACACGTCAAAGAGGGTTTTTTTTTTTTTTTTTTTTGAATGAATGAATGAATGCTTCTTAGCCTGGGCCAAAAACTTGTTAGGGACTGTCTCAAAAAAGGGATAATATGCCTAATGTCTAATGCCTAATATCCCTTGCTGATGTGTAATTTACTAAGGGAAGATGAGGCCCCTATGTTTCAAGGACTTTTTGGCAGTCTTATGACTATATATTCATTTCCCTAACTGCAATTGCTGAAAGCAGGCATGTGGTTCCCCTAAGTCCCTCAGACACTCAGTGCAGGGAACTGGTACATCTGCAGAGCAGTTTATCCTACCTGTGTTCCAGGTCATGCCATGGCAATGTCTGTCTCTGTGCTCTGACTATAAAGCCAAATCTAAAGGGGGATAGCCTCTGAAACTGGATACAGTTTAAAGGTGGTCAGAGTTCAGTTTTCTGTAGATTCTTCTTTCTGTGTTGATCCCAGTGGTGATGGGAGAAGCTGAGTTGGCAGCTCTGTGGCTTGAATGCCTCCTGAGTATTTTTTCTTTTTCAGACTATTGTTTTTGTTTAATATGGTGTCTGCTAAGTTGTTTTCCCTGATTCTGGCATTTAGAAAGAAAGCACTCAGAGACAGATATCTTGGGACAAAATCCTTTTTCCTTCCCTTCAGCTTTCTTCAAAAAACCCTAAACATAAAACTCAGACATAATATAACACTTCATTCYAAAAGCAAATCGACTTTTAAAGCTCTCCTTGGCATATATATTTGAATACTCCCATTCTATTTATTCTTCACTTTTTATCATATTGCATTTTTATGCAATACTTTTTCATTCTGTGCTTTTAAAGTTAGAAACAGAAGAATCGACTGTGTTTTTATTTCTATGTTTAGAGAATTCCAAGTTGTTTAGAATTTCACTCTTAAATATGGCAAGGAGAGAGAGTGAGAGAGAGACACTTTTAGAGCCAGAAACCTCCAGAAAGTCTTGAAAATATCATGCTCTCTATCTGCTCCAAAGCCCTATCCTTAATTTCAGCATGCTCACAGTAAATAGGGAGCCTATTAAGTAAATGACAGATAGTTTTTAAGGTTTTTTTTTTTCTTTTGCCAGAGTTTACAGCTGTAGTGAACAGTTTGATGCAGCTCTAATTTCTAATTATGACATACTGGGAGTGGAGGAGGTTGTCAATTCTGCTTGTTCCTTGGTGAGAGACAGAATGATTTCATACTTCATGTTGCCAACCAATTCATCCTGCTCTATTGCAAAGCTAAGAATAATCACTACATATTAGTTGATAAGCAGATGCGATCAACTCCGAATTGCTACCAGCTTAATCACCAACATTACAGACGAACAGCCAAAGCAAATAAGTACTAGCCCAGTTCAAGATATATATATACAGCTATCTTTTTACATTCAGGGAGAACATTATCTATTTCTGTGATGGGCAAATTATTTAGGGTAAAGAATTTTGTCATCCTTTGTCCTAAGTTTCTCCTAAATCAATTATTACAAAGATAGGAGGATGGGGCATATGGGGAATGCCTTAAATGAAAACTACAATTGCTAAATTGTTTTCAGGGCACTGCTTAATTGAGAAGAAGTGACCTTAATGTTGGAACAGGGATGCTAAGGCAAGAGCACACAGTTTTGTTTGCTAATGCAAATAGATGAGGGGATAAAGTATTGGAACTAACAAGTGTATTTAATTCCCTTTAAAACATGGAGGGCTAAAAGCTGAAACTTATAAAGGAGACTCTTGAAGTGGACCAGCTGTCTAGGCCTTTTAAGTAGTGTGTACCAGCATCTTCCCCCATTTGTCCTGCTGATTATTGCTTGATTGATGAGTTGGTGTGTGCAAAGTGACCACCTGAAAGTTCTGCAGGCTTTAAGAGCCTGGTCAGTGTGTATTTGACCCTTAGAGGCCATGGATCAAATATCAGGGTTATATGCATTTCAATAACTTTGTTTTGATACTTGAAGGGGAAAAAAATTATTCACACTAGGGGGAACGAAGGAGATTAAATATTTATGCTTGAGAGCATCTCTGAAAGGATCTCAAGTGACTGCTGTCACCAGCCTCCTGGTCAACTTTTCTTAGCTTGAGCCCCTTCGTCTTTTCATCTCACAAGGGTAAAATATATATTATTGTGAAGAAGAATAGCAGAAAAGCTTTTGTAGCAGCCTGTGAAGGGATTTTCAGTGAGTGGCCTCTTTTGATGGAGGAATGGGGGTTTCCTGAGAAATGGGTATTCCACACTGTAACCTGACTCAACAGAGCCCTTAGATAGCCAGTAGTTAGTCAGAACAGGGGAAAAAATCACTTTCTAAAACTTCATACACAGCAGATTAAATAACAGAAGCCTCTGAGTTCCCTCCCCCGACCTCCCCCAAAGGAGAAAAATAAGGGGGGAATTTGGAAATTTTCATGTATTTTTCATGTAATTGGCACTTTTCACCCCTTCCAAAATTCTATTTTTTGATCAATGTATGTGATATGGAAATGGTTCAGAAAGGAAACAAAGAGGATCATATCAAAATATCATGTTCTTTCTGATGTGAATAATTTCTTGCCTATAAATTTCCAAGCATTGGTATTGAAATACAAATAATCTGAATTTTCTAAATGATTTCCCACATAAATATACTTAGCATATAAGCATGTGTTCTTAAAAATCCCAAAATTTACTCACATTTATTTTTCTGTTTAGTGTTTGAAGAGAATCTCTTAGATCTCAGTGAGCAAAAACATATGTTTATGCAAAAATGCATTTTAGTAATAGCATATGTTTCACTATATAATTTAGCAGAGGCTTTTTTTCTAAGAGAACTCATTTTATGACTAAGAATACTATTACCTCTCGCATACATTTTAATATGGTATATGTAAATGACAAAACAGTTTACTTTCTATAGAGTGTGTGTATAGAGGTGTTTAACCCACATACATAGAATTGATGTGAGATAATTAACACACAAATGTTGCAAACACAACTCTCCCCTCCTCCCTTCCCTCAAAGAAAATGCTAAKAAAACCAGAGTAAGGACAGGATTCCTGGGTAATAGCCTCATTCTCTGAAGAATGCTAACGTTATTGGTAGCATGGTTTGGGGAAATACAAGTAGTGCTATGGCTGAATTTCACCCCTCTCTCGTGCAGGATCTTGTATCTCACTTAGCAACATATATCCCACCCTGCACTGAGCTTTCCAGCTGGCTATCAAGGGTGGTCCACTCATATTCAGCACATTACAGAAGTGGCTTCTGTGCCAGCAATTAACYTTATACTAATTAAGAGAAAGGCTTGCAGTCTGAGTTGCAGTAAGATTCAGGGGTCCACTTGCATCACAAGGATTATGGTTATTTTATTAGTTAACCAACTTTGCCATTTAAAAACTGCACCGGATAGCCTGAATTTGTTTTCCAGACCTTAAGTCATTTTTATGACTGTTTTCTGAACTCTTTCAAATTGATCAGCCTACTTCTGAAGTGGATTTAGCAGAGTATTCTGGTAATAGCCTGCCAAAACATAAGTAATGTCACCTTTCTGCTTGTATTTAAAGTTTTCCATGTTCCACCCATGCCTTCCTCCTTGTTTTACATCAAGTATTTGCATTTATAATCTGAGACCCACAGCTGAATAGAGAATACCTCTGTTATGGCTTACTATTGTCGAATATGATCTCTAGATCCTTTTCACTATTTTGTTTGTTCTTCCAAGTTTACCTTATTGTTGCTGTTTTTTAAGAGAAATGAAAAAAAAAAAAAAAGATTGTTCCCTAGTGCCTCAAAATTTACAAAGTCAATATTAGTAGTTCATATGATTATTTTAGCCAGGTCTTGAAATGCTCTTGGTAAATCTTATGCAATGCCTCAAATTCTAAAATATTTACTTCTAATTAGTACTTGTTAACACTTCTGCTAGCTAGAAAAGAAAAATAGAAAATATTTTATTCCACAAGTTGTTATTATATTGCTGCTTGTCCTAAAAACAAGTAAACAAAAGCCCAGGAAAACAAATTTGCATTTCAGATTTCTGCCTCTTGCATTCTGAGAAACTTTTCCCATAATATTGAAATACTGTACTTCATTAATGTTTGATTTCCTCACTTTCCTGTCCCTTTCCCCATTCTAATATTTTTTAAAAGTTTACTTTTACACTTATCCAGAATAATTTTGACTCAAGTAGATTTCCTGCAAGTCTACAGAATTGTGTGATTTGAAAAGTCCAATGCTGCATAGTCAAACTTCCCAGATATAACATCATTACATATAGAATCATAGAATCATAGAATCATAGAAT
>NW_020454661.1:1475879-1531821 GCF_003342845.1 Nothoprocta perdicaria | reverse complement strand
GAGCGTTTGTGCCTCGCTGTGCCGTCTCTCCAGCTGATGTCAGGGAAGTTAAAGTCCCCCATGAGAACCAGGGCCTGTGACCGTGAGGCAACCTCCAGCTGCCTGTAGAAGGCCTCATCAGCCGCCTCCTCCTGGTCAGGTGGCCTGTAGCAGACACCCACCACAGTGTCTCCCACGTTGGCCTGCCCTTTAACCCTTACCCACAAGCTCTCCACCCTAAAAATATCTATTTTTCTTTTCCCAAAATTGTCTTTTCTTAAAGCACCCAACACATCTACTGCTATTTTTGAAATATATTTACATACACATGTCCATTTGGACAAGTGCTATATTTTGTCCATATACCACTACAAACTATTTTTTTTTAATATATGCTTTCCTTGGCCTTCAGGAGTTTTTTTCCTTGACTTCTTAATTTATGATGTATCAGATCACATTACATCAAGACTTTACYTGACATGATGCAACATAAATGTTGAATATTTTTAATGTGATATGTGATATGATCAATTTGGATAATCCATCTTGAACTGAAAGGGATGAGTTCTTGAGACCATTTAACATTTAAATCTAGCTGCAAAAGAGGGCAATATGCTTGGTGATATAAAAATCTAAGGCAATACTCCAAGTCAGTGTGCTATTGTGTGGAAGATATAATAAATTCATCTGTAAGTTTCCCAAAAAGCTCTAGTATTGCAGGCTGGATAACTTCTGCTACTATAAAATTCTAAGTGCAGTTACTGAAATGAGTGCCAGTTTATTATGCTAGTCATGAAGTCCAACATAACAGATTGTGTTTAAACTAGACCTTGTATTTGTGGACATCTATTGTTACAAAAAGCATTTGTCTTTTAGATAATCGGGACCCAAAGGCCCAAACCATATGATGATTTGCAAATGAAAATGCTAATGTGTTTGTGGTGTTGCACCGCAAGCCACTGACTTGATACAAAGAGTAACATTCCTGTTGGTTTTGTATATGCTGTCTCTCATTTCTTATCTTAGTTACTGGTTTGAATATAGTCCAGGTCTGAAATGGCAACAAGTACTAACTAGTTACCTGGCAGACCAAAAAAGTGGCCTTTTTAGGGGTATGGTATCTCATTGCTGATTCATTACAGAATCACAGAATATTTAAGGTTGGAAGGGACCTCTACAGATCACCTAGTCCAACCTTCCTGCTCAAGCAGGCACACCTAGAGCATGTGGCACAGGGCGGCATCCAGGTGGGTTTTGAAGACCTCCAGAGAAGGAGACTCCACAACATCCCTGGGCAGCCTGTTCCAGGGCTCTGTCACCCTCACAGTAAAGAAGTTCCTCCTCACCTGCAGACAGAACTTCCTGTGCTCCAGCTTATGGCCATTACCCCTCGTCCTATCGCTGGCCATAGCTTGTCCCATTCCTCCCTGCATTCTCCCTTCCTGAACTTATACATATTAATCATATCCTCTCTCAGCCTTCTCCAGAGAAAACAGGCCCAGCTCACTCAGCCGCTCTTCATACGAGAGATGTTCCATTCCCTTAATCATCCTAGTTGCCCTCCTCTGGACCCTCTCGAGAAGCTCCACGTCCTTCCTATACTGGGGTGCCCAGAACTGAACACAGTACTCCAGGTGCGGCCTCACCAGAGCTGAGTAGAGGGGCAGAATCACCTCCCTTGACCTGCTGGCAACACTCCTCCTGATGCAGGCCAGGATCCCATTGGCCTTCTTGGCCACGAGGGCACTGTTGACGCATGGTTAACTTAGTGTCAACCAGGACTCCCAGGTCCCTCTCCGTGGAGCTGCTTTCCAGCAGGTCAACCCCTAATCTGTCCTGGTGCCTGGGGTTATTCCTCCCCAGGTGCAGGACCCTGCACTTRTCCTTATTGAACCTCATGAGGTTCCTCTCTGCCCAGCTCTCCAGCCTGTCCAGGTCCCTCTGGATGGCAGCACAGCCCTCCGGAGTGTCGGCCACTCCACCCAGCTTGGTGTCATCYGCAAACTTGCTCAGGGTGCAYTCCGTGCCCTCGTCCAGGTCATTGATGAACAAATTGAACAGCACCGGGCCCAGGACTGACCCCTGGAGGACACCACTGGCCACAGGCCTCCAGCTGGACTCGGCCCCATTTATCACCACCCTCTGAGCATTGCCATCCAGCCAGCCCTCGATTCACCGCACCGTGCACTCGTCATTAGCAGCATTTTTTATGGAGTATCAGTTGGGGAAGTTATTTAGGGACCAGTTGCTCCTGATTCTTTCATTTCTGACACCTTGTGACAGGTCAGAGGCCTATGTGAAATGTGTTCTCTACCTGGATCATGAAAGCTCACGTGACACCAGCCACTGTGATACTCCTGGTATCCAATAACACMACGATTTTCTGGCAACCCAGCTGTGGAAGTAGAGATGAAGATTTTTGCGTTCAGACACGAGACTAGAGATTTTCTGGATTATCTGTTCAAATCCTGTCATATTACAAGCATCAATCCATGCCACCGTCAGTTTATTTATGAAGCTTACTAGGTTAGTTGTTTTCTCTGCAATAGCATATGAGGTAAGGAATCTTCTGAGAAAAGAGCTTAACATTGCCACTGCTCCAGTGCTAGGTCAAGGAGAGATTTTACATGTTGCCAATCTGTGTAAAAATGTCTGAGTTTTTGTATTTTTATCTTTAAAAGAAGCATGCAGAAGGCTAAAGGCTGAAAAAAAAATAAAATAGTGAATGTTTTAATAGTTTTCTTAATGAAATGATCAAATTCTGTCCTCTCTGCAAAATTACAGCTTCTCATATCTTCATTAGAGCAATGAAGCGCTTTTTTTCTTTTCTTTTTTTCTCTTGAGTAGCAAGGCTGATGTGAACATTTTCCATCCACTTAGCTCCATATTGTCTCTGTGTTGTGGATCTGCAGTTGTTGGCTGGGGTTATTCTTGCCCATCTAACAATCTGCAGAAGAGGAAAGCATGACTTTTTGACCAGTACGTGATCTACTTCACCATGTAGCACAGCATGGCAGCCAGTGGGTAGCAGTGAACATCTCTCAGTGCTAGTGACTGCAGATTTCTTAAATAGGGCAAAGTAGTATTGCAACCAAACATGTAACCGGAGCCTAAATAAATGTGGAGGCCCATTAAAAAGATGCTACATATTCAGCCATTAGAGTTGCAAAAAAGTTATTCAACTTCTCTAGTCATTCTGGACTTCTCCAAGTATTTCTTTCCTGAAATAGAGCGAATGAAATGCATCCGCTCTAAATAGAATGTATTAATGGCATTACAAAGCAATTTTTAGGAATTAGACGAGTGTGATATCCAATTGAAACTACAGAGAGAATTTCAACAGGCACAGTGTAATCATCCTGATTGGAATTTGGCCAGGACATGAGGATTAACACTCTGAGGCATGCTGTAAGGGCCTTGGGAATGAATCTTCTTTAAACTTGGATTTCATCTGGAAAATAGCAAACTTCTGCAGCCCTGTCACTCAGACCTTCACAAAGGAAGAAAGCTACCTAATGAATCATCRGCACTACTTCCCGGAGCAACAAGGCTTTCTTTGGCAGTTTGACCAAAGTACTAACAAAGTTTAAACCTACTTAGCGAATGAAATGCTGGGAATGTAGGGCAAGATAGCAAGAACTACAGGATAAACCCCTTCATATCACTTCTAATCTGTGTGTAGGTGTTATTTTGTTTGTGTTCTTAAGGACAAAAGGTAAATAATTGAATTGTAATTCATTGAGTATAGTGAATGCTCTTGAGCAAGATAGGTATCCTATTTGTATTGAAATCAATAGGCGTGTGGCCAAAGACTAAACTGGAACCTTTGGCATATTTGCTGAGGTCTTTAATGACAACTATCTTACATGATAAATTTTGGAACAGCGTTGAGCCACAACAAAAGCTAGCAACTAGTAGTCATGCGTATTGTTTGTTTTTTAACCTGTCCCATTGTCTTTATCCTTTGAGAAAGACTACCCTGTGAAGCTAACCCAGAAAACTACTTATCGTAGTCTGAGAAAATCTTCAAGTATTTTGTACTTTCATTCGAACATAGCCAAACAGTAGCTTCAATGGCAAATTGAATACATGCTTACTATGCTTTGCATCAAGGCTTTACATATTTGGTGGTTCACTGTGCAGGTAAGTATGGTATGCTCTGGCCAAAACATGATATCTAAGGTTTCTTCCCTGTAGTTTTAACCTTTCAACTCATATTTGTTCATATTTACTGATTCCATTTATATGGTTGTGTTTATAGTGATACACTGTCCCATACCTGAGGCCATTGCACATCATGATCTTTTCATCGCTGGAAAATCTCCTCTTTTAAACTGGCTGGCTGGATTTATTTCAGATGCCTGAGATTTGCTATTATCTCTACAAACCAAAATGTTTATAGGTCTTATAAGAGCAGAACACTGAATGTTTGTCACTAATTTGTTTCATCATGTTTCAAGCTAGAGAAATTTGACAAAGCTGCTAAATGGAAGTGAGTCAGAGCTTCAGCATTCCTGCAAGATTCTTTTGTGAACAGAGGCTTTTAAACAGTTTACGATGTAATCATGGCAACAGTGGAAAATCTTCTGGTTTAAAAAACAAAACTAAGAGGAATACAAATGCTAAACACTTGAGCAGAAAGTAAGCCTCTTGTATGTGCAAAGTAAATGATTTAGTGATGTTCTCTTCACGTTAAATGAGGCAGGAGATGACAAACTAAAAAACACTTAAATATGATTTTAAAATTAATTGTGCTTCACCCCCATAATAGTATTTAAATTGCATTTAAATTGGCAAGGATTGGGTTTGCTACCATAGTAAATGCATTTTTGTTCAGAATCTAAGTGGAGCTAAGCTTGACTTATAAAATACACTTAGTGTGATCACTGAGTTCAATGTGAAGCTCCTAAAATGAAATGCCAGAAGAATCAAAAGCATATAGTATGATAACTGTTGTTAGAAGAACATTAATTTTTGTTGTACACTTTTTATTTTTTAATTTCTATGCTGCATTGCTGCTACAAGGTACTTAAAGCAAACCGTATTCAGGATAAATTTTTCTGAAGCAAAATACCTTGTTTCAGGTTATGATCTTTCTAGGTYAGATACTGTAATAGCCTGTGTAAAACTGTTATTATTTCATAATACCTTACTATGAAATAAGGTTCTTGCATCTTTGCAGCAGTCTAGTGAAGAAGAAACTCTAATTTTCCACTGGCTCAACAATTATCTTCTGCTGCAATAGAGATACTCCAACTATTTACCTAGCTACTTTTCTATTAATGAAGGTGAAAACCAACAATCTTGATGTCTCTATTAAGGGACAAGTATGCATGTTATAATCACCTCTTATGTTTGCATCCTGGGGGATTTGAACCAAGGGAAGGTTTGACTTGAGGACTGTGAATCATCATAGAATCATTGTGATTGGAAGAGACCTTCAAGATTTCATCCAACTGTAAGCCCTTCAACACCATGCCTGTTAAACCATGTCCCTAAGTGCCTCATCTACACGTTTCCAGAACACTGCCAAGGACTCCACCACTTCATGGGGGAGCCTGTTCCAATGCTGTACCACTCTTTCTGTGTAGAAATTTTTCCTAATATCTAACCTGAACCTYGCCTATGAAACTAGAGGCCATCTCCTCTCATCCTATTTTCATGAAGATCTAGGCAATGTTTCATGCTCAGGTGTTCTGTCTACCAAACAGATTATTAGCATTTAAATAGTCTGGACTGTTAGATGCAGTAGGAAGAGATTAAATATTACTATACATATGGTAGACACGTACCACAGTAGGAGCCTAGAATTCTGGCTGTAGTTATACTAGCACATCGTCTATTGTATGACCTTTTTTTTTTTTTTTTTTTTTTCCAGAAACAAAAGAATTTGTCCTCTAGAAGGAGGAGAATTAAATAAATGACGAAATGTGACCACACATTTAAAAGTATCTCGATTGCATTGTCGGTTCTATACTTTTTTCTCAGGACTAATATAATAGAAACCACACATGTGATCTAATAAGTAGATCAAGTCTTTGTCTTTTTGATTGTATGATAAATCTCTACTGATGACCTGCACTAATGGTTCATATGCATACTCAAATTCTAACATTTCAGGTGCCTTCTTTGCACCCCTCATGTAAACAAATGCTTGTTTGAAACTCAAATTTTATGTTACTACTAACAAGTAGGATCTTGTTAGTCATAGGATCCTGACTGTCATAGGATCTTGAAGGTGCCAATAATACACATGACATACTGAAGGGTGTGTCTTTAGGAATATCCTAAACTTTCTGGATCTTGACAGTCTTGGTAGGTGCGTGTTTCTCTGTCACATAAGACCCAAGYAGAAGACAAAGTAAGCATTTCACCAGTACGCTTATTCCAGAACACAGTGTAGTACTGTGCTAGCTGATCTGGATCTGAGAAGAGAGAAGGGATTGCCAACCTCTTCTTCTTTTGTTAAATAACTCTTACTGTCTAATGTGGAAGAGAAGAAAATTCAGATTCTCTTATATCTGTTTACTGCACCTTTCCAGTTCAGCCTCAGGCCTGAACTCTTCGGGATTTACTAGTTAAGACTCTCTGTCTCACCTAAATTGTTCAAATCATTAGTGGATTCTTTGACTTATTTTCTGCAACAGTGGAGATTGAGCCATTGTTGGGGAATTCTTACAAGATAATGGGCATTTGGATGGGATATACCTGAGCAACCCAGCATTTGAAATAAAGCAGACCTAGATGAAGAAGGACACTCAAGGGCAAGAAAAGGGGGAGAAAACGCGAAGTAAACAACTCCCAGATGCGCCAATCAGAAAGGCAGAACCCAGCTGAGCAGAAATGGCAAGTCTATCAGCATCAGCATAAGGTCACATGACATCTGGCAATGCACCAATCCGAGAATGTTAGCAGGCGCGGGACTAGCTCTGGAGTGTATAAAAGATGTGGGGGTTTGCAAGAAAGTGGGTCATGTTGCTCATATTGATTGTCATGTGCAGTACTTTAAGGAGTCTTCATTGTCAAGCCATAAGAATCCACCTTGCTATTTTAGGCTGAGAGTCTTGTCTAAGGACTGCAACCTCTGCTGGGACRTGAGGATAGAGTTTGGTTGTTAAGTTGAGCTTCTTGAGGGCACTAAGAATTCAGCTTTCCACTTCTATTAATGCTTCCTAGAATCAAAGCTTAAGGTTCTCTGTGATGTGTAACTCCTTATGGAGATGTATGCTTCTTCTGATACCTTTAGTGTCTCTTTTCTTGAAAGGTCAATACATTGTGAGGGATAGGAACAGGGTCTTACATGGCTGTTTCATGATCTTTGGGGTAAGTGAACACAATATTAGGTGTAAGTTTTGATAAGAKAGAAATGTGAAGGTTTTCACAGTTCATTGGTTGTGCAGTTTCCCATTTGTACTGCACCATTCCCTTCCCAACTGCACCCAAGCAGCTCTCGCATTGGATGGTGCTAAAAATGAGAGCAGGAACTGATCAACCTAGAGAGAGACTTGAAGTGAGGAAAAGTCTTTGCTCCCATATCTGCGCATTGTCCGGTGATCCTTTCCAATGACCTTTCCCTCCAGGGGCTTTATATGCAGGAAGTAACTCTTGAGTGTTAATTATGATTGATTTGTCATGCTCTTAGATGACTGTTTATATCATCCCTTGCCCTCAGTGACCTTTCTGAGACCTTTCATCAGAACACTTCAGTCTATACACATCTATAAAAGAAGGAAAATTCTCGTGGTTGTTGTCAAATTGCCCACGTTCACCATTATTTCTTGCAAAAGCCAGTCTCTGATGGCTGAGATTGACTCGGTAGCTTCTCCTCAGCTTTAAAGATGGTGGATCTCAGGAGTGTTACCTAAAGCAGAATAATGCAAAGAATATATAGCTTCCAGGATAAAAGATAAGAAATATTTATCTGAATTATAAAATCTGTATTTCTTTTCTTTTGAAAGACAAAGCATTGAAGTCTAGAATAAGGCCTCTTCATTTAAAATGTACAGCATTTGCAGGAGGAGAGGGAGCATTGTCTTCAACACAGTAACAATGGGCCAAGCATTTATTTACGTTCTTGATTTTCAACAAGTGAGAACCAATCTGGCCATGCAGAAAAGAAAATTTAGCCACCACTGAGTATAAGGTATTGGTATGGTATAGCTCACATTTCATGTTTCTTCACATCCAGAGCATTGCTTTCTAATACTACTTCAGCAGCTTGCTTTTGCTTCCCTTATTCCTCTTCAGACAGAGCAAACAACACTCTGAACTTACTGAATTTCATGACACAGATGCCAAACGTCTTGGTTTATCTGTAGCTTCTTATGATTTATGATCTGCTGTTCTGGTTCAGTGATGAACATTATTTTTTTTTCCTCTATCAATGTGCTTACTTCTGAAATACATTTTAAAATATTAAAGCTCTATACAACAAAATCATACTCCAGTCAGCTGCTGGCTTCTTCTCTTTACCAGAAATATGGTTTATTTATTACAGTTATATAGCTTTAATTAGGGGAACTTACAGCTTTTTGAGTTTTGTTCTTTTTTTTTCTCTGTAAAAACTAATTTATTGACAATCATTTACTTGTTGAGTTATCACATAGAACCTGCTGTCAGAAATGATCCTTTACCAATGACAGACTGACAATGCTTTCTTAATATGAGCAAGGATAAAAAATGAGTGTTTTCTGTACAGAAAAAAATCTACAGTCAAAATAATAAGCATGATAACTGTATTAAATACTGTTTGAGCTATGTATTGGTTAAGCTACTGTTGATCCAGATTTCAGTATTATAATTCAGTTATAGCAGCTTGAACAAATGACGTGCCTCACAGAAGAGTTTGGAATTTTTACATTTCACTTCTCACATTTTTCAGGCGTTTTGCATAGGAGTGATGGGCTTATGCAGTTTCATGGTTTTTGCTTTTATTTTTATATATATGTGTGTGTGTGTGTGTGTGTGTGTGTGTGTGTGTGTGTGTGTGTATTGCTGGCTTAACCCTGTAAGGTAAGGTGTTTTTGACCAAAGGTTCATCTTCCATGAAGTATTTTTTCTGCTATCAAGAAAGTTTTAAGAGGCTGTATCTTTGTCCTAATCCTCCATTGCCAGCCACTTGTATGCCTTCTTTTAAAACACTGAAAAACATTTTCAGCTAGCTAATGCAACTGTGCAACCAACTGAAATTGCCTGTAATTTCTTTGAGTGCACTTTGCATCCTCTTGGTCTTGTTTTTAATACTTCTTAATAATAAAAAGGCAAAAAGAACAAATATAAGGTTACATCTCCCAGKAGAATAACTTTTGAAGGGATGTATGTGTTCTTCTATGCTCCTTCACTTTTTCAAACCTTTGGACTTGTGCAAGCATCTGCAGCAATGAAATACTAAACTGTTGAAAAGTGAGTTAGGATAGGTCCTTGAAAGTCCTTGTAGCTAGCTGGTACTACTAGGGAAAGTCCCCTCCTCAAGACAGGGGAAGTTGTATTTACTCTTAAATGGTAAACTTTGTTGCCATAAAGGCAATGTATTTCCTATAACACACACACAAAAAAAAAAAAAAAAAAAAAAAATCAATATAATTGCTACCATCCTGAGGGGTTTAAAGCACAATATTGTGCCTGGCCTGGCTTCACTTTGCTGTAATGTGCACACCGGGAGCTTGGTATGGATAGCTGTCATGATAGCTTTCAGAAATCAAGTAAGGAGAGTGAGTCCTGTCAGCTCAGCCAGGCAGGTAGACACTCAGCTGGGTCCAGCTTAGGGTTGTTGCAGGTGAAATGTGAAACCATAGAAGTGGGTAATGTTCTGTGATGTGTCTACATCCCAGATGAATAGGCATCCACATGTAGGGAGTGCAGTGTAATGCCTTCAGTCAAAAGGAAATGCAGACAGTAGTCTAGGAGAGCTTTCAAGTGTTTACCTGAATGCAGTCTAAAATTGTTCTATTTTGTGCCCATCAGCAACATCAGAGACTCATGGCATCCAACAAACAGCAAAGCTGCCTGCAACTTCTCCTCCTTTACCCACCTTAAAGTCATCTGGTATGCTTCAGATATAAGGATGAAATCAAGGCCCTTCCTTAACGCTAACAGAATCTTTGCTATTAAAAGCTATAGAACTACAGCTTCATGTAAAATACCCACGTTTTCAGGAGCAGATGCAAGTGTAAGGTATCCTACATGATTTTGTCTCAGTTAAAAAATAAAATGAGCTATTAAAAAAATGCCCATGGAATATTTTCAGATGCAAAGAGGAAAAGAAGAGGAACTGTGATGATACATTTGTCCACAGGCTTTAGCATCTCATTTTGAACAAAATGTAACAGCCTTTACTCAGGCAAAACTTGCYTTTAAGTTCCTGGGAGCTTTGCTTGCGTAATCACTAAATAAGGGCTGCAAGGTTTTGACTCTAAGTTTATGTTTGTTGCCGGTTTCCARTGAATGAGTTTTGCTGAGATATATCACCTCAGTATCTAGCAATTTAGTTCATTTACAGAAATGTGTAAATTCCACCAAATAAGCTGTATTCAGGCAGGTTATTTTTTTTTTCTATACTCTTTGTTTGGCCTTAATAGGCAAGCTATCTCTTGCATTACTAAACAGATCGGACTCTAGGAGTATTCTCATGGGAGAGCAGAGCACTGCATTCTCCGATAGTGAAATTCCCAGCCTCTCTCTGCCCCCTCCCTTTCTTCCCTAGGTTAAGCAGCTGTAAAAAAGCTTAAACAATTTCAGCAAGGCAGCCCTGCAGCAGGGCCACACCGTACCTGATGAATCTGTCAGTCTCCTTGCCCAGCTGTTTCCAAAGGCTGTCACTATATTGCTAGGCCTTACGAGTGGTCTCACTGGATTGCCTTTGCACTCGTCCTCCCTTTTTWAAAAAAAAAAAAAATCCCTATAAAGGTCAGCCCAAGGACATCTTGCAGCAGGCTACTTGGCTCTGCTCASTCTGTGAAGCTACCTTATTACCTCTTACTTTCTACCTTGTCATTTAAAAGCAGAGTGAACTCTATACCCTATCAGAGAAAATATCTCAAGTTAATATACCTGAAATAGATGCAGTGTCAGGTATCAGGTTTAGAAAGAATCTGCTGCTTGACAGGATCCTTCCTGGAACCGCTGCTTTATCCACTCATATTTACTGCTGGGAACCATCATCTTCGCAACAGCTGCCCAGCCTTTGCCTTTGGGCAGTAGGAACCCACTTTCAGGAACTATTTTTATTATTATTTATTATTCCTATAGTGCCATAAGTGTGTGTGATGTTTTCCAGACTAATTAAGAAGACAGTTCCCCGCTCCAAGCAATTTGCAATCTCCTTTGAACAATAGTTTACTGCTATTGCCCTCCCAGCCAAGCGCTATTTGTATAATTATAGATAGATGGAGAGATAGAAAATGCACATACACATATGGAGATAGCACCACAAGAAACAGAGAGAAAGATTAATTGATTTGGTCTGACTCTGTCAATTTCTGAGGAATAGGTATAAATCCAGCCATATAAACTAGAAACTTTTTTAACAAGAAAACATTTTGGGCCAGGACCACACTTGAAATAAATGTGAATAATCTTACTGAAATCAAAAGGGGATTGAGTTGCACAGTTGGAGAATTTACCAGTTGAAATTGTTTGTTTGTATTTTCCCTTTTTTCCTGTAATTGGTATTGTTGTGGAATACTGACTAGGTTGTTTGTGCTTTTAGGTACAGGCTCCTTCTTTTTTTWAAAAAAAAAAGTGGATGGAATGGATTCAAGTCTTCAGGTATAGAGTGAGGGTTGATGGGTAATTTTGCATAAGACAAATTTCCCCTTCAAAAACAATCCTTCTCCTCCCCCCCTCAAAAAAAAAAAAAAATCCCACCGAACACTACGGCTAATCTAATTCGCATTAGGCATCTGCTTTGTTCAACCTGGGGAGGAAGCAAGTTCGTTTGAGAGCAGYGCTTTAGTGCTTTCATCTCACAACAGAAGATTTACAGGTATGGATCCAAACCTGTGTCAACTCCCTACTAGCCTAATGCAAATGAGGAGCTGAATGCTCGTGGGAACAATGCAGAAACGCTTCCACATGACTTCCTCCCGCTGAACTGCTGATATAAGGCCCCTCTATAGGGTATATAATACTGACAGCAGGGAAAAGTTTCCCCTGCCCTCCTCCCATTCCTTCTGAATAAAGTTATTAAACTAGATCAGACTAATTAACAGTAGCTTATCCTTATTGATTGAACCAATCCCTGTTGTGGAGATGTCGTAAGAATGCCTTTACTTTGCTGAGGGGAAAAAAAAAAGCTGCATTAAGGAAAACAATACAGTTGGTTGCTTGGTGCTTGCTCTTAGGGATTCTGTGTATTATTCTTTATGTCTCATAGGCATGGTGAAACCTTATGTGAGGGTGTGTAAACATGCACATAGAAGTATCCCATGCTGAAACATTTGTGGTCAATGTCTGCRTATAACAAGGGACAATCAAAAGCAAACAACTATTTTTCTTTTTTACTCTTAAATACTTAAAATTTATGGTATAAATATCATCTGATGATTTATTTTTACTAATCTATTTTAAGAAAAATATACTGAAGAATATCAGGAGAAAAGAGAGAGGCAAAATGTTCTTGTTTAAAAAAAAATCTTAACATTGTTAATGACTTTGTTCTAATATCACTACAATAATAATGTACTTGCTTTACGTGACATAAGTTTCCACATTCTTTTCATGATGTTGTATTTCTTATAAATTTATATTATTACTGCTTATACTCTGGCTGTATGATGGTACAGATGACTGTATCTATTCTCAAGAAACAGCAGCCTCCTGGAGAATAAAAATGGAAAACCAATCTTCTTAATGACATACTAGGCTTTTTTCCCCTTTCAAACAGTATCACTAAACTACTTGGACACTAAAGTGTTTAAGCGTTTTGGTAATGTAAAACCTCTTTTTGCATCTCAGCTCAAAGTGTAACTAAGTAGATACTGAAGGATTTTAAAAATCATTTACAAGCTCAGTAGATGTCACATCTTGTAATTCAATTTACAGACTTTTTTAGGCCTTGTTATTTATTTGTTMCTATTCTTTTTCTTAGCTGTTCTCATTAATATTTTAGCATTCATATTTAGCATTTAACAAACATTCCCTACTTCTTAAATAATATACTGGATTTCTCCCTCCTGCCCATGCCAGATTATAAGGAAGGCTGATTGATAACTAGCAGGGAAGGTTTCCCTGGTTATAAGGTACTTGGCTATTCTGCTCTTCATTCATTAYTTCATTAGCTGCATGTGTTAGTTTAATGTGTTAAAATGTTTCCGATGCCCAAACAGGAGACAACTTGATGTGGTCTGTCCAACACCACATCAGAAACAGCTGCACAACTCACAGGTTGAAATCTGAATAGCACAGATTGCCTTTTGCCCAGTGAACAATACAGTGAGTTCTGATGATTTGTAAAGTTGAATCCATGTGTATTTCATTACTTGCAGCAGATCAGACCTCTCTAAATAGGGATGTAATAAGCTCCCTGCAGAATATAGTTGGCCAGGCTGAATAAGCTCAGTGAATAGCAGCGTTAGCTGGTTGCTTTACAGTGCCATCCTCATCTCTTTTGGGGTACTCTGAACACCGTGTATTTGCTGCTGACAGATTAGAAAGCCTTGGGAGCAGCAAAGCGGTGGTAAAAAAATTTGAGGTCGTGCATTATGAAAGCTATTTGCCAGTCTGTCTTCGTTGCTCTGCTTTCTTCCTGTTTTACCCATGCTGCTGCTTTATTAAATCTTGTTTTATTTGTCTTGAAGTGCCTGACAACTGACGGCGTTACAAACTTGTACTGTATACAGGGCACAACATAGAGTCCCTTGCTGACCCTCTTTGAGTATTAAATTAAGCATCTGACTAACTTCTGTCATATGTAGTTCTTCCTTTCATCCTCACCCCAAGGGGAAAATAGTCTGTGTAATCCAGTGTTTATGCTAGAAAAAGTTCTGTCTGTAGTCAGACTGTAAACCAAGAATCATCGTTAAAAAATTAATCTCTTAACAGTTTGGTTGGGCTGTTCAAGCAGGCCAATATTTAAAACATATATACTATTTTATGGCAAGTGAGATCAAGGTTTAACTTAGGTCATGCTTTTAAAAACCTATGCATCCTGCTACAGTTTGTCTCTCCTTGGTCAAAGTTGTGTTTTTGTTTCAAAACCAACCACAAGATGCTTGTGTCACATTTGGGGTAATGCTCCAGCGTTTGGCTTCCTTGCCACCCTCTGTAAGCAAAAACAACAATAACCAAGCAGAGGAAAGTTAATAGCCTAGAAGGGCATTGCTGTTGAAAAGAAAAACAGCAGCAGCAGCCTCGCAAGCAATGTGTGGACCACACGGCCAGCAAAAGAGATACTGTAAAAAAAAAAAAAAAAAGGTCATTCACTCGAACATTTACTACAGGGAACTTCGGCACTGTGAATTTTGCACAACCTTATGCTTCCTGTTGAACATTTTAAATGGGTTGAAAGGCATAGCAGACACCTTTGCTTGGATTCATAAATAGGCTCCCACCTCATATTAAAGGCCTGAGTTTAATTTGTTTAATATTCCCACCACTAACGATGCCTATTTAAGACATCCTTTTAAAAGTTTGTAACATTAATTTAATGGAAAAATGCCAATACCATTCTAAGAACTCTATTAGATTTTCTCCCTGTTAAATTAATGTTACTAACTTTTAATGGATGTTGTAATTAGATGTTATTATTAACGGGAATATTACCCAAATTAAAATCAGACCCTGAGAGAGAGACAACTTACATTTACAAGTGCATTAAGCATTAGTATCTGGACATTATACATACAAACTCGTGGAGCCAGATGGCCTTCACTTTGTTTTTCCCCTGTAACCTGCTACAGAACCAGGCACACATAGTTTTGTTAGCACATAATGTCTGCAAGAACAGCACAACTATTAATGCACCCTCATACAAAAGGAAGTGATGGTTTCTCCACTGGCTCTGGAGTAGGAAAGGGGAGCTCCATCTCCCAATTTCACACTCAATTTAAAGGGTCACTCTCAAACTGGCCTGATTGGGTTCGGCAGCTTGAAATTGATTGTTTTGGTTGTAAAGCTTGCCTGCCTTCCTAGCCAATTTAAAAAAAGAAAAAAAAAAAGAGGGGAAAAAAAAAGACTGCTAAGCTACTAGCTTATTATGAGCTGGAGAGCAGTGTGAGAAGGAATGTCATGAATTCAAAGCTACTGAATCCAGTCTATTTAGGGCACGGGGAAAATGACAAATGTGCTCTCGTTTATTAAAGGTGCAATAGACGTTTCTTCCTTTTTTTTTTTTTTTTTTTTTCCTGCGCACTTAGGCTTCTGGTCTTCTTTCCTGGCAAAATTTCTGCCATAGGCTCTCGCCATGCCTGTACAGGTGAGGTCTGAGCTGAGGAGGAAGTCACTTCCACTAAAAGTGCAGTTACTTCTGAAGCATATCCCAAAAAGTTTGGGAGAGCCTCTCCTTGTATTTGGAGCACAAAGGGACTCTATTATAGCAATAAGAAAAGTCCAAATTCTTTCTAAGCTAAGACCTATGTTTTGGGCTTCTGCCCATTGTTTGATATTCCTGGGAGGAGATGGAGAGAAACAGAGTCTAGCAGTATTTTGGAACAGAAATGTATTCTGTTAATTTATCTTGCAAGCAGGCTGAGTCACTGTTCAGCAAGTGCAGGCTGAAAAATGCCTTATCTTTTATTTACAAATTTTTAAATAATAAACCTAGCGGTAGCTAATTGAACAATTTGGCACAAGGAAGGAAAACAAGGAAGCAGAAAGCAAAGTTAAGAAATTAGAGAAACAACTGTAACATGTTATTTAGATGATGAAATTTCACATGCCACATCCTAGAACCTGCATCAGACAATTTTTTCAAACACGTGTAAGTCCAAAGTTAGACTTTGAGCATTGCCTTTCAGAGCTGTGGTGCTTCCTTTGCACTGGAGACTCTTCCCTGCTGTCAGGTCAGTTTTCCTTACTGTAGTTCCAATAAGTAGGTCCATAAGACAGAAACCCCAAAGCCCTTKCGACAAGTAAAAAAGGTATTTTTAACATTTTGAATGCTTACTAGATCCAGATAGTGGCAGCAGCTACTCTTTTAGATTGTGTTGCTACTGACTAAAAGTTGAACCTAGTGGATTAGGGATAAAGCAGATGAGGTTTTGGGGTTTTTTTTCGTAACTGTTTGTTGACAATGTTTTGCTTTTTTTTTTTATCAAAATGAAAAAGGTCTGTGTATCTTGGTGTGTATTTTCATTTGCAAAAACATTTCCTTTTTCTGTTTGGGCTGGAGTTTTTTCTTTTCTCTCCCCCACACARCTGAGCTTTCTGACAGCAAATCAGACTAGTGGTGGAAAATGACAAAACAGCATGTGCAAGCTTCTTCTTCTCTCTTTTATTTTTGTATTGCCTAATATTTCCTTTAAAAAGAATTTAAAATATTTTCAGAAAAAAAAAAAAAACAGTTAAATCAGAAAGAGGAAACATCCCATCTTCCAATAATAGATCTAATGAGAAGACAGTGTAATTGTATCATACGTGTCCTGGCAGAAAAAGAAAGATAAATATCCCACCCAGGAGCTTCTTAGCACTTGCCATTGTAAGTTTGGCAGCCATTTTAGTGTTAAACCATGACCCTTAGCTCCCTCTTCCCTCTGCATAACTCCCACTCAAAAAGAAACATTTCCCTTTCACACTAATCAGCATCTTCCTCTGGCAGACTTAGGGCAGTATCAGTACGTACTTCTTACAGTAGCCTTGAAAACATGTCGCAAGGTTGAAACTTTTTGAAGTGTCAAGAAATTCTGAAGAGAAGTTCCACAGACAGCAGCAGTTTCCACAGCTCCTTGACCACCAGAGCTAGAGGATGCCCACGGACATAAATACAGTTTGTGCAAACAGGGGAGCATTACAAAAGAACGGAGTCACACAAACATGAAAGTCACAGTGAATTGATAGTTTTTGCTGCTTTTTAAGAGAGTATCTCTGGACAACTACCTGACAAAATTTATATTAATCTTCTGTAGTTATTCTGTATAATTATTTTAGTCACAGCTGTTAAATAAAACATGTAAATTGAACAACGTTCAGCCTGTGGCATAAAAGAAGGTCTTTCATTATATTTTTAAATTCTATCTCTCAAGCATCTATGTTTTTGCAATGAATAATATGCCAAAGGATTTTCAGATGCCAAACTCTGCATACTAAACTAGTCTGAATAACCAAAGCTCCTTGGTGTTCACAGTTATAGGCTGTATCTCTGCTGTTGGCATTTTTTGGCTTTCAATTATTGGAAGGCTGGTACAAAGACAAAATATGATGAACATTTTGAAGAAATAATGACTTCATCCTCCATAGATCATGTGACTTAGAAAGATGCAGATGATAAGAAAGGAAATGCTTTGGGACGTAAATTCCCTGCTAATAGATTTTTTGGTGGGTGGTTTCATGGTCTCATCTTCAAGTGTCCACATGTACATCCATCATATGATAAAAAAAGAGCCCCCGGCCCAGCATGAGACAGTTGCACTTGCACTTGCTTGACTGAGTGGCATGAGCATCCACTCTGGTGCTCTACTGGTGGCAGTGGTGGGAATGTATCTGTCACAATAACCACTCTGAAATTCAGGGCCACCTTTGCCATGTGGCCTGCAGCACTTGTATTTTGATGAATGTCCATCCCATACATGATGTGATGTGTTGCAGTACACACCACAATAGGGTCTCCACAAAGTCAGTAGACTGGACACCTATGAATTTTGTAAGCTTGCAATTAGCTCAGTCTGAATGCAGGCTGCTGGCTTTCCCTTCCTCACCTTGCAGTGGGAAGACTAAACAACCAGTGATAGATGTAAGCCAAACCTTAAAATCCTGAGGTGGGGGCAGTTTGCCTTCTCTGGAAACCTGCTTCCAAATGACAAGCTGTCTGTAAATCTTTTGCCACGCTTTTTACTTCCTGTAGCTGTCTATCCCCAATGCAAAGAGAGGAAGATTTATGTGGTTTTTAAAGTGAACCTAGATAAATTTCTTTAAACTGGGAGACCTCTGACCCTACCTAGTCTTATCCCTCCCCTTTTCACTCAAAGACGAATTCCTCTTGACTTGAATGGGAGCAGGATCAACTGCTCAGTTAATTATCTCTGTTAATATTATGTGACATATTAGATTGCAAGTAAAATGCACAGAGATCAAAAAGGAGCTAGTCAGCGCTGGCAAAGGAAAAGGCATTGACGTGTAGAAATCGGTGTGACTGGAGCATCCCCCTCATTTGTGCTCCAGCTTGGAAAGTGTGGGAGGAGGTGATTTCTCAGAAGTGATGCTATGCAGACCCCTTCCCCTACATCCTCCATTCACACAGATTCAATGAGGGGACTCGCAGAGGGCTTCAGTGCTGCCTCTCGCACTTCCACGCGCTCCCTGCCAAGGGTCAGCAGTTAACAGCTACAGCCCGGAGCGCACAGGAGTTATCATCCAAGTTTCAACAGCACAAGCCAAAGCTAATAAACACAGCAGAATCTTTATAGGATACTGTGTCACTAGGGCGCTGGTTGGAATCAAAACTAGGAAAAAAAAAAGATAACTGGTGAACAAGATCATTTTAAACCTATAACATTCTTGGAAATTTCAGATATTAGGGACAGAAAAAGCTCTTGTTGTCTTCCCAATTATTCCTGTATATATATTGTTTAAACAAGTATAATTAAAATTATACATGCAGATAAAATTTCAGAATTTTACGGGTCAGTGGGACTCTGATGCTATGGATTGTATGGATTGTTGATCTCTGTGGGATGTACCCTAACTTCTCAGCTGTTTGTTTGTGTTTTTTTTTCTTTTTTTTAGTCTATTTGAAAGCAAAGGGTTAATTCCTCTTGTTCAATTTTATGTCTTCCCATTTTGTGTTCATTCATACATACACAAATCAGGAATTTTGCGAGGGAGACTAGGAGCCAGAAAAGTTAGCTTTGATCCACAAACTGGCATTTGTAGGGCATGAAAGGATTCATTTTTTTTTTCACTCTATAACTAATGAGTGAAATCGCAAGCCTGTCAGGACTGGATATCAACAAATTTGGAAAAACTAGTGAAGAACTCAGYGCTGTTGCACTTTATTAACTGTTCACTATAGGTGACAACCATGGAGTCCGAGAATGCAAGAACATGTCTTCTACTGCCAAGGACCAGCTGACACCCACAGAGCTGCAGAATGGGAAAGGCTGTGTGCACCAAAAGGGAGGAAGTATATAAAAAGATTTTTGTTTTCAGTCATGCTGTGACCTAAGTAACGTCCTAGTTTAAACATTAAACTCAAGGTCATTAACTTGTCACAGTGATTTCTGATTTCAAACTTTATAGTAAAATAAGACTTAAGAAGGCATGAGAAGGATCATTAATTGGTATGATAAAGCTCAACAAAATGTAGCCAGTTAATATTTCATATACACAGAGGTAATGTTTTTAAAGTTAGGAAATTTCAAAATTACATGCATTGTTTAAATCAGTATGTTTTGCATGTCCTACATTAAAGGTGAAACCATATAAAAATGCTAGGTCCTACTTTTACACTTCCAATAAAACTGAATATTAGTTTGGAGTTAGTTTGAATATGAGTTTGGAGTTTGATTTCTCTTATGCTCAAAATAATTTATGAAACTGTAATCTGAATTCAGAAAAAATTGAAAACAAAACTAGTTTTATATTACTCATTCAGTCAAATTGTATTAAATGATTTACGTGAGAAAATGACCATGTCTCATGAATCACTATTAATTTTTACACTTCAAAATAAGCACAAATTTTAAACAAGATCAACTCTATTGGCATTATAGTTATCTTACTGCCAATTTCAGTGTTTTAAAATAGTTCAGATTGCTTTGTTTCATTTTCATTAAAAATCTGAATGCAGTATTATTCCAGAGTTAGTAAAATTTATTCTAAATACTTATCAAAAATATTAATTTACCATTTCTGTGGGTGATGAACTGCCTCTTAAAACTGTGTGGTATATTTTCYACCCTAGTATAGATATTATAAATCAGCTTCATTTATTGATCATTGTGACATACCAATCACAGAATATATGAAATATATTTGGAAAAAACTTACAGAAGCAAAAAAAAAACTTACAGCAGAAAGCCAACATTTATCACAACCTGTTGTCTTCRGTTGGAATAATCCAGCATAATGGTCCTAGATTTTGAAAGCTGGYGATGCCCAAGTAGATATGTTATAGTACTGGTCTCATCAGCACCTATCACTCTCACRGTAATTACCAATTCTGTCTCAGAGTATTGAAAGTTGTGCTTAAAAATAATCTGGATTGCATATGAAACATTCACCCTTGTTTCAAATTGCCTGTAGGACAGCAGCATCCCACAGTAATGGGCAGCCTCTGCCTTAGCTCTAAAGATGGCTGTGCCTTGGGTTTTACTGTTTATTATGTACATTAGCAGTGCAGGAATTCTCTCCTGCTCATTAATGCTCTTTATACTAATCATTCACAAGTAGACATTGTATCTACAATGTTACAATCTAGTCTTTAATTGGATTTTATTAACTTGCAGCTATTGTTAAGCAGAAACAACGATCCTGGAGCTGAAAAAAAAAAAAAGAAAAAAATGAAGAAAACAAGTAAATTGTCAAGATTTTTCTCTCATTCTGGTGAGTGATTTGAAAAGGTGGAAAACTTTAAGTAGTTAGCAAATAGTTTGATTGTCTTTTGCAAATTAAGTTTGTAGTGGGCAAATGCTTTAAAAAAAAAAAAAAGAAAAATTGCCCTTTCCTCAACCTAGGAAACAAGTACACTGATAATATCTCTTCATTACTTCTCACAGTGTGTATAAAGATAGCCAAACATTTATTTCTGACACATTATTCTGTCATCTGAATATTAAGTCTTCAGCTACTTGGGCTATGAAAACTGAGTCCTACTATATTTTGGTTGGATGATGGAGGACATTCTTTTTCCTACTTGTAAGGAAGTAGGAAGTCAGYATTGTAAACAATGGGCAGAATTTCCATTAATAATAAATGTACTATCACACGCCAATGTAAATTCACATATCCTCTCCTGCTAGGACATCCATTCCTTTTTCTGTCTAATAAAATAAGAGGTACAAAATGATACATTTCAGGAATATAAAGATTTCAAATAATTCTAGATCAGACCAAAATCAATTTGCCTTTCCCTTTGAGTGTACCAAGGGCTTGATTTCACCCCAGGATTTAGGTGAGCTCCGCTCTAAAATTCTCAAAAAAAAAAAAACAATTGAAGTGATTTGTTATCCAATGGGTGCAACCATCAAATATTATTCAGTTATCCATTTTTATCCAATAAATGATGGCTAAAAGAAAACAAAATGATGAAAAGGATGTATGGTTTTGCATTGTTACTGTATTATTTGTGTCAAAATGTAATTCATTTTCATTTTATTATGGGTAAAATTTATATGCCAGATTGCTTTGTTTTGTTTGTGTGTATGCAGTCTACATAAACTGGTAGATAACTACTAGTTTATTATAGTCTATTTAAGATAGGATAAAATGGAAAATAATTATTTTTTTCACATTTCATTTGAACCTCAAAATAACATCTGTGCCTTTAGTACAGGTAACTAAAACTATTCAACATCAGAAATAATGTGCTTTGAGAAATTTACATATTCATAACTAACTACAGAGGAAAAATATATTTAAAAAAATRAAATWAGCTGATGGCACTGTGTTGTGGACTAATAAACACTGCCTACCTTCCACATGTATGTGACCAAGAACAGCAAAGCATTGGAATGTGCTTAAAATTAAGCTGGAAATTAAGATGTATTTCACCTCATAATTGAACTGGAATCTTGCAGGAGGAGTCAGATGCTTTTCAGTCATTTATTGAATATAAGTATTTTGGATGTTCATTGACTTCATTATATCTTCCTGTTTATAATTTTACTAAGTTTGCAGTGTTCAAAATGAAAGCTACATTTTGTGTCACATTACCAGCAGCTTTATGCACAAACATAGTGAATTAACTGTTTTGCTGTAAATCAATTTAATGGTTTTCACTATAAATGTAATTGGTAATTTTTAACGGTAACTAACACTTTATAATACAGTATACCTATATATAACAAACAGTTCAAGGGACTTAATTACACAGTGACAGAGACTGTTATGTTCTCCCTATGTAATTTTAAAAATTGTTTTTAACAATAAGGAGCAATTGAAATTTGTCAATTTGGAAGTGACAAAAAATGTTTTTGACTGTAAATGCAGTACTTAAATTGTTGTTTTACTAGTAGACTTTTCACCTTGATGTAGATGGATGTCATAAAAACAGTTTAAAACTGTAAATTTAACTGTTAAATCTCATAGCAAGACTATCACTGGATAGTACTTGTTAGAATGCAGGAATTAAAAATKAGGGGAAGAATAAAAAATTGGCATGCAAGTTGTACTTTAGGGATTGCTTTAAGTGAATAGTAATTAACACCAGTGAAAGTACTGTCATGAAAATGATACGATTTTGCATCAGAGATTTATTTGAAATAAATTCCTAATATTTGGGAGTCAACATAGAAAGCAGCTCAGCATCAGCTTGTGCCTAAAAATGACGCTAGCATTGCAAACATACTTTTAAGAAATGCTTCTTCCTACCATAACAGGCAAGACACTGATTTTGATGTGCAAAGCATTATTCTATCATATGTATAAAATCTTAAAACTGAAATGTAGTCCAGACTGAGTAAGCAAAAGTGTGGAGGGTGCTGCTTTATGAGTAATAAAAAATTGTCCTTCACTTTCTTTTTAGACCTTTCATATCCAACAGTTCCAACAGTGCTCCAAGTGCTATGGCACTTCACACTGCATTGATGTTCAGGCAAACCATGAACCATGGATATATGTTTAAACCTGCTATGGCTCATCAGCATTGAATATCAGACTTGGGAGGCTTAGGTAAACTTGGGCTTCCAAGCACAGAAAGAATATCTATGGGTTTCATGGCTGGTAAAATCCCTATTGCTTCATAAGGAGAAGTTATGATTGCTGATGGTGCACAGAACTGCTCAGCTGGTTCCCTAGCTCCTCGCACTGTAAACCATAGTGCAGCTGTGTTCATTGGAAATACAGCAGGGAGAAGTGTAAATGAAAACATACAATACAAAATGCATTCAAGTGGTTGCCAACTGCATGAAAAAAACAAAAACATTATTTCAACCCACGGAAGCACTGAAGAGAGGCAATGTTAAAAAAACACCAACTGTTGGTGACCCTGCTCCTATGCAAATATTGTACTGCAACTCTATTTCTACACACTGCATTTATTATTTGCACAGGTAGTGGAGAGTCCTTCTAACCTGCAAGCATTACCACTGCGTCCTAGATACCCCTCCATCTGGGCAGATGAAACCATCCAGTTTCACCCAGAGGAGTAGCTTTCCAGGGAGAGGAGCTGCACTCGAGGTCCTGGAGCACCTGAAAGGTCTCCATTCTTCCTTCAACATTTCACAGAGCTATAACGAGAGGGCACATCACTTCCAGGCCATCCTGATGCTCTATGGCCCTGCCTGTATGCCTGCTGAAAGGGCAACCCACAGAGAAGGGAGTAGCAGTGCAACCACAGGCAGCTCTTTGCCCCATGTTACCACAGCTGAGCCCCACCAGTGKGAGAGGAAGGGAGAGGAGGGCACTGGGAGGAGGAGAAGAGAAGGGAGATGGGACCTACGGATAGTCCTTAGGGAAAGGCAAATTGGGAGACATGCAGAGAACACACTCACTGAAAATCTGCACAGCTCCTCAGGTCTGCTTCTTTTACCCCCAGACTTTTGAACAACTGTCTTATTCCCATCTGTGCCACTCTGTGGTGAAACTGTATAATTGTCCCGTGCCTATGACAAGGTACTGTATCATGAACAGAGGACCTTAGAGGCAGYTGTAATAATTATAACCTATTTTCCTAAGCAACAGAATTTAAATTGAGTAATAGTAGAGAGGAAGAATTCAACCCTGTCTGGCGTGTCATTTTTTATTAATAAAATGTCCCTATACAGAAAGAAAATACACTATAAAGAAAATAAATACAATATAAAATATAAAATACAGTATAAAATATAAAATACAGTATAAAAGTGTTACCATTTTTGCCTGAATAGGTTGTGTACAAAATAATCTGGTCTATGAAGGGACCACAGCCATAAAGTTTGGATCCAGTGACAGCACTCCCTTCAAATATAGGGTTAAATTGAGGATTGTTCTCTTAAATAAAGACTAAAAAATGTCTAAGGGCCAAAATTTGCTGCCAGCTACACATAAACAACTCCAACTGACTTCAATGGGAGTTTCCTGTGTGTATCCAGGAGCAGATTTTAGAGCTAAGAGTATGCATCAAAGTCTAAATAGCAAATGTTAGTGAATTGACATAGTGTTTATTCATTATTTTAAAGGTGTTGATAGGGGTTTCTCTGTATAGTATAAAATGATTTGGTTGTCACATTTTTAATGAAAGCTTTTAATTATTCTTAATATACAGTGTTTTATACTGTATTGCAAAACTGGTTGTTTTGCAAAACAATGCTGGTTGTGTTCTGTCTTAAGGCAAACCCCCATCTATAAGAAAGCCTGTCTACATCAGGTTTTTGGTCTTCTTCGCTGCTTTGTTAAGATGATTTTTTCAACTTGTAGTAGAAAGCATAACAGGAAAGATCTATATTTAATTCAGAATATAGATAATATTGAGAAAAAGAAATATGTTGTATTAGGAGATAGGGCTTTGCTCTTTTGATAGTAGTAAATGTGATTATAATGAGTGCTGAAAGGAGTCAGTAGCTATAAATTAAATTCCTGGTAGCGGCGGGAGAGGGAGTTTTAAGAAAACGTAAGTGTGCACACTCAGTTTTGTAACAAAACGAGGAGTCCTTTGGAATGGTGAGTCTGGGTCACTTCTTTTTTCTTGAAATCATAGTTTGATACCCACAGAAACCAAGGGATGTGGGTTGGCAACTTGAGGGAAGGACACGAGCCCAGTTTTAGGTCTCACTCAACGTGGCTTTGTCATTCTGGAGCAGAGCTAGAGCCCTTGGGTTAGACAGAGGCTTTCTGCACATTCTTTACCTGCCGCTCAGCTGGACTGGATATAGACATTTTCAGAAAGACTTCCAAATATGTGAGGTATTTGTGTAGCCCCAAAAGCCTGCAATGTCCAGATAATGATTTGCAGACTTGTGGAGTTGCGTTTATGGGCATTTCATTTCTAACTGTTAATGTTTAAGCAGGAAGTGGCAGAGACAGGACAGGCTAGAGGAGTGTTTTGGCCAAGTGGAAAGAGGCACTGAGGACACAATCATCCTTTCTGCCCCCACCTAGGGTTACATAGAAAGGCTCCAACTTCCTATACCTCAATACTTTAGAGGGCCAAATGTGTTCATGAATCAGGTCTAAATGAATAAAGCCTCATCTTCATTCACAGACACAGGTCATGAATAGTGTTATTCTCCCAGTCTGGTTTGTAAACACCATATGACGCCAGCAGCAAAACAGTTTCTAAAAATGAAAATAATTACTTATCTATTTATATATTGAAAAAATCATGGGTGTGTGAATTAATCTATCTATGTATTATAGGGGAAAATTGAAGCAACGATCAAAATAAAGAGGCTAGCAGGCAACTTGACACCTGCATTGGTGGCAAATTTCATAGAGCCAAGATAATGAACCTCAAATATTAATCAGCTGTTATGTTTCAAATTCTAGTGTTCTTTAATTGCCTTAATACAGAAAGTCTCCTGCTTTGGTATTGTGAAAGGCCTCACATGTAACAAAAATAAACACATTAAATAAATAAATAAATAAACCCAATCTCCTAGGTACTAATTTGCCATGGATTGTATTTAAGTCCTCATCCATTATGTGAATTAGAAGTGAAACAAACACTGGCATCAATACTCTATTGCAGCCAGACCAGCCTGAGATCCAAGTGAGTGTGTGTCCTGGACAGTTTGTATTGATGCTGTCCTGAGTATCACGCTCATCAATAATGGAAATAATTGCATTTTAATAATTAAAAAACCCCCATCATTTTCACAGAGGTAGAAATGATGACTTTGTTCCCTCCCTGCAGTTTATCTACCTTCTAATGACAGAACTGATTCACCAAGCAGCTCATTTATGAACACACAAATGCACACAAAGAAATCTGCCTTTATTCAGGTGAAACAGTATCAAATGTCTCTTAAATATCAACTTAGCAACACACTGCRCTGAGAAGCTTGAATTAAAACTGAAATGCATGGAGTAGCCACTTCCTTTTGGCCCTTTTTCTATTACTCTCCTGATAATGGGTCAAGACAAGTCATGTGAAAATTGTTATTCTTGAATACTTTTCACTGAACTTTTTAGACTAACTCTACATTTTTATGACACGAAAAACCTCTATTGACTGAAATGAGAATGCTTGATAGTGCAATAAAGTCTTGTTTGGTTGTAGACTGAGTCTGTACAACGCTGGGGTGGATTTGAAGAAAAGGTTTTTTTTCTTATTTCTCACGGCACTGTAAGAAATACTGTGGAGTTCAGGCAGAATAAATTTGAACTTGCCTGTTACATATAGCTTATGTAAAACTAACTAAATCATGATATAAACACAGCCTYAATAACCACATGTCATCTTCTCACTATTTACTTTGCCAGAAATCAGACATTTGGGGTATTGTGTCCAGATTGTGGCTTACTTGGGATTTTGAAGATTAAGAAAAATGTCTTTCTGCCATAGTTAACTGTCTTGGAGATCAAAATTCCTGAAAGTAGAAAACAGGTAAACAGACTCATAAAAAGAAACCAAATAAAATCATAAAATTCACTTTGCTCTCTGTAGAATTTATGTTGGTTTAATAAAAGTGCAGTGAGCAAGGAGTAATTACCTGGCCTCTGCAGTAGCCAGTTTAGATTCTTGCCTGCTTCCTTGTAAAAACAGTCCTGCTACAAACTGATGTGATTAAGATAATACTCAAACAAACAAACAAAAAAAAATCAGACATCAACTTTAGAAGCTCAAGGCTCTTTCTCCTGATGTTTTTCAGCATCTGAACTAAAGCCCAATAAAAATTGTTTTAATAGGGTTTACTGAAATTTCTCACTGAAATGGCAGTTTTTAATATGTCTGTCACACTTTCAGCTCCTTGGAGAGAAATATATATATTTAGGGATATCTTTCCATTATACCAAAATGATTGGCCTAACATCTGTTTCTGTTTTCTTTTTCCTTACACTTTTTTTTTCCTTTTTTTTTTGTCATACCTATTTTAAACTCCTTAGCAGATTAATTTATCAGAAATAACTGCCTTATTGTTGATTATGTAAATGATTCAGGATGTTTGACATACTTAATTTGACAAAATGATATAAATTTCATCSTAACCCATGGCTTTGTTAGTCCATATGCACCAGGATCATCTCTAGGATCATTAGAAGTTCAGTCAATTTACTAACACTTTGCACTTAAGAGTTTTATAGCCATGATTAGGTTTTTAAGGATAGCAGCAGGCCCTTCCCTCCAGGTCCAGCTTCTCTTTCAGTTTATAGTGAAACTGAACAAGTAAAGAAGAAAAAAAAATGAAAATACCTGAAGAGAATAAAGAACAAGGGTGATGGGGTAAGATGGATTACTTGAATTTTCCACCAATCACTGAACAACACATTGGCTAAAGCATTGATTGATGAAGTATTTAAGTCGTCAATCTCACATCACAAGCCTTTTTACAAATGGCTGCAGAAAGGGGCTGACATCGAGGTGGTATCAATGGAAGTTGGCTTTGCTACAAAATATAAGAAAGACCTCTACTCCACAATTTGCTCTCTTGCAAGACGTTCAATAACCGCTTTCGACGGCCACTTTGCCAGCAAATGTTTCACTTAAAATGTCGGTATTCTTTACTCAGGACTGCMGTCCACCTCTAAATTTATAGGTCTTTACTATGGGAAGATTTACTTTCCTTTAGTTTTCAGTCAGATTATTTTTCCCCTATGTACACTGCTTTTCAATTTACATGGAGGGTTTTTTTTGGTGGGTASCTTTTTTCCTTTTTCCCCCATTCTTAAAGGAATTGCAAACCATTGTTGTCTCTTCAGATATGTTTTAAAACAGTAAATCAATCATTGTCAGAAATCTGTGTTTGATTGAGAAAGCAGCTTGTTCTAGCTTTTTATTTCCTACCCCTCTTTCACTTTTCTTGTTCATTGACATTAACCTAAAAATAAATGACTACACAGGACTTGAGCATAGCATGTGTAGAAGCTGTTGCTGCACAGAGAGGTAACCTCTTGGCTACTATCAGCATTGTACCGTTTGTTCCTTGAAGCCACTTTTCCTTCCCCAGAAATATGACGAACGAAAGGGGCAGYTTATATCAAGAGAAAGAGAGACAAGCAATTCAGACTCCATGGGGAGGTGGGGAGAGACAACAAAAGAGTGTACATACCCCAGCATGAAAGAGCATCTTGATTTCAAGTTTTCTTTCAGGAGTCGTTAATATTTTATGAGACCACACAGAGTGTTCCTCCAATGACATTTTTCTAAATAATGTAATGTGCAGTAAAGTTATCAGACAAAGGGGAGGAGGAGGGAAACAGCCTTGTTTAGATCAAAAAAAAAAAAAAAAGAAAAAAGAAAAGAAAGCAAAAAAGAAATGCTCTTGAATTCAAGTGTTCTGAAGGTTATGTAGTGCCTCACTCCAGAGCCCCAAACTTTTATAGGGACCACACTCACCAGGATGCTATGAACAAAGGAGACACCTTATGTTTTCTTTCTTTTTTTTTTCCTTTGAGGAAAATATTTTTTCTTACTGAGCACCCTTTTTTTTTTTTTGCATCAGCAAAAATGCATAGGACAGGCTACAAAAAATCATGTAAAAGGAGGACTGCCCAAAACACAAGGATTTCTCTTTTGTCTGCAAGCAGCAAATTCTTCCTTCCTGAACCCATGGTATTTGAGAACTTTTCTTTAAAGACAAATATTAGTCTAAGGCTGTGGGTTAAAATACCCTAGATTTAAGGAAGTCCTTTGGCAGCTTACWGACCTTACAGAAAGAATATGGTTCACAGAGAGCTCAACAACCTTGCTATGGACCAAACTAAGCCTTCAAGTCCTCTGTTTTATAATAATGTATGTAAAAGTCCATACTTTAAAGATTATTACTGTTTAGAGGTTCTGGATCATACATTATGGCTCATTTGGGGACTCCTGTTTTACAGCAGGTGCAGGTTTTCACTATTGATCAGCTTCCATTCCTCAGTTAAGCCATTTTATTTTGAAAAAGCAACAGGATAAAAGGATTCATGTGCAAGGCTGGCCGACGTTACTAATCGGATAGCTTATAGTTTCCTAACCTCTGCTAGTTTATGTTATCAGAGGACTTGCTAACTTATTACAGTCTCTTAGAATCTTTTGGAAGAACAAAAAGAAATACTCTACTTTTTTTTTTTTTACTCTGAATCTTACAATTCCACCTCCAATGCTCTTCCTGGAGCTATCCAACACAAAACATGTATTTAGAGGTATAGGCCACAAGTTTTTTTGAATTCAGCTTATTCTGTGAGGTACTATTATATTGCATATTATCAGCCTTGTGCTAATTACAAAAGAGTAATGGTTCAGAAAGATTTATCTTAAAATGAACTAAGTAGTGAAGGAAAGAAATAACCATCAGAAAAACAGACTTGTATAACACAAGATTGAAAATTATACTTATTTTTTGCTTTAAATATACAAAATACCTAGTTGACATCAAACTGTGACAGGTAAAATTACTCAACAACAAAATGCACATACTAGTTTTTAATTATTTAGATGCAAGTTAGTGGTCACCATTATTGTCCTAATACGCTGTATGAGACAAAGCAAAAAGAATGTACTGTAGTAGTATTGTGTGGAGTGAACTAGACAACTTCTTATACAAAGCAGCAACCAAATTTACTGTATTAAATAAGAATCCAGCTCACCACTGTAGTTTATATGAGCAGTTAAAATGGTTTGCCTCTTCCTGTTACATGACAATGTAATCAATGGAATAAATCACTGGCTGGCAGAAATCCTACATTTGAAATATCTCATGTGTTTCCTATGGCACAGCAGAAATCTTCATAGGGAAATGGAAAGCAAGGAAATTGATAAAAGACTTTTGTATAAATGCTATTGCCAAGAATTGCATCCAAGTTAGGAATTAAATTGTGCAAGCTTTGATCATTCAGAMAAAAACATGCAATCTGATCTTAAGGTATGCAGTGATACTGCATCAGATATAACAATTACATAAATACACCTGAATCCTCCAAAAACTTAGGCATGCATATACTTAGCTTTATTAATAGAATTCATTGATTTCATTGATTTTACTAYTCACGGAAGTAAAATTAAGATACACTTGCATATTTACAGAATTTGAGTTTTGTATCACTTCTCTGTTTAACGAAAGGCTACTTTATCTGGACTGCTTTTTATACATGTTTGGAAGTAACATGAATGTGTGTGGTGACTGAGGTGGCTGTTGAATTGAAAGTGTGGATGGGTAAACCTTAGGGAGGTAAATCCTGGATCAAGTCAGAGCAGTGGGAATTTTCCCATGATTTTACCCTAAAGTTCAAAAACAGAAGAAATGCACCAAATAAAAAGTTTCTAATAATTTAATGATTCAAAATATTTCAAAATACCAGGACAAATATTTTTAATATGATAAAATAAGATAARTATGCATGACTGTTTAACTTGTAAAATTATCTGCTGGTGTTCTCTGATGTTTTTTCTCCTCCTATTCAGGACTTCCCTGTCTGCTTTTAACAGATAGTAAATTTTTGGATTTTTTTTATGTTGCTAATATATGCATGTCCATATGCAACTTTATTTCAAGAACCAAATACTTCCATTTATCCCTATACACTCACACACATGTTTTCTCTTGCATCTATTATTCCCTTCCCTTCCCTTCCCTTCCCTTCCCTTCCCTTCCCTTCCCTTCCCTTCCCTTCCCTTCCCTTCCCTTCCCTTCCTATTATTGTCTGCTCTTTGGTCATTATCCCTTCTCTTGTGCTCCTTGTTCCTAATCCTACCATGATACCTGTTCCATTATTTTAATTTACAGTTAGTGGCCTGCTGTGGTGATATTCAGCCTCATTTCTGTCCAACCATCACCACTATCATTTCTAGCATTGTTTTAAGAGTGAACGTTGCTGCTTTCTACTTCAGCACTCTCTTCAGGTACTGCTGCCATTGACTCCCCAGTGCTGCCAGTTTGGGCMTATTAATTGGCTTAGCATCGCTCCCCATAGTGCCTGTGTGGCCTGGAAAATATTGAATGGCTGCTTGGCCGGACATAAGGAAGTTTTTTAAAAATCATTTTCATTAATTTTCTACATCTATAGCTACTCAATAGTAGTGATGAAATAAATAAATATATTGAATCAGAACCTCACTTTACTGGGTCTTAATTGGTGTGTCTTGAGTGAATCTGTGTAAATGTATAATGAATCTATATTGTTTTTCAAAGATGTTATCCAGCCCACTGTATCCAGCCTTTAGGCTGTCACAGAATTGTACACTGAGGTGGAGTAGACTGTGTATCTGGTTTATGTAACCACGGTTTTGTTTAGTTAGCATGTTAAAAATAATGAGTTTGGTATAATAAAAGCTAATTTTCTTGTATGCAGTTCAGAGTAAGCAACTTTGAATTCAGAAGAGGTCATTATGATAGCCTAATCTGACCATTTGTATAAAATAGACCAGACAGTTTCTAATGGGAGAGGACACCTGCTTAAGAAAGGGTGCAGGGAGGAAAGGTAATCTTATTTATCATCTGTTGCATACCTTTGTAATTACCTTCAGATAGAACTCCTACATTAAAGCTAATAAAGTAATTAAAAATAGAAGGTCAACATTAGAGGGACATACAAATGGAGCAATGAAGTCTTTCCTTAAATAGGCATTTCAAATATCTATGAAATTACAGTATCTTAATATGCTGTGCATTTTTCTTCCCTAAAATGGGAAATTCCGTGATTTTTTTTCTGCCTCTTGCAAAAAACAGTTCTGCATTTTGCCCAAGCAAATAAGACCCAAATCTCACCCATTTCTTTAGGCTGATGTCTTTTAGCAGGAATTATGAGGACAGGTCCTCTGTAACAAGATAGTAAAGATCAGTGGAGTAATGGGTAAGTGGTTAAGAGTTTTCTTTKTGTTCTTAATGTCAAGGATTGCACTTATTAGATTGCATGGACTTAAGCTGCTAGCCAGTTAAGACCTTGTCCTGATAGCTGAGCTCATACGCCTGATGATGAGGTGTCCAGCTCATTGAAGTAGTTCATATCATCTGAGCTGGCACTCATCTCTGCTCAAACCAGATTCCCCTGTGAAGAATCAGAGATACATTGACACAAAGATATCAGCAAAAATTTTCAAGATGACCTAAAACTTAACCTCAAAAGTGCAAGCAACACTTTAAATTCTTATATTTTTAAATGACATATGTGTATTTTTTTTCATTAAAAAAATGTAAGTTGGTCATGGAAATACACCATAAATTACCTAGCCATTTTTACCTTATGTCTAATTTTACCTATTGTACATAGTAACATATATAATGGCAGGTAACTTTCAGGCTATTATGAACCATTTCTTCACAAATTATAGGAGAATGGGGATTAAGCTGTTCATAATTTAAATATAGACAATTAGGGCCTATTTCTCTGCTGACTTCACTCTGAGTGCACTAGGATACAATGGCAAGAAATCACCTAATCGTAGCCTACACTATAATTCATCAATGGCGAGCAGCCAGGTGAAGGTTCCACACACTCCTGAACCTTTAGTATTTCCCTCCATCTGCCTGCTTACTCATGTCTGTCTTAAGGTGCAGCTCAGTTCTGTAAAGTATTAGCATAAAAAGTTAGCAAAAAAAAACTGTGTGCAGTTCTGGGCTCCCCAGTATAAGAGGGACGTAGAGCTTCTCGAGAGGGTCCAGAGAAGAGCAACTAAGATGATTAAGGGAATGGAACATCTCTCGTATGAGGAGAGACTGAGTGAACTGGGCCTCTTTTCTCTGGAGAAGACTGAGAGGGGATATGATTAACATGTATAAGTTCATGAAGGGAGAATGCAGGGAGGAAGGGGACAAGCTCTTTTCATTGGTGGCCAGCGATAGGACAAGGGGAAATGGGCATAAGCTGAAACACAGGAGGTTCCATCTCCAGGTGAGGAGGAACTTCTTTCCTGTGAGGGTGACAGAGCAGTGGAACAGGCTGCCCAGGGGCGTTGTGGAGTCTCCTACTCTGGAGGTCTTYCAAACCCGCCTGGATGTCGCCCTGTGCCTCATGCTCTAGGTGTGCCTGCTTGAGCGGGAACATTGGACTGGATGATCTCTAGAGATCCCTTCCAACCTTGAATATTCTGTGATTCTGTGATTAGCATAAAAAGTTCCTTCCTTTCCTCCCTTTCTCTGTGAGACACATTTACTAATGCTGTGAACAGGCATATATTTTTATAACTGCTCCATGTTCCTGGTCTTGCAGAGCAAATATTTTGGAGGACATGAACTGAATTCCAGCTTCTGCTTTGCACTGTAATGTACTTTCACTAAACTACAGTCTGACCCAGGGAAGCTCTGTGACCACTGCAGCCTATAGATGTGTCCCGAGAGACAATAATGAAAAGACTGGAGCATCATGTGGCTCCTGTGCTGGACATAGAACTGACAGTCCCATGTCTGCCCTAAGCTGCCCAGGGATATGAGAGAAAGAGGGAATCGTTCATTCACATAAGTAACCTATATTAAATTACCTGCAGAAATGATAACAAAACATATAAATCTGCAAACAAATGATCCAGCTATCAAAGAAACTCAATACATGCAGAATCCTGTAATGCTACCCGTAACATCTCCTTTCAGAAGTAAGCTGTATTTTAAAATGAGGGGTAGATTTTATACTGAAAGTGATGTCAAAGAGCTTCGTATTTTCTCTTTTTCCCTTCAAGATTTAAATAGGTTTCAGCTCTGTCATTCAAATGGGTCAAAACTCCCAACAGACAATTGTACCTGGGAGATAATATATTAAGATTTTAATCCAGAACCTCTTTCTATTTCAGAGGAATGCTCCATTGTACATATCAGAGTCAATAACATTTCCAGATATAAAAGATAAGGCTGCGTACATTACTTAAGTCATTACGAAAGTGCAAAGAAGGACAGGGTTTTTTCTCTACAGAAGAGAAGGTGAATGAATGAGACTGCCCTTCACTTCCTTAAAAATACCGTGGGAGAGACAGAGCTATCTTTATCGGGTACACCTTTCTCACCCTCTTCTATTAACCCTGCCTCTTACTATATCCTGTATGTCCCTGAGCTTTCTGCTGAAATCAGAGAAGGTGCACATGGTTTTGTAAAAGCAAAAAGTGGGGAATTTGCATGCACTTGTGCATAAAGATCACTGTCAGCGCAAAAGAATCCCTTTTTTTCAACCCAGCRGGTTCCAAAGAAGCACTTGAAGAGACAGCAAAGTGACCACAAGAGGTAAGAGGATCCAGTTCCCAGTGGATGTCTGCCTAAAGTTTAGATGCAGAAAGGTCAGAAAGAATTCCAGTGGCTGACTACTCTAACTATAWACAATTTGAAAATGCTAAAGGAATATATGGCTTAACATATATGCTGTCCTGGATTCTACACCCCAGTAATGGCTCTGGGCCACTTGTTCTTTCCTGATGTGAAAGTGCAGCACTTTAGCTTGTGTGCTTGGCAGCAGGAAGCCCCAAAGGCAGGGGAGAGCTATTTTTTGTACTGTGCGTATGAGGGGGAACATTATGTTTGRTACAGGGGAGCTGCTGAGGTTTTTATACTCTCATTACTAGAAAACATTTCTGTGTACTTTTCTCTGTGTTTTTATTAATCCATTTCATTTCATGCTGTCTCCCCTCCCACATCTCTAACAGCTGCTCACACAATATCTCACCTACAGTYTGGGAAGACACAGTAGGCAGATCACAGTATATATTGCATTATACTCCTGGACGTACCATCTGCCTTCTCCTCCTGGACATTTTTGTAACTGACTATTTACAGCAACAGAGGGTCTGGCTGCTTAGGGGTTGATCCTTGGCAAAGAATGCCTTGTAAATAAGTGAAAGTTAAAAAGAAGCAAGCAGCAGAAACAATTGAGTCTTAGTTAAAATGCTTCTGCATGCCTACCAAATGACTCCCACTTTGGGAAAAAAATAAGATGAAATGTGATCCTTGGTGTGCTCCCAGCTCCCACTGGCTATATGTCTCCCTATCACCTCTTCTTTTTTGTAGCTGGGAGAAATGGGGACTCATATAGCCAGCTGCCCAGGAACATTTTTTTTTCTCAGAATTACCCACAGCCAAATCTTAATCTCTGTCCTTGCATACAGTTCCAATCCAGCAGCGTTGTCTGATCCAGTGTTTGAATTCCTAGGTAAACTGTCCGGTTAGTTTGTAATGCCTACTGCAGGGCAGATCATGTGCACTAGTAGACCAACTAGCAGGGTCACCATTTGTTTACAAGTCATACACATCTAAGTCATACACTTAGATTTATTTCCCACAGAGATCAGGGACTGGATCACTGAGATGAATGCCCATATTTTATCCCGCCAACCATGCCAAAGTACCTGCATATCGCTGAGCAGACTTAACATAAGAAACATTGAAGGTAAAAGGCAAAGGCTACMTCAGCTCTCTCTATTGATTCAGGCTGTGAGCAGCATCACTGTTCAGTTATGCTCAGAGTTTTGAATGCAAGATATTTAGGGAATACTAGGACTAAAACAGATAAATAGTCTTTTTAAAAGAAAGCTAATAGCATCTTGTTATGACTCCAGGAGCAAAGAAATGCATCTGGAAATGCAACAACTTTACGCTCTCTGAATCATACAAGGACTTAAAAGACAAAGGTCCCAGAATACGATCCCCAGGCTCCATCCTTTATGTCGCCAGACTGACTGTCTATCCAAGATGGTATAGAATTTTTAATTCCTGCGCCAGGCAAATATCAATGAAATCATTATGTCTTTAGCCAATATGGGAGATTTTTTTTGAAACATTCCCTGTCACCACATGAAGGCATCAATAGAAGTTAAATTGCTTTATACCTGCTTGGAACCCTTATTTCTGTATTTGCTCTGCAACAATTGGTTGCTATAATCAATAATTTCCTATAATCCTTTTGTGAGCAGAACAATAGATAGGAAGTCATTTTTACAGCTGATATTTAGTCAGAGACCAGTTCACAGAAGGAATTAYAGCTTTTTATTGTTTGTTGCTGAAGCATTATAAGATTGTTGCCATTTTTTTGTTTTAAGATGGATTGTGGTTGTTTTCTTCAGCACTCAGGGTCACAAGTATTCAGTTGATGTCTTGTGACGCCTAGCTAGTGCCATGTATCTGAAGCTGTTTGCTTGCCACCGAAGAAAGATTTATGTCTTCAGCCACGCAAAGTGAAATAGCCGCATTGTGGAGAAGAAGGCAAATGTTTGCTTGTTCAAGTTTGGCTCTTATTCATCTCCCAGCTGACTAAATCCATGAAGATAAACATGGCCTGGCTTCCCCAGCTCAGCAATGACTGCTTATTGTCTTCGAATAAATACTGCAATATTATTGCTCCACACTTTCCTGGCCACTGGCAGACTATGAAAACAAGCTGAAGTAATGCCATAAGTCATAAAATATACAGTCCCTGTTGTCATTAACCCAGGGGAAAAGAAAAAAGGAGGATTCAGAAGTCAACTTTGTTTTAACTCTTTGAATTGTAATCATTTTTTTTCACCTCCTCTAAACATGATTGACGTCGCCTAGGAGCTCCCTGTCCTTTCATAGGTTAGGAAGCATTAAGTAGTTGCACTTTCCACTGGCTGAGTCTAATCACATTCCTATAGATGAAGCAGGCTGCCTTGGACACCCACAGCTTCCCATTTATCTTTTAAAATGCAATCTACGCTTTTGAAGATGAGCTCATCTTGAGGGGTGGCAGAAATGGGAGAACAAGAATACAGGATGGATTTGGAAGAAACCTGCACATGGTAACGTTTATATTAAAAGCACCATAATAAGCTGCCCTAAAGGAGTTGGAGGAAAAAGTATTTTGGAAGTTAATTTTCCTGTAGATGAGGACAAACCACAAGGAAGATTCTGAATTGTCAAAGACCTGTTTTTTGGTAGGCAACATAAGAGAAGCCTGCCCAAGGATGTCTGCCTGTTTGTAAAAAAAAAATGCTTGGCACATCTTTGGCACTAGTTGTTCCCCATCCTAGACATCTCTGCTCTGTTTTTAGAGGTAACCAAAAAAAAAATCTTATTTAAGAGTGTTTAATGAAAAAACCATCACACCAGATGACAGAGTGATCAAACAGTTCTGCCTAGAGAGTTTATCAAATTACTCGGCACTGGCATTTGGGGGAAGAAATGGTATCATTTCTTCAGTTTCTTCAATACCATTTCATCAATGGTATTTGGGCAGAAATGGTATCATTTTCTAGTACCATCCCCTTTCTTCTTCATTTGGAAGTCACTTATTTAACTACAACCAGCTGCTACCAAAAAAAAAAATTCCTTCTAAGCAATTTGTCTGCTCTACCTGCTATTGGAGTTACTATACTGCAATTTATCCACTGRTAAGTTCAAATCTCATCACTATGTCAGTGATGCAGTCTGATACAGCTTGTTTTTCCTTTGTGCATGCTAAAATATTAAATGAGGACAAAGAATATAAACTGAATTCTCCTTTATATTTAGGCCATTATTACATTATTACAGGACATTACCAATCTGCTAACAATGGCATAGATAGGAAGGCACTTTACATCCTAAAATGAATGTAAATGCTTAATCATTTTTCTTATGTCTCACATTAGTAATGTAATATCAGCAAGTCTGAGCATAAATGAGAATAAGATGCTATGCATCCAGCACAACAGATACTTGCCTGCCATGATTATAGTATAGAATCACTTCTATTACATTGGAGCAGATGATCTATTGTACAGATCTATCTACAGATGCACAATGCGCTTGATTACAGAGTGGGAAATCCTGGGGCGATGGTATCATATTCTAGGTGGGTGAGTTGACATTGGAAAAATCTTCTGACTGCGTGACTGCTATGAGGGTAAATCCCATCTATTGTTATAGAGATTGCTCAAAAAATTGTTTCAGYTACAATAGGACAAAAACAATCATAAACAGTTACAGAATTTCTCACTGCCTATTAACAACTCCACAGATGAAGCTGGAGTTGCATGTCTGGATCTTGGAAAGACCTCTGTGCTGGAAGCGGATGTTATATGCTCATATTATTTCTTTTATAATTTGTAGCGGTTGCATCATTAAACATAAATGAACAAATAAAAACATTTTTATAAACCACACCAAGGGAAAGACTGGAGGTTGGGGAAGAGGTATTTATGCAAAAAGACATTGTTGGCATACAAACATACAGACATTACGTGGTTGTTTAAAAAAAAAATAGTAACARGAATTCAAAAGAAACTTTCTAACCAGATGAGTGAGACTCTACAATGGCTTTCTTGTAAAGAAGGGGATATGAATAATCCTACTTATTATGAGAGTAATGTATGTGCAGTAGCTGACTCAGTGAAAAGGGGGGCAATACCACCTTATCACTGTCTTGCATGGTGATAAAGCGAAGTTCTGGGTAAAAAACAGTAGGTTAACTAAAATGAGGCGAAATAGCTTGTGAAGGAGACAAGAATAACTTCTGAAATTGCCCATATTTTCTTCTAAGTCTCCAAAGAGAAYCACGGGTTTTAGACTTCTGTTGCCCTACTCACTCTTTGCCTGCAACATTGCCTGGAACATTGGCTCTACTATCACCTCTTGTATTGACCAGGGGAGAGAAATATCTCTCTCTTTTCCTCCCATTTTTACGGGAACAGTAAGATAGTATCTCTTACTTCTCTAGCAGATCAACTCTTTCTGATTAGCCATTTTATAGAAGACAAAAACAAGTTCCTTTTGCCATTTTTGCTGACTGAGTTGCAAAACGAAATTGACTTTAAGCTGTCACAGGTTTTCYGCTTTTATCATAATACAAGTAAATTCTTATAATAACCCTGCTTTTAGCATCATATTCCATAAGTTCTAGGTTTGACCTATTTATTAACACTTGAGTCAAYGAAATGTCTCAGGGATGTTGTAATTCAGTCATGCCATTGGGGATTTTTATTTGACCATTTTCCACAAAAATGTGCTCTAAGGTTTTGCTTGAGAATATTTGCARGAACAAAGTCTTACTTCAGTCTTTGTTCTAACTTCTTTTTGTCCTGTTTCTCTTACTATTAACATTTTATTTATGGCATATATCTTCTGTCTGAAAATGGAATTTCTTTTTCTGCTCAAATATTTTCACTTAATTTTATTGTTTTTTTAATCTACATTTGACTTTGCATCTTTATTGACTTCCATCATTCTACAGTATAAAATCTCTCATTGAGACCTATTTTGACATGCTTTCAGCCCTAAAATAGATACTATGCACTAGTATASTGCTTTTCTTCTTTTTTATTAAAAATAATATTACTAATTTACCTTATATTCATTCCAAGTAGAAATTATTTCTTCAGTAAATTTTGAAGTTTTACTTGCTGATATTAACAACGGCTAGGGTTTCTGTTTAAACCCTTCCTTCAAACTCAGCTGACACTTATTCCCTAAAATATAAGGATTCTCTTTTTGTTCAAGATAACATTTCATGTTCAAGATAACCMTTTTAAGTGGTTTCTGTGACTTCCTCTCTTCAGCATGAAGATGCATATTTGTTTCTTTTTAGCAATGTTATATCTTCTAAATATTTTTGCAGAGTTGTTTGTCCCTTGTGCATATTATGATGTGTCTAAAGACAAGTCACTCCTGAGAACCTATCTTGCTTCTATATTAYGTTTATGGTTCTTTAGGCAGAATTTTTCTTCAGATTCCTTTGTGTTTGGTCTTCTGTTTTGCTAATCCCCAGCTCCTCTGTCTTGTTTTTACCCAAAACTTCAAATCTGCTTTAGGTTATGCTCTTCAGATTTGCAAACTGAAATATATTTACCTCAGTTCAAATTAGAGTAGGGTTAACTCCCAGATAAATGCTTTAATCTCCAATAAGAATGTGTGTGTTGAAACTCACATATATTTCAAAAGCATTACCCTCAGAAAATAAAAATAAGTAAATGAATTCTCGTTTCTTCCAAGGAGCATGAGACAGAASAGTTCAGATACCAGGCATAAAAATGCCATCTGATTATGCCAATGAAGCCACATCTCAAAGAAATGTAGCTGTATAAAAACGTTCCTTTCAATGTGAATTTCTGTTTTCACAATGGCATGAATATCAGTGGGTAATTTAAGCCTTTATAAGGGCAGGAAAAGATAAAAATCTAGAGGCAAAATATTTTGCTTGTTAAAGCATCAGCAATTTCTATAGTATAAAACTACCTCTATCCTACATATCACCTAAGATATGTTTCTTTATATAGTCTTCCACACTAAACCAAGAAGCACAATGTTATCATACCACAATGGCCTGTTTGATTACATCTCATACTGACTATTCAAATACCACTTGATTGGAAATTTTCGAAGTCCTTTTGGCATTCAGATCCTCAGAAATTAAACCAAAACAACATTTCCTTAAGAAATCATACTGTAAGTTTATGTGTGCACACATATACATTCAACTTAACAACAGTTGTTCAGGATAAGAATGTGTCCTCTGTCCCAGTGCTGAGCAGCACACTGGCTGGACTCAAAGGGCAAGATCCTATCACCCACCAGTCACTGTCTTTACAGTGCACCAGCCCTGATAACACCATCACAGATATCGCTCACCTGTGCTTGTACCAATAGGACTGCTGTTCCCTGAAACAGCTCTTTCCTTAAAAACTTCATGGATGCTAGTTAGTTGAGGACTATATTATCTGTATCTGCAGAGAGGAGAGATAGCAGGAGCATAATGGATAGGACTTTAGACTAAAGGACATGGATTCTGCTCCGAGCTCTGCTTCTCATCTGCCACTTGATCTGAATTCACTCTATCTTTCTGTGCCTCTCTTTCTATAGCTATGTAAATTCTTTGGGGAGGAGATTCAGTATCTGCTTGGGTTTTGATTTTTTTCTTAGTGATAGGGCAATGATATCTCAGTCTGAGGTAAGGTGTCTATTCCTTATTGTAATATAATTTTTGTTGTTACAAGAGACCTGAGCCAGAAGTCATTTAAAAATAAATATAAAGCAACTGCAGACTAAACCTTCAGATTTGGTATCTCTTGCTTTCTCTTTCTACTTGAAAAGGCTTTTGTAGACCCTGTTCTTCAAATTACTTTTTATTGTCAGGTTGTAAAAAGGTCTGATACTGGGAGTCTAAAAGCTTGCTGAGCCATTAAGCCACATGGTACTCTGAAYCTAATTGAAACCTCTCATTGCTATGATGAAACTAATGAATAATAATGTGAAGATTATATATCATAATAACATAGCAAGTAGAAATGATTTAATAACAGGTTAGCCAATGCAAAATAATCAATAACATCTGAAAAATGAATATTTTCTATAGATTCAGAAATGCAAATTTTGTATTTTATTTTACATTATTGCAGGCAGCAAAAATGGCAAAAAATCATCTGCATGAATTATTCTAAATTTTTATGTTGTCATTTATCTCTGAAAAATACTTCACTATCCATGAGGGGCCGAATTTAACCTCATCAAAATTATTGTGAAAATACAGATCCCAGTTTACGGCAAAAATTTCCAAAGTAAAAGTGAATCCAGTGCCAGCAAAGAAACAATATAAAGCTCACTGAGAAAACAGGAAGGCTCTTGTTTCCCTTTACTATCCTGTACACTATTTAGAATGGAAATCACTAAAGAAATGTTGTTTGCCAAAATCCAGTCAGTCTCTGCTGTGAAAGAGACCAGTTTCAATGATATATTGCATAGAATATACAGATATTGTCCTATTCCTTCTTAGCCTGTTCAAGTAACATATATGTCATATACAATACACCCTTCTCAGCATATTCCACTCACAAAAACAAATGATCTTTGTTTCATAATTGGCTTAAATCCATTAAAGCCTGTAAACTGTGCTTACTGTTTTAAAAGCAAGTGCATTCTTTTCTTTCACAGCTATCTTGTCTAGTGATGTGTTTATCCAAAAACTTTGCCAATGCTTTACATGATATGGGAGCATACCCATGAACAGCGTATTTATCAGCCAGGCTAAGCTTCGAATGCTTGTGTTTATCCAGCTTGTGGGAATTCCTGCCAGGGGAGGAACCATCATAACAGTCAGAGGCACATCCATAGCCTGGGAAAGAAAATTCATCTCTCTCATGCTTTTCACTTCAATTTCATCAATACATTTGACATCGGGAAATGAAGTTTATTGAACCTCTACATTCATCCTTTGGAAAGCCACTCCCAGTGTCAAAGCAATAACTCAAATGGAGACAATTTCAAAAGGTCCCTCACCAGAATTGCAATTGCGCCTGAAAGGTGAAAAAAAATCCTAATCTACTTTACTGAAGTATTCAGCAGATCTTAAAAAAAAAAAAAATCTGTAAGATTAAAATAACAAAAAGAAAAGAAACTTGTCCTGTCAGAGACGAACACGAATCAAATGTTCCTGATTATAGTCCTGACCTTATATTTAGTATCTTTTTTTCTCTGAAGGGAGGTGTGGGGAAAGCTATGAACTCAAGTTTATATAGTTTGATGTTGCTACAACAAAATTCTTACTTTCTTGAAGGAATTGAATATTGACTTCAGTGAAGTAGTAAAAGAATCAAGAAAGATTCTGTTCCTGTTTTATCCAGAGCTGTGGGAAAGTGTTTACAGAAAGCAACTTGCCAACCATTAGTTACAGGTCAGAATCTGGTACCATAGTTTTAGACAGGTAATACTCAATAGTGTATAACTCAAGTGGTTCTCAGGGAGTTCAGAGTTGTGYAGCCCTTCATGCCTGGGCAAAACAGGATAAAAAATACCAGGTATGTGAGCAGGAAAATTTTTGCTTGTCCAGTGTCTCAAACATACATGCATGTACAAGAGCAAATCAAGACAAAATTATGGAAAGGCTTTTGTTACCATTCTGCCTTGGACACTCACTTGAGACAGAAACTTAGCATGTGAAAGCCTCATCTTGGGAGCCTGTTAACACTAGACAAGATTCAGGCAGCTGTGTCCTGTAGCTGCTATTTATGTTAATCTCATGCATCAGCCCATCATAATCCCTGCACAGATGAGATCCATCAGACTGCAGCAGACCCCCTGAGCAGGCTGTGAGCACAGAGACGGTCCTGATGAGAGCAGGGATTTCCAGCTACRCTGAGGCTGCACTTGGCAAGGTGAGAGGCAAATGCTGGCTCACAGCAAAGTAATCTCATGAACTGGAATATTGCTGTTCCTGGGAGCAATTCAGCATGGATATGTGTGGAGATGCTCGCACTAGGAAGATGGCATGCTGGTGAGCGAACCACACTTCGCTCATGCAGGCAAGGCCAGAGATCAAAGGGAGAGACACAGTTGTTCATCACAGGAGGCTGGCATGGTGTGCCAGGGCAATGCATGATTTTGGCTAGCATCAAATATTTCAATCTCAGGCAAGTTTGATAGTGTGAATCAGGGACACATAAACCCTCTAAAAGGCTTGTGGAATTAAAATTATTTCCATAGCTGTATCTTGTACTCTTACCATGACTACAGCTGTGAAAGTATCTCCTTTTTGTAAAGCATCTTGCATGGGGAACCTTTCTCTCACGTTTTAGCCATGAGTACAAGAGGTTGGCGTCTCGCTGATATTCTAAAGTCTTTGGACAACATAGTCTAGCAAAAAAAGATGTTTCCACTCTAACTCTTAAGTTTTATGTCTCCTCTTGGTTGAAGCCATACCTGTAAATATATTTCAATGCCTTTTTTTTTTTTTTTTTTTGTATTTAATAACTATTATGTTCCCTTTATGATTATGGAGTAATGAATAATATTTCAGTCATTTATATTCTAAAAGCTGTGCATTACTGAAATAAATTCACTCTGCTCTGAAAAAAATCTCTTTTTAGGCTTTCACTTGGTCAGATTCACAAAAGCTTAATGTCAGATTATTATTTCTGGCATTCAGTCATCAGCAAAAAACATTGTACCTTAAAATGTGATTCTCAGATACTAAMCACCAGAAATAATTGATCATCATGACATTCCTTTGTGAATTACAACTTTCATTTTTTGTTCTTTTAACATCACATTTAGTCAGAAAAATGTACCAATTGCTATGTTACATAAAAACAATGCTGCTTTGCTATTAAGTTCCCCAATAGAAGGTTCACTCTCAATACATTCTGTTGGACAAAGCCAGGAAATTAGTACCTTAAGTGCCACTGTATTTTTCAGATTCCCTGAACTTGACTCCAAATTCCAGTATTTCCCATGAAAGTGTTGTTAGAACCTGGGAGAGTCTGATCTCCTAATTCATTCTTTCTTTTTTGTTCTTCAAAAAAACAAGGGCTTATCAAATATGCCCCTTTCCCACTGCACCACCCAGAATGCTTCCAGTTATAGTGTCTCCTACTATAAATTAGTGATACTAATTTGCACCAAGCAGACAAACTAGCCCCAGTCAAATATATATAAATAAACTCCAGAGAAAAGGCTAATTCTGAACTGAAAATGAGAAGTCATTTAAAGAGAGAACATATGTCCAGGAAYGGATGGGAAAATTTTATAAATTCAAAACTTACAGATGCATATTTGTACAGAGCTGTGACACAAAAGCTCTTGAGCAGTCACTGGAACAGAAGGCTGGGTTTTGCCTACTGCTGTGGTCTGTATATCAGTGCTGGAATTGGACATTAATTAGCACTTTATTTGCTGTTGCGCTCTTTTTCCTACAAATATTTCCTTTGGGGCCATGACAGCCATTTCCTGCCCTTTCATCTTCCTCTCCCCCTTCTCCCTAGTGATTGAACTATTAGCCTCGTGTACCTGTGACAGGCTGAATACTAGCTACTTATGGGAGAACCAAAGAGCTAAGCACATGCAGGAATAAAGGATATAATGCAACTACGCTYACCCTTCCCAGACATGAAAGACAAAATGCAACACCAATGAACAAAGAAGATGGGGGAAAAAAAGCAACAAACTCTTAATATCATACTTCAAAATGTTTGACATGGTAAAACTTGCAGCTCCATACTTTTTTATCTTGGACTAAAGTAACAGAGTACAGGGGTACTGTGAGCCATCAAGAGAGGTTATGCAGAAAGGCCTGGATTCACAGCAGCCCTGTAGGCAAGGGAGAATTTAACTATGTGCTTAACTCTCAGGCTTAAGCATGTGTTCAGACCCCAGTGACTTTAATCAAAACTGAATCGTTGCTTAAATGTGTTGCTGATGGAAATACATGGTGAAAGCAAAGGAATGATACAATAATGTTAACTAAAGACATGGTGCTATTATTCCTCAAAGTTTGACTTCTGCCTGGCACATGTGCTTTTAAAAAGCTATCCTAAGCCCTCCTCCTGCCTCCCAATTGGAGCGATAGAAAGGGATCTACTTGATGGATTGTGCCCCTGTTTTCAATATACTCTGCAAGTGCCCTAATTCTTCATTTCACTTCTGATCACAAAGATGCACTAGAGTAAGTTCTGCAGTCTCCACCTAGGCAACACTCTCTGAAGCCTGTGAGTATTTGGATTGGGCCCATAATCACCTGGGCATACATTAGTCTCCCAGATAAAAAGAGATCTTTAAAATGCTTAGATATTCTGGCATAATTATTCCCAACTGTTGTTTTGTTTTATCCAAGTGTCTCACAACAGATTCTTTAGCTAGGTCTGTGTGCAACTCACGTACTGTGTTGCCACAGTTCATGCAAGTAAATCCCAAGGTCTCCATCGAAGGCAATTAATTTATTTAATCAAACTCAAAAAAAAAAAAAAAAAAAAAAAAAGAACAAAATGATCATTCCCAGTTCTGCAGCTTCCCAGTTCAAATCTAAGTAGAACTACTAAAATAGAACAAAATGTGTATTTTGTCTTTGTTCCTGTGTATTCATACACTCTACACAAAAACCCTTGGAGGAATTTCAAGTAGGTGATTGCTGGTAATCATTTTGTTTAAATGTGCAAGGTTGCACAGGACCTCTCTCTACCAGGAAACAGAATGTTCTCACTCAATTATATTAGCAATCATTACTTCAATAGTGGAAACTTCCACAGTAAATAATACAGACTTTATATCGTATTTAAGAAGAAAAAGTGCACCTCTTTAAAATCACTAGGGACAAAAACAGTCAGGCTGGGGAAGATTTTCTGTTTGCTCTCAGCAAGTAAAGCTAAGCTATGGGTTTTTTGGCCAGGCTGCTGTGGTACTCCATGGAAATGTTGGGGGAAAAAAATCTATTTTCAGTTAGAAATTGTGCAAAAAAGTTTGAGATGATCTTGTAATCATTCTCACGTGCAATGTCATTTTCACGTATATGTATATATTTTAATGACAAAATAAAGGCACGTACTTTCTGATGTGTTTTTTGTTTTTACATAAAGCATTTCTTTATTGTATGCCTGACACTGTATGTTTGCCTCAGAAATAGCAAGAGCCTGTAAGCATTCACAGTACAGAGAAATTCTATAGCAGGTCATTGATAATACAGCCTTTTCAATTCTCTTGATAGCCCAAGTAGGTTTATTTATCATCAAGGCTGTTTCATCTTTTTAAATTTTTTTTTAACTCTCTGCAGCTTACTTCTAAAAAAGATATCCTTGCAACTAGAATCTGATTACTGTTATACCTACATAAATCTACATATTTGATTCTGATAAATAAAATATTGGCTTCTAATTACCAAAAAAAAAATCAAAATTAAAATAGATATCCTTCACAGCTATATTTCTGAATCCTATTTTACATGTTATTTCTAGTTCTTGAGTAGTGTGAGGCAAATACATCACAAACATTGGAGAGGCTACACATTTTGTAATCCTCTTCTACTGCAGGTCCTTTTTTTTCTCTCTGTGTAGGTTATTGTTTCACTTGGCATAAATATCATGCTCAAGGGAGGGAAAAAAAAGAGAAYTGACTTCAAAAATAGCATGAAATATGCAGCTATTTGTACTATTATAGAGGATCTAACGGACTGAAGAAGTGTAGCAATAAACTCTTTCCATACTGCTCACAATCTCAGAGCTCCACGTTTATCAAGCTCACCCTCAGTTTTGAGGATAGAACCTGGTCCTACTTAGAGGAAAGTGGATTGCTAGTTATTTGTTTCCAGTAAAGACAAAGATGGGGAACTGAACAGAATAAATGAATTCCAGTCAATAATGTCGTGTGGTTTATTTAAAACATTTTTTTTTAACTTCTTGCATAAACTTTGTGCCAAAAAGACTTTTTTTTTTTTTTCCCAATTTGTTCAGTTGGTAAATTAAGAGAAAGTGTTTCTGACAATCCAAATTCTAAAMCCTTTCTAAAGGATCAGGCTCATTTTCTTCTGGTGTCATCCCTACAAGAGTGAACCTCTTCTTATATCTGTGTCCAATGGATTTACAAAGACATACCAGTGGGATATGAAGTCCATATTATTGTGTAGGAACAACTGAAGAGCAGCCTATTCCTGCCCTCCATACGGGCCAAGAAAAGCTGTTATGCTATGCAAGAAAAGGTGGGAATTTCCCTGAGCAGAATCTGCTTTGGTCAGCTAGTCACAAGACGTTCTGACAATTCTGATGGCACTTTTTAAAAGGAAGATTCACAGAAAATAGGACTAGATATGGTATCTGTCTTATAACACTTCCAAAAGTAGAGATGTGGTCCAGAATACATAAATATCCTTAAGGTGTACTGAATACAGCAGACTTCATTTTACATAGACACTTGACTACTATTCAGTTGCACCCTAGGGAAGTACTTGGTGACTGGATGTACTGTGTCTAGCCCCATCGGAATATGGTCTCTTGGAATTACTGCAATATCAATAATAATTTGAAAGAGGCGTTTTGCAACATCTGTTCTTTTTTCCAACCACATTCCCATGTGACAAAACTTTTGTAGGTATCCATTCCATCTGGTAGCAAGTAAAGACAGAGATCCACAAAGGACTTGGCATATTCATGAGACAGAGTGGAGAATACGGAATCTAAGAAAATATTATGGAATCTAAGAAAATATACTCTAACCTATATACCTTTATACGTATATATATTTACTTATATATAGGTTACTCCAGAGGATGGAAGGAATTTTAAAAAATTTTGAGACMCCTATTTTTACGAGAAAGTCACTGATGCTCAAGTTTAGAGTTAACGTTTCAGTATGGAGCATATGTAAAATAATCCTGAATGTTTGTTTCAAAATTAACAAAAAGTATCTCTGACATTTTGGAAACTGGCAGACATTCAGTAAGTATTAATTGCTATATCTTCAATGATGGCAGTGAAGGAATGACAATGTAGATTAGCTGTGAATTTTCTCCCCATTTCAGTTTTAATTCATCTTGAGAAAGATGAGGCTGTTGTAAATTCATTTAGACATACATTACCAACTATACGAATAAAATAGCTTTTGAGGTAGCAGTATCTAGCAGACATATTGGAATGCTGTATAATATTACAGAAATCAAATTCATGTGCAATATGACAAGAAGAAATAATCAATATTAAAGTTTTACAGTTGTTGATTGTAAGAGAAGACCAAGGAAAGGGAGAGGATGCATCTGYAGTAGCCAGCACTTCTGGTTAATGCCCATGTCCATGTTGCATTATAAATATATTAAAGGAGATTAATGTCCAACTTCTTACATTACTACAGCCACATGAGCAACTAAATACTCCCTTTTGCCTTTTATTGCAAAGATCCTTAGCAGACAGCCTAGAATGTCAAAAAACAATTGAAAGTCAATTACAGAGCAAATGCCTCTCTGACCAGAATCAGSTAGAGCTATCAGAGCCTCACAGCAGGGAGGAATATTTATAAGGGGAAAAATAAGGCCCTTTTTAGAATAACTCCTTTTCTTGTAGGGAACTGAGATGGTAGCATGCCACAGGAATCATCTCTGAGACTGCGGTGTGGGGGAAGAGTGTGCTTTGTGTAGCATGGTCCCTGCCTGTACCCATTGGAGCCCTTTGTAATGCACCAAGGCACTCAGTCCCTTCACTTGAGTCTCAGGATTTTCTTTGGAAGGGAGCTAAAACGGGGGAGACACAATCCCGCTGATACCAGCACGGAGTTAGGTTGCAGTATGGTGCTGCCAAGTGCACACAACAGGCAGGGTTGTAGGGTTACCTACCAAAGTGCAGGCAATGTGGACATGTTTCTTGGTTTAATGCTGTTTGTGATTCAGAAATTGAATTAAATGTGTCCAGCCTCTCCATATAGAACATGAGAGGAAAGTGATAATTTGCATYCTGTGCACTGGACTGATATGGTAGAAAACTATACAGTGACAAAATATAATGGTTGTGATGATAGGAAAAAAAAAATGAGTGAATTTATCAAATTAATTACAACAGTTCCYCTATAATTGTGTTAGACTGGAAACAGTAACAAGTTGTACCTTACGTGGTCAAAGCTAAAAATACAAATGCAAAAATTGTGCTGAAATCAACTTTAATCAAAATTAATTTATCATTATCAGGCTGATTAGGAGGGTCCCTGAGCCCTCCTATCTGTAAAGTCCCAATCATTCATAACTCATCGTGACTAGGGATAAGGAAGCAATGAAAACAAATGACAGTTTGTCTTTCTTGAGGGACAATGATTTTGCAGCARGATCCGGCCTCACTGATGGTGTTCAGACAATTTTGTTGTCTTCAAAATTCAACACTGAATTTTATCAGTCAACAGGTGATCACTATCACAACTATTTTATGGGACATATTAATTTAATTTTTTTTTTTAAATGTCCACACCTACACTCCAGGACACAGTCATCATTGTTTAATGGAAACAAAGGCACAGTTTTTCTGTAGCTGCCTTTGTAAACTGAGTCCAAATAGCAAAATCTCTGGTATTATCAAGCAATTTACAAGGGCTATGAGCAGCACGTAGGTGAAAGCAAACCTGTGCACCAGGAAAGCTGACAGGATACAGGTCAAACGTATGAAGTGATATATTTGCTATCTTAATTTTATCTTTGGATTCACAGATCAGTATTAACCAGCAAGAATAAAATACCTACAAGAGACAATTTTATGTTGGTTTGTCTCTACTTAGTTTAGTTATATATGTATGTGTACATATGTATATACGTATGTATATACGTACACATATTTTTTTTAATCCAGTTCGAGTTCAACTCTTAACATAAACAACATGTGGAAACACTTTTCCATAAAGTTTACTTCAGTCTGTATGCTTAATAAAATCTGTAAAAAAGAACTGCAGAATAAAGAAATGAAATATACTGCCACAGAACGTATGTGCATGTTGTTTACTTTATAATCCACAAAGCAAATTCCCTCCCAAGCTCGTAGGAAGGYTGGAACTGATACGGTAATGGAAATGATCAGCCACCGTGGCTCTGATGGTGCTTGGCACTTCTTTGTATTTAGCATCAAACTTCCTGTCCACTCACCCTCCCCCACCATTCAAGCCCTTGTTTTGGGGCTGGAGGAGGTTGCATTTCACTGGTTACTCATGCTACCTCACCACTGCTGAGGAGAACAAACGGCATCCCAGCCTGTAAAACTGTACTTCCTAGCAACATGTTTGAAACTACAGCTGCCTGATATGGCTAATGAATTTTACAATCAAAAGCTAAAGTGAATTAGCTGTAGCAGATGTTTTTACTCTGGGAACTACCAGACCTTTCTGGCCGCTCATTTATCCTTCAAGAGGATAAAACTCTGCACTTCTATTATGTGTTGTCATTGGAGCATTGCACAACTTTATCAAACTTTTTATTCTGGAAACTGAATTAATTTTCTGCAAGGTTTTTTTTTGTGTGGCTCTTTAATCACATTTACTGGGGAACATGTGTACTGTAAAGTTGGAGAGCCGATTATGGCTTCTAGAAAGGCCACTTTCAAAAGGAAACTGCCCTCACTCCTGAGGCCTCCATTTGAAGGTCCTTGGGTTTTGTGAAGAGGAAAAAATTAATTACTATTTTAATAACGAAGCCAAGCCTGCTGAAAATCCTCTTAGAGAGTAGCTGGATGATGTAATGGCTAGCAGGAGGGATATTGAAAACAGTGACCACACAGCCTGCCCTTCACTTTTCTATTCACTCTCTGTAAGATGATACGGGCTGCTGGGTCACACATTAGGGAATTAAAAACATAGCACCGCTTGCTTGGAGAGAAGGGAGAGAGGTGATACAAAGATAGGAGGTCATTTGAAAATTAACATCTGCCTTAACCTTCCACATAAGTTAACTGTGAAGTTGTGGTTTGGAACACACTTGTACTGTTGACCTTGCCCTGCCTTGCACATCTAAACCATTTGTTAGTAGCCCCGAGAGAAGGCAGGGGAATGAAGCATGAATGGAGACATGATTTGCTMGTTTCAGGGAGTATACAGGCTGACCAAAGAGTGCATGAAACCAGCAGTTGGACGTTATATTAATCCCAGTCTTGGAACTCCCTTGAAAGAGCTACTCAGTAGTAGGATCTAACCCTTCGAGGATGTTTTCCTCAGCCCTGCAAGACAGAAAGTGAATGAACTTTCCGTAAAGGAAGCACAACAGAAGCAGAAGTTTGATCATCATCCTACTGTAATTATACTCCTTCCTTGCATTTTAGAGAAACCCTTATGTCGCCTGAGGCCTTTTAACATGCAGAAAGGTTGATTCTTAATCCTTATCTCACTACCGAGAACCCTAAATTCTTCCCACCTCCCCTAACATATCAATCTCAGTGAAATCAGGAATGCAAGTGAAGCACTAACAGGTCCGTGTTTTACTCAGCTTTCCTAAAAGGGTAATTTGAAGTTGAATCTGTGATGAGAACATTTGAAATGTCAAATACCCATGAATTCAAGGCTGATTTAACAGGAAAATATTCCTCCTGTCTTCTTCAGGCAGAAACACTCAGCAAAATAACAACTGATTGCATTTGTCTCCTTGTCAGGAAAAGCTTGCATACTCCCAAGCCTCCTGCTAGCAATTCACCATTTGGAGACAAAATTATTCCTTGTGYAAGATGGCAGAAGTCAATGAATTTACTCCAGGATGAATCAGATTCTTAAAGCCAATCAGCACAATTCCTTAATGGACCAGAGGGATTTCTTCTGAACAAGGTGAGATGCTTTCCTACCACCTGAATCKGAAGGGTGCTGTCTCTGCAGGGCTTCTTGTGTCCCCCAGCCCAAAGACCTAGAGACACCATTGAACTCAAGACTCCTGCAGGGACACTAGAAGAAGTCGCAGCTTGCGTGCAAGACTGAACTTGATTTAGAGCAGTTTATGGGCTCTGAAAACATCAGAGAACATGAGAACGGAACTAAAGCAAGGGAAACCTCAAAAAAATCCATCCTCTTGACTTCCTTCAGCTGTACAGGAGGATATGCAGGCCTGCTAAGATGTAAGCCTCTCATTTTCTCTCTTTTTTTTAAAAAAAGGGAGGGGGGGAAAGAAAAAAAAAAGAAAGAAAAAAGAAACAAAAGAAAAAAAAGAAAAAAGAAAAAAGGAAAAAAGGCTAGAAAAGGAAAAAGGGGGAAAAAAGGAAAAAGAAAAAGAAGAAAAAGCAATCAAAATTTGATGGATTAAAAATCAATTAAGAAACAAATGAATGAGTAATAATTTTATGATCATTAGAAAACAGGATTTTTTTTCAATTCCCTCAACAAATTACCCTTGATACCTGAAAAAATGAAAAGATTATAAGGCACAATCATTTGAACCTCTCAGTTAAGATTATAAATTCTGCAACAGTGCAAGTCCTTTGAAATCGGTATTTTTTTTATGAATTGCAAAGCAAAGCAGGTGTGTAAAAATAAAACCCACATAAAATATAAATTAACGTTGTGTGAGTTAATGCCAGCCTTAGGCTACAATAACTTGCATATTTCCTATTTATAAAAATCTCTCTAGTTTTCTTTTTTTTTTTAAAAAAAAAAAAAGCAGAACCGTGTAATTGACTGTTAATATATAAAAATTATACTTTTGTGGGAAGCAGCATCAGCTTTTGGTTAAAGAGGGAAACTGGCAAACCTGATGTGATAGATTTTGATTCTGAGATGTGTTCCTTGGTGATGAGGTGAAAAGCARCAATGTGTGGGTGGCAATGCATCACTTTTACGGATTTAAAGGGTTGGGACCTTGCGTATCAGAAACACTGTCCTTTTCATGTGGCAGAGTCCACAAACTTGAGCTGCAAAAGACTCATTGGCAAATGATATTTTCACAAAAACACTGCCTTGTCATCTTCCAACTTTGGGAAATTATTTGCTCACCCATGTACATACAAGCCAGAGGGAAAAATATGACGGACATGCAAGAGTGAGATTTCATGTATTTGGTCCTTATGAGAAACTGCAGCAAATGCAAATGCAAAAATTAGGTGACAGAGTCCTGGAACGGGTTGGCCAGGGAGGTTGTGGAGTCTCCTTTTCTGGAGGTCTTCCAAATTCGCCTGGATGCCGCCCTGTGCCCCGTGCTCTGGGTGTCCCTGCTGGAGCAGGACTAAATGATCTCTAGAGGACCCTTCCAACCTCAACCATTCTGTGATTCTGTGTTTCAGAGAAATGGAAAAGGGAGTGATTTTAACAATCACAGCACAGAAATCTAACTTCTCTTCCTCACACAATAATAGAACAATAATGAAATAATAGAACAAATACTAAGCAATAAAATCATTAAACATGTAAAARAAGATGAACCACACATCGTAAACAGCTTAATTTTATAAAGAGCAACATTCATCAGACAAACTTAATTCACCATTTGCTTGATTTATTACTTGTGGGTGAGGAGTGATTTTATTCTAGCTTTATTATGTGGAGAATATATGCACGTAATTATGAAGTGAGGAGATGGGCCTGAGTGTTTACTTTATGAAAAACAAGCATCTGGCACAAATCTCATCAGGGTGAAGTAGAGGAGGTTGAGGCGGGGGGGCGGGCAGAAACGAATGATCCCCTGCCCCAAATTTGCCTGGCAGCTCTTGGCTAACGAGTAATTTTGAGTGGGGATGCCCCCACCGTGGCTTGACTGTTGCCACAAGACCCCTTGAATTCACCAAGCCCATGGCAGGGATTTCATGCTGCAGCGCAGTGGGTGACACTGGCCCAGCCTTTGTGAGCATCCCAGGTGGTAATTGCCCTCCTCACCTTTTTCACAGTTTTGTAGCGTCAACACAACAGAGTTAACATCTTCACCATGTTAACATGGGGGCATCTGCCTCTATACTCTCTGGCATCTGCCAGAGCAAGTCTTTATTCCTAATATTTTTTCAGCTCCTCTGTGAGGAAGACAGGAGCARCACAGTCATGTAGGGCCCAACTTCACCGTTATGCTGACGGAGAGTCAGACACAGAATCCACTGAGAAAGTATGAAATCCTCCCGTCCAGCAAAGTATTGCGACACTATACTCCCACTCTACTRCCATGGTAGTGGTAGAAGTGTCCTTCCTGTAAGGGAAAGCTCTGGGGTATCATCTTCAGTCATGGACATTTGTAGCTGTTAGAAAATGTGAAAGGGAAATCTGTTTGACCATTTCCTTTCTGTCTCAGAATGCTGCTTGCCTTGCCAATTGACTTAAAAAAATGATATTTGGATGTGAGAAGGAAATAATAAATATTAAGAAATTAAATAATAATTTCTCTTCCCTTATGGCAGAGCAGCCCTGCAACAGTAATTTAATTCGCTCTTGAGAAAGATCATATGAACATCTAATCTCCCTGTGTAGTCTTTTTGCAAAGGAAAACACACATGAAATTGTRTAATCTTGACAAAATGACTCTACATAGTATGAATTAATCTGAAATCAGCATGTTCTACTAAAGCTGCAAGATGTGTTTTGTAGGCTTCCAGCCCTTCAGACTAGGTGATGTGCAGATGTTTTTCAGAACACAACAAATATTTAACATTGGCAGAATTATTAGTTTCCTCACTTATTAAGATTCTTCTAATCATATTCTGTGTTGTTGGAAACATTGATAAAGAAAAGAAAACAAAATAAGGAAAACATTCTGATTTTTAACTAGACAAGTTTAAGATTGCCTTAAACTTGCCTAGTTGTTTTTTATCTCAAAGTGTGGTGGAAACTTTAGTGCTGACTGCATACCAAAAGATATTTTTTCATCTGATCTCGGTGTTTCCCAGTTAATGTGCCTGTCTTCTAGCAGTTAACACAGGGAAGAGAAGTCTGTTGGTGCTAAGAAGTGTATTTGAGGCCTGGCCTGTAGCTTATTTTTCTTACYTAGTGAAATAGGGATATTAACTTTGAGTTTGAGGATATGGATTTTGAAAGTGGCAATTAGATGCCTCTGTGCAGAGTCACAGTCTTGGAAAAGGTCATTCAGCTACTCCCTGAATTCCAAAGATATTTCGCCCTTAGGCTTAAATACAGGAAGTTCCATCTCCAGGTGAGGAGGAACTTCTTTCCTGTGAGGGTGACAGAGCAGTGGAACAGGCTGCCCAGGGAGGTTGTGGAGTCTCCTTCTCTGGAGGTCTTCAAAACCCATCTGGATGCCACCCTGTGCAACCTGCTGTAGGTGTACCTGCTGGAGCAGGGGGTTTGGACTAAATGATCTGTAGAGGTCCCTTCCAACCTTAATCATTCTGTGATTCTGTGCTTCAGGGATATCAGGAAGCTTCTAGCAGAACTTCCATCTGTCTTGACATAGAAAAGCATTTTCTGCTTTACATCTAGAAAGAAGGATCTTTCTTTCGTTCTCCTTCCTTCCTTCCTTCCTTCCTTCCTTCCTTCCTTCCTTCCTTCCTTCCTTCCTTCCTTCCTTCCTT